>NC_138735.1:22579930-23047430 GCF_965113295.1 Leuciscus leuciscus
AAGGATTTTCTTACCTAAAGCTTTATGCTCACCAGTTATTATTAAAATAGTTCACCATGACCACCAGAGCCAAACAAAACCCCTAACAGGAAGAACAGATAGTTATATTTAGAAAGCCACTCAGGTCTACAGCCACTCATTTCTTGACTGAAGGGTCACCAGAGAACACAAACACACTCACAAAGTGCCTAGGCACATGAATCATCTGTATATGCAATTAAATGCACTTATAAACCCATCAGGTGTAAAACAGTTTATCATAAATTGTATTTATAGATTTTGCAGTGGTGGAAGAGAGTATGATCCTGCAAAAGACCTTAAAGCATGCAATGCAGTGGAGTCTGGTTTTGTTGACGAAATATAAAAAGTGTGGCATAGTTAATGCATCTAATTTAAAACATTGGCAGTTGTTTGGTGCATTTAAATATATATCTGCTGATGCAGAGTATAAAGACATGCCAAGGTCCCTAAAAGGCCAATTATTCATTTTAAAGCGAGAATCCAAAGGGGTTGTATATGCACAGGATTTGGCAGAACAAACAGTGTCTACAAAATCACTTTCTTGAGACACATAGCACACAAACACACCCCCATTTGATTCATCATGACCTTATTGCAGCTGCACTCGAGTGATAGTGAATTCACAAATGACTCCAGTTACCAATTACCTTGATAGATGTTTCTCCAATGTCAAGCATTTGCAATACAATACATAGCATTGTGCTAGACAGAGGAGAAACCAGTGCGACTATGAGGAGAGGGTGTGAGAATGATACGAGAAGCTCTATCATAATCACCCCTCGCTCTTATACTTAATACCCCCTCTGCAACCTGGCCTGATGCTGCCCCATCCCAGCTTTGAGCCAGTAGCTATTCAGGGAGAATGACTGGAACGATGTTCACGAGGGTGGGATGTTTCCTTTTTGCAGTGGATCACACTTACACACAAATACAAGTCTATAAATCAACCTCACCCATCAGAAATCTAGCCAACATCTCTGTGGTTCTAAAACAAATTTTATTGTCCTTTTTAATTTTTTATCTTTGTGCCTTCTTGACATTGTCTGAACAATCTCCCTATGGTTCTTATAGACGGGATTCTCACTGCCAATTCTCTCTCTTTCTCTTTTTTTTTTTTTTTTGGGGCTAGACTGTGTCCTGGCTGTCCTTTTGATAAACTCTGAGTTTCTATTCCTGTCACCTTGGTGATATGTGGCTTCTGGTGGCGACAGACTGAAATCCACAGTGCTGACTAACTCCTGTATTTATCAAGGGATGACTTCAGATCTGCATATCATAATAAACCCCCGGCATGATCCCTCCCGCTTTCTGTGTTCCCATTTAACTAAAGGGAAAGGGCAACTAGCTTGAGGCTGTGTTTACCCCTTGTGGCCCCAAAATGTCTGCCCATCCATTCCCCCCTCCCTTTTAGAGATCTGGTAGAAAACACATGCCTATCTTGTTGAGGCAAAAGGTTTGGAGGCTGCCCACTGGGTGGAGGAGCAATGGTTGACCCTCCCCTTTACAAGTTTACGCATTTGATGCCTGCAGAAGTCATGGACCACATCCCAACAGACGCGGCTGGTGCAGCGGACCTTTTCTTACTGCTGTCTTCTTTACTTTTGATGACTTTTGCAGGAGCAAGACGACCTAGCCACCTCTGCCTCTTTCCCTTCCTTTCTCTCTCTAACTCACCTGTTCTTGACCCTGGTCTTCCTTATCTCTCTCCCTTCTTCTCCTAGTGATGAATTATTTTCTGATGCTCAGCAGCACTCATGGAGAAGGTGTTCTGTCTCGGTACCAGAGCTTGCGTCTGGAGGGTCGAATGTGTGATGTTGTTTTGGAGGCGGAAGGTGTGGAGTTCCCTGCTCACCGCACTTTACTAGCCTGTTCCAGTGACTACTTCTGGTCTATGTTCCAAGACTACACTCTGGAATCCAGTACTCATACTATCAGCTTGCCAGCCCTGTCATCTCTGGGCCTGGAGCAGATACTGGACTTCATCTACACCTCATGGATCTCACTGTCACCCTCCACTTTGGAGGTCACACTGCAGGCTGCCTGCTATCTACAGATCACCCATGCTGTGGATCTTTGTACTCAGTACATCTCAGAGAGCATTGCTCCTGACAATTGCTGCTTTTTTGCGAACATAGCAGCATGCTATGGCCTTTCTGAAGCCTTCAATGACAGCAACTCTTTCATTGCCAGAAACATCTGCAGAATACTTGCAACTGAGGAATACAAGACTGATATAATGGAGTTAAACCTTGATTCTCTGAAAGAGGTGCTTGTTGCTGAGGAGATGCCAGGAGTGAAGGAGACAGAACTTCTACAGCTGGTTTTGGACTGGCTAGAGTGCAACCCACAATCTGCCCTGCAAAGTAATGCATTGATCAGTCGGATCCGATTTGGTTTGGTGCCATCTGAAGAGCTGTCTCAACTTAGTGCACTTAAACCTGCACTACGTACACCCTTCATCCGCAGCGTAGTGCAGAAAGCGCTTAACTACCACCTTCAGGGTCCCTTACAACCTCTACTTCAAAGTGTCCACACCAGCCTAAGATCCATAAGCAACAAGATTCTTCTGATAGGGGGAGGACCAGAAGCAAACAGACCTCAGAATCAGATCCTAACCTACGAACCTCGCAGCAAGAAATTCCAGCCACTTTCAGCATCCCTACCAAATAAGATACAGCACCAGGGAGTATGCGTTGTTGGGAACTTCTTATTTGTACTAGGTGGTGAGGTGGTGCAGGTGGATGAGGAGAACGAGAAGAGTGCTGTGATGACTGTCACTGACCAGGTGTGGCGCTATGACCCACGGTTTGAGCAGTGGGAGGAGATGGAACCACTCTTGCAGAAGAGGGCACAGTTTGCCTGCTGTGTGATGGAAGGTGTTATTTTTGCTATTGGTGGACGGGGCGAGAAGGGTGAGCCTGCTTTGTCATCTGTGGAAAGGTACAATATGAGTGAAGGCTGCTGGCGCAGTGGTGTATCCCTACCAAATTCAGTTCATGGACACGCCTGTGCCACTATTGGAACAGGAATCTACATCTCCGGTGGCATTCATATAAACAACCCAGAGAGCAGCAAAGATGTGTTGTTTTTGAATTCTGTTGAGGGGGATGCCTGGCAGAGATGTTGTAACATGTCCATTGCCAGATTCGGCCACCAGATGGCAACAGTGAGGGGAAGAATTTACACCTTTTTGGGAATGTATGAGCCCTTCTGTGACATTGAACGCTACAATCCTGAGCAAGACCTGTGGACCCGTTTAAAGCCCCTACTGAATGACCGCTTCTGCTATGGTTTGACCGCAACAGGGGGAAGACGTGTGCTTATGTTTGGAGGCAGAAAATGGCAGGAAGGACAGGAGGTGTGTACAACAAACGTGCTGGAGTATGACACAGAATATGATGCGTGGAGGGAAGTGTGTAAATTACCAGGGCCCTTGTGTGGGATTCAGTGTGCCATAATGACTCTTCAAGACCCTCCGGAGACCTAAAAGTCAATTACAAACACCATCCCACATACACACAGACAAACAGATGGCTGTTATGGGGCAGAGAGAGTTGATGGACAAGGGTATTCTTTGTATCATGGATACATGGATTGTAAAGTGGCATGGAAAACAGGAGTCTATTTACCCAGATACAGAAGACCTTGGTGGGGGTAAAATGCTGTCAAGTATGTTTTGCAGCAAGCAGTAAGGAACACCTGAAAGTAGGTCACTATGAATAGGGTAGAGAAAGTCATGACATTGATAGATGAATTGTCATAAAGACTTTGTCCTGAAAAATGGCATAGTTCCTGTATGGACACTGGAGAACTAAAGATTACATTTCAGACCGCTGCACACTCTTGAAAGGCACGAAGAAAGGACAAAAAAACAGAAAAGCAATCTAGATAAGAACAAATGAAAACAGACATAAAGTGTGCACTTGAAGTCCAGTTTGGACAAGATTTGACTATTTGGCACTGTGTGAAGATCAAAGGTGACAGTCATAATGTCTTATGACAGAGGGACAGCTGCCATGAATGCTGGATACAGACTGTAGATAGTTGAAAAGACAGCAGTTAAAATGAAGGAGAGTACACTCACAGATGCTGCGAGAGAAAGCCAAATTAGATCATTGATTTGGAAGGGTACATGGGAATTCGAAGTGGGCAAGGACAAGTGTCAAGACCACTGAGTGTGTGTGGGATGCAGACAAGTCAAATGAGGATGAGGAGATTTTTAGTGAGCAATGATAAACAAAACTGCATAGGCATGTATATCTGACAGCTCAAAAGTCAGGCCCTGCATGGAAATCTAGATTTCCAGTCACAGATAGTATAGTGTGACTAGAAAACCAATATAATTAAGGTGAACTACAAATAGTGAACAGCAGAAATCTTGCAAAACAGTGCGATATACATCAATAGTAGTCACTAGGCTGGATGATATATAAAAAATTCATAATATATTATTTTATAATAGTAGCCTATATATAGATTTGTACATGAAACCATAAAAAAACACAGATGTTTTAATGAAATAATGCATGTTTGTTTTTCCCCTTCAGTAGAAGAGGTTGCAAGTTTGATTCATTTCTGTAAGTTCAAATTGATTCAAATGAATCAGTTCAAAACTAGTAGTAGTAACCATTTCTGTGTTGGCATTTCAAGCAGCACTGAGCATCGAGTCTGTACAATGAATATTGACATTTGTCATGACTATTCTACAATTGATTCAATGCAAATGAGCAGCAAAGAGATAAATGCATTAATAAAAGATTTGACTACTTAAACTTTGACCTAAGACTTAAAAGTTTCTTTAAAGTCTTTTGTACTCATTAACACAAGGGTGCTGGTAATAATAAAGCATATGAGAGAAAAAATTGCATAAGATCTGAGTACGAGCAGCCCAACCTGGTTTGCTGGTTAGATTAGTTTACACCAGATAAGACCAGCAAACAAGTAAAGAAATCAGAATTTCCCATCTGAACTGCCTCTTGTGCCCAAACAAAGGAGACCCATTCTCGACCTAAGACTCAGAGCAAACCCAACAGTTCATCTCCGTTAAATGTGAGTCCATTACCTTCACTGAACAGCCTGGAAACCAGCAAGCTTCTGGAAGAAAAAAAGAATGGCTCTCTGGGAAATTGAAATGGGCCTCCATTTGAACCACCCTCTGGAGAAAGGTGCCTTTACTCATTGCCCGATAGGCTGTCAAGCTCTTAACTCCTCAGGCGATTGGCTTAAGCTTAAATATATTTTGGATTGAATTCCTGACCATAAACAAAGATGGCAGAATCAAGGTTGGAAATGCCAGCCGAGAAACTGCCATTGAGATGAATGTGAACACATAATAGACCTACATAGGTATTTACCAGCCTCAAAGTTTGGGCAGCCTGTCAGGCAATGTTGAGGACACCTTTCTCCAATGTGCATTCTAACTCGCTTCATTTAAAGTATCCAGCATGTTAAAAAAAACACATGTATATACAATAAATACAGCATGATTACATCCATAAAAGTTTATTGACTCTAGGTATAACCACACTTAAATCTGGATAAAGCAATAACTCTTTTTAAATAATGTCATAAATAAAGTAAACTTTACCAGGTTGTACGCTAAACACAACACATAGGAAACTGCACTGCCTAAATTACATGCCCTATTCATAATAAAGACAGGCAGCAGCACAGATATTGATGAACTAGATTGTTGTACGACAACTTTGTTAAAAAATGGGCTGCTAAAGAAACATAACATGTTTTGCACTAAAATAATAATAACTTTGATATATTACTAAAGTAAAATACCAATAGACATCAGTTCTAGTAGCTCTATATCCACTGGTAATCACTTTCTCCAAGAGCTAATGGATTCCCATGATTCCCATGGACACATTAGCACCTGAGTCACTCAATCAAAATCAAGCTAATATAGTCTTAGATTACATATGGAATGAAATGTGCTCCATTATGTCAGTCATACCTGAAATATCAATGTACATCATATAATACACATCTTATCATACAATAAACACTCTTCTGGTCATTCAGTGTTCTTAAAAATCTCACATAAAGCGTCTTTGTGTTTGCTGAGCGCCTGAGAGCGGCCTTTCTGACAGTTGAAACACTGACAATAAATCATTTGGCAGCTTTGGTTTAGAAAAAAAAAACACAAATGTGATTGTAGTGTATCTACAAGCCATGTAGCTTTGAGAGTTTATAAAGATGGACGATCTCCTGAACTTTGACATACATGTAATATCAGGAGTTGAGCTGCTGCTTCTGACAGATGCTGGGTTGAGTTCAGGGCAACAGCTTTTATCGGCGAGTCCCTGGGCTGAGACCAGCGGTGTCGTGGTGACCTTGGCTGTCATAAAAACCTCACTGTTGCTTGACACAAATGTCCCTAAACCCGCGGCAATGCACAGGACGACTGCATGGCAGCTTGTAGAAATGGAAAACTTGAGTCCAAACGGAGGTATACAATACTAAAAAATCCATAAAACTTCAGATTAAGCATAAAAGATGCACAGCACACCTTCTGCACGGGCACACAATCACTTGTTAGGGCTGTCTCTGCTCGCTTAAGGATGCAAATCTTTGCTAGGAGCATCCCGTGTGAATCTGTTTTTGATTTTGAACTCTCATTTGTGCAGAGACACATCATTTCACCTCATATTATCAGGAAACTGTAGTGAAGAGAGAACTTCCACAATTCGACTCAAGTTACAGAGATAATGCTGCTTCTGGATAATGAAGCCTGTGCTATTTTCTACCAATCAAAGCACACACACTTCACCGAATGTTCATCCGTTATCAGAGGCCCAGTTTAGCAAGGTGTTACTCTCGGTCAAGAAGCGTTTACAGCACAGGCGCAGAAATATTCCAGGTTCAAAACAAGCTGAACACTATCTACAGCATTTTTGGCATTCTGTAAATTACTACATTCAATTATTTTGACTCTTTTCTGATTGGGACAAGGCACTGGACCACAATAAATGTTAAAATAATGTTTAAAATATCAAAAACTCATTCATGTTTAAAATATCAAAAACTCATAGGTCCACATTATGCATGTCAACATGAGACTAACATAATAATAATTTTTACTAAATATAATAAGTTATTATTATCATTATGATTAGAGATGCACTGATTTATTTAAACTGGCCAAAACGGATAAGTCAATCATTTCTTCTTCTTCTTCTTTTTTAATACTGTTTTAAATAAATGAATATTCTAAATAAGTAAAAAAATAAATAAAAAAAAACACTTAAAACTGAACTCAGTTCACATACATTTGCATTCAGGCATCACAACATTATATTGTACTACTGAATTAAATATTTAATATTTGCTGATGTGTATCCCACTGATAAAATAAAATAAATACAATTCTAATATGGTACCAATTAGTCTATGCATCCCTAATAATATTAATAATAATAAGGTTTCACAAACAACTACAGCTCAAAATGAAAGAATGGTTTACTAAGCTTGTCTGTGCATACTGTATGACCTTGTCATATCCAGTCTTAACTTTTGACTGTGTGAAGTCTGTGAACATTTACCGTAACTTTTTTTCAAACAAGTGTAAGTACAGCAAAAAGGGTTATTTTACACAGAGACAAATCCACCCTCAGGAATTACCAGAAGATCTGCTCCTAGAAAAGTCTCACAACTTTATAGACATATTTTTGTATGGAAGAATTGATATAAGCACCTTAACAAGAATCCAAGCTGCACATTCCTGCCTGAAAATGTTCTATTGCCTTGTCCCATAGACTTCCATTGTGAGAGCATTACTATGAATCAAAATCACTGACTGTGGTGACCAACACCAAGCCACAGAAGCTGTGAATAGAAATGAACTGATTTTGAACAAGGAATATTTCTTTAAATGCCTTTTCTTGGTATATCCAAAGACCCTGCGGAGATTGTGGTTAGATGAGGTAACCACATTAGTTTTCCATGTTCATGCACACGCACACATCTTCCAACGCAAACGTACAAATGCTATAAGTCGGGGCCAGCCGATGTATAACAGCAGATCATAAATATATAGTATGATACAGTAGAGTATATGGTATGCTAAAGTGGCATATAAACATGGCAGATAACTTGTGTGATGACCGTCTGCGAGTCCACTGTGAGATTTGCTTCAAAATGACAGCCAAACACAGGTACAGCAGCACAACAGAGTGACAGTCAGTGCGTTTAGTGTTCAAAGGCCGCCTCTGACATGCATTTCCTCTCAGAGTTCAGTCCGAGGCGTCCATTTCCATGATCAAGTGCTCTGGTTCCTGTCTAGAGGTGTGCCAGGTTTGTTCTCGGTGCGAGGGCATTGTCTCTCCTCGTCTGAGCCGCTTGGAGGACTCGTAACCATGGCAACCACGTGTGCAGAAGTGGCATACTCTGAAGCCCGTTGGTTGTGAGTTGAGCCATTGAGAGTGCTTTGTTTGTACAGATATTTGTGCCTGCGTAAACAATGTTTTCAAGTATTTAAAAAGCACAAGTAGATTGAGTCTGCGATTGCTGTCAGGATGGGAAAGTACAAGGAAAAGTGAGAAGGGAATTTGTGTTAAAGGACCTTAATCTGGGTAGATGCGGTATCAAATCTGACGTGAATGAAAACGAGACTGTGAGGGATAACAGTACAATATAATTAATAATTATAATATATCTTCATAATCTTTGTGATTATACAATAATCACAGATAGTAAAAGTATAGCTGATACAATATTTTCATGCCCAAAATTTTAATTCTATGCATTTTTTTCTAAATAAATAATAATAATAATAAAAAACTAAAATCAATTGTTTAAAATACACTTTTAATGTGAATTTAGGCATCACAAAATTATAATGTACAATATGAAAAATGGATATTCATTTTGAGATTTAACAGTGTTATTAAATCTTTGAACTTGAACTTTTGGTGAGCATTAGATGATGGCTGATACAATTTGGAATCGTTTAAAAAACGTATATACTAATATATTAGTAAGAAACTAATATATCGTGATCCCTAGAAAATACGTCAACCACATAAACAAAAATAAATAAAAATGGCAGAAAGCTCACAAAGACAGGTAAAGCCCTTTTTCAAATCAAGTGGGGTCAAAACATTAACTATTACTGGCAGATGCCATCTTATTGTGATTCTTAAAAGTTTTCATCAGATATTCTAGAACATAAACACTATTTTTCATAACTGAGCTGATTATAAAATTATCAGCACATAATGTAATATAGCATATAATTATCAGCACATATAATCAGAACATAACTGATTATAAAATTACCCAAAGGCCCAGATTATATGCACAATAAATTAAGACAATTTATTGTGCATAATGGGCCTCTGGGTAATTTTATAATAATTACTAAATAATGTAACTGCATTTTCAAATCATGCATCAGTGCATCATCATATCCCTAAATGTTAATTCTGTACATATATCCCTCACAGCCACATAATTAAAATATCAGATTATTAGTCCGTAAACACCAATTCACCCCATACTTTATCTTGAAGGTCCGTGCAAGTGAGCGACAACTACTTCAAATAATGTGGTGTTATTTTTGTGTCTGAAGTGTGCATCAGACGTGAGTCTCGATGTAGGAGTGCGTGTGCGAGAGGGAGGGCGTGCGGGGGGTGGGTTCAGGCGTGGTGGCAGGGCTGGGCTCAGAGGCAGGGCTGGGCTGACGGTCCCGCTGGGGCTCTCCTGAATACAGCTCCATGTAAACTTTCTTCCATTCCTGGAACTCTGAGGACGTGAGTTTAGGATTGGCCAGCAGCTTGTCAATCAGTGCTACCTCGCCCTCCCTGTCCTATGGGAGTGAAGAAAGAGAGCAGTGGAGGGTGGGCATTACAGATACAGTCTCCTTCATACAGTGGATAGGATGTCATAAAGCACGCCACAGGCGGTTAGTGTAGACGTGAAGCGATGTGGACTCAGCCTAGATGAGCAGAGCGGCACACACACGCAAACACACATAGCATGCTCAGACTTGACTGGAGTCCTCTGGCACTGTGGGGCTTTGTGCCCCCAATTAACCTTCTTTCATTCAAGTCTGAGTGATAAGGGATCCTTATAATACCCACAATGCAACGGAAGGCTCTGCCCCAACATAATTAGGACGGCAAGGGGATTGGGGGTGGGGGTGGGGGGTGCAAAGGCAGAGCCACAGACACACAGCAGAGGCACAGACCGACTGACCCAACCACAGGCAGACCTAATGGCACCAAACCAGATTAATCCACATTGAGAAGCAGGGTTCAGAGCAGGGTTTGGCCATACCAAAGATCATTATCTCATCGAAGATGGTTATCAGCTGGTCAAAATGGTGATTAGCTAGTCTTACGTGGTCATTAACTGGTCTAAGATGGTCCTTAGCTGGTCTAAGATAGTCATTAGCTGGTTTAAGATGGTCATTAGCTGGTCTAAGATGGCCTAAACTGGTCGACATGCTCATAAGATGATCTAAGATGGTCATTAACTGTTTTAAACTGGTCATTAACTGGTCTAAAATGGCCATTAGCTGGTTTACACTGGTCATAAACTGTCATTAGCTAGTTGTGAGTGTCATTAGCTCATCAATAATGATCCATCGTAAATCTTAGGTTTTGGAACCTTTTTTGGTGCTATTGAACAGCTGTTTATTACACCCACAATGCAACGCGAGGCTCTGTCCCAACATAATAAGCACAGCACAGCAGCTGGGGGGTGGGGAGATGGGTCACAGCAGAGCCATGGGTCGACTGACCCAGCAACAGAAGACCCAATTGCACCAAGCAGAGCCAAAACCAGACTAACCCACACAGAGAAGCAGGGTTCAGAGCAGAGTTTGGCCATACCCTCCTCCCACACCAGACAGAGAACTCCGTCTAACATGGATGGGATTCTGGGATAGCAGTTTGGCTTAGTAAACTGTATAAAAATGAAAAAAAGAAATAAAATAAAAAAAATCCTGCTGTCCCCAGAACCCCACAGACATCAGACAGATGGAGAGGGACGGACGGACAGACGCGACAGATGAAACAAACAGGCACACATGGTTTCAGTGGGACCCATGCGGCAGCAGAGGTCAGATACCTTTAGCGTGCTCTGCAGGATGCGGAGATGATGCAGTTTGTCATTTAGCTGTGGATCGTTGCAACGCCGAATGAAAAGGTGTTTGTACTCCAGACGGGTGGAAAGGCGGTGCTCACCAATGGGCGACAGGCTGGCACGCTCCAGCGCCCGATACAAATCACCGAGCGAATCCGCCTGCCGATGGCACTCCGGCTCCCCGCCTGTGGGGGGCGCCACAGAAAGCCAGGGTTAAAGAGGGGTGGCTCCACCAGTAAAGAGTTAGCTATTCAACATGATTAGCTGGTTCAAGCTGTCAACCATGGTCAAGATGGTTATTAGCTAGTTAACATGGTGATTAGCTGGTTCAAGCTGTCAACCATGGTCAAAATGGTCATTATTTAGTAATGTCATTTGGACATTAACTCATCTACATTGGTGAGTTAACATGGTGATTATTTGTTTGTCTAAGATGAAAATTTCATTAGCTGGTCTAAGCTAGTCATTAGTTGCTTTAAGATGGTCATAGCTGGTTTGAGCTGTTCATTAGGTCTAAGATGGTCATTAGCTGACCATAAGCTGGTTTAAACTTGTCATTGACTGGTCTAAGATGGCCATTATCCAGTTTAAACTGGCCATTCACTGGTCTAAAATCCATCTTAGATTTTTTTTTCTGCTATCGACCAATTCGGACCAGCTAATAACCAGTTTAGAAGTGCTAGTAAACAGTTACTAGATGATCAAAAATGGGTTTGATGATCAAAGATGAGATTTGTA
Source organism: Leuciscus leuciscus (assembly GCF_965113295.1). Taxonomy (NCBI): domain Eukaryota; kingdom Metazoa; phylum Chordata; class Actinopteri; order Cypriniformes; family Leuciscidae; genus Leuciscus; species Leuciscus leuciscus. Next base: position 22,591,787 of record NC_138735.1, read on the forward strand.
TCATAGTGGCTGGTCAACCAGCTAATGGTCAGTATAAACCAGCTAGAAACCATCCACCAAAAAACAACAGCATATAACATGCAAAATGGCAAAACTACAGAATCACATTTTGCTGAAATCACAATGCTGAAAAAGGGGTTTTGGGATGGCAGAAACCCAATAATGGACAGTAAGACAAGAAGACAGATTTCAGCACTGTTCATGACATGTTCAATATGACATGACATGGTCATTTCATCAACACAGAGAAAAACTCAGGTTTGGCAATCAATCACTCTGCCGAGCAGTTGGCATGTTGCTTGTTTCTTTGATGTTTCTGTCTGCGTGTGACTGTATGCTGGTGCTCATGTGTTAGTCCGGAAATAAGTTGAATCACTCAAGTCCTGTTGTTGGAGTGTTTGTGTAGGTAAAGCATGTGGGCCATGGACAGTATCTAGTGCTGGGTGTTATTGGCAGATATTACATGCGTTTCTTATGATCAGCCTTCACGAACTCACAGTGTACAGTGTGTGGGCGAGTATATACCCACTATTCTGAACAACCACAAGAGGGCAGCAGTCCCACACAGCTCCTCCCAGCATATGCTGCAGATGCAGGGTATATTTGCATGTCGCATTTAGCAAGGGAATAGTTCAAATAAATACAATATAAGGAGGTCAGTTTAGTAGTTTAAAAAAAAAAAAAAAAAAATCTAAATGATTATTAATTTAAGCATTTTCCATTTACGCACCAAAGACCCCAATGACTGTGGGAAGAATATTATGTTTTTTTGTTTGTTATGTATGAATTTTAGCTTTTATTGATATAATAACAAACCTAACCGATACGGACTCTACTACCTGTCAGGCCACGTTTTGAACCTCTTTATTATATTTCTAACTATTTTTATTGGTTGTTTATCATTTTGTGTGCAAGTTATTGCTGGCAAGCCCTGCTTTTGTTAAATTCCTGCAATAATTGGAAAGAAAAAGCATTTTAACGACCGCTTGGTTAGCTATGTGATGATGAATTACAATAACAACGACTCAACCTGGGGTAGATCAATAAAGTTTTAAAGCTCTTTGTGATCCTTTCGTAACTTGTTAAATGGCACAGAACTCTCTAGTAGTGCAGAAAAACTTTCCAGTTGCTGGGAAACATGTGATTGAGAGTCACGATCAATAGGCCATGCCTCTCTTTTCTCTTCAGTATGTAGTACAGCACGCATGGACTCCGTGGATGACTAACATATGCCCCCAACTCCTCCAGAGAGAGATAGAGTGATATAAAAGACACAGATAAGAGGGAGACTCATTAAAAGCCACTGGGATTATATATAGACTGCTGCAGGAGATCCGTCTGAGATGACGAAAAAGGGGAATATTAGAAGAGAAAGTTAGACAGGGCACTGCGAAAGGGGGCAGACGGGGAAGTGAGACAGGCAGATCGGTGGTGAGGGAGGAGATGGGCAGTGAGATGGGGAAAATAGATGGTGAGATGGCAATGAGCCATGAGGCGATAGACTGCGAGACGAGGGGAAGATGAAAAGTAATACGGCGAGATAAACAGAGTGGTAATCCAACAGCAAGTGAGAGGCTTCCTGGGAGGTTTGTGGAGAGAAATGTGTCAATCTGGACACCAGGCCAAAATGGGACAGAATTAATAGCCCATTCAGAATTTATTGTTACGGTTTAAGCATCATCAATGAGATAGAGCATTTCAGACATTAAAAAAGTAAAAGAGGTGGCCATGTTTAAAAAAGTAGTTACATTTATTAATAAGAATCTGAATAAACAATTATTCCTCCAAGTAATAATAGTTCATTAGCATTCAACAGAGGGTCCCCAAACTTTTGTCAGCCAAAACTTTTTGACGTAAAACAATTTACTTGAAGTACCCCCTGATATTTTAAGTTATAATTTAAATAATTTAACATATTTGCATGTTTACAGTTCTCTGATGACAGTTAATGGTCACATGACAAGCAGATAAACAAATAAAATATTTATTTTGTATATTGTTTGTAGTAAGTATTTTATTTAAATTGTTTTTATTTAAAAAATATTTATTGCAATTTTTGGTCAGACCTTATATTAGGTGTCTTTATAAGGTGACTATATAGGTGACCTCTTTTTCATGCAATTGCGAGTTTATATCCCGCGATTCTTTTTGTAGAATTGTGAGATCTAAACTCGCAATTTCGAGTTTCAGCTCACAAAAAAAAAACTTTGTTGTATTATTTTAATTTAATACTGTGAAGCTGCTTTGATACAATCTGTATTGTGAAAAGCGCTATACAAATAAACTTGACTTGACTTGACAATTCTGACATTTTCTTACAATTGTGAGTTTATAACACTCACAAAGAAACATAAAAAATGCACTCATTGTGTTCATGTTGTATTGTAAAACAGTTTTGCTGCTATTGAGATATGGGTGAGGTTGTAATTACATTGAGGTAATTATAATAATATAAGTACAACATTGAAACATGCATGTACACAATAAGTGCACTGTATCAAATGATTAATTTATAAATGTTAGTACATAGTAGTTAAAGACACCTAATATAAAGTGGGACCTCATTTTCAATTGCAATTTTTTTTTCTTCATTGATTTAATCAATTATTAGCTTTTCTTCAACTCACAAACCCCCTGGAGTTCCCTCACGAACCCCAGTTTGGGAAACCCTTAGTTTAATCTGAACAGATTTTGGGGGAAATATTATGTTAAACAAAAATGTAATATTATTTACATTTTTTAATTAATATTAAATGAAAAATGTATATGAATACATTAATAAGTTATAGTACAAATAATAGATGTTCCTGAGAAAAAAAATTATAGTTAAGAAGATAAAGTTCTTCTAAATGTATTATTGTCCCTCAAGGGAACTGCAGTCCGTAGTTTGACCTCTTTGTCGCCATCTCTGTTCGAAATCTGCAATTGCAGTTATTCGCGGAATTATCAACTTGACGTGGGTCGTATCTCGGCACGGCACAGTGTGGATGAATCCAGTGTTTTTCTGTAGCCACTCCGAAGTCCAAAGTCCGAAGTGTTTTGCATTTTCAACAGGTGAATCTCTAGTTGTCACTTGTGATTGTCGTTTGAACCTTTCTGGATCCGCCCAGGCGCACTGGAAGCTGTTTCATGCGAGGGGGGCTGGGGGCTGGTTTGGAAAATATGTGACGTCATTATGTTGTGGCTGACGACAAGACATGAAATTTCTCTGTACTGTATATGTGTTGTAGCCATTAAAGAAAACATTTAGTTTCATATTTATGTTTAAATATTATAGGCTAATGTTATTTTTTTATTTAATCAATGTTGATTATGAAGCATGCAGCATGAGAAAGATAAAGATATATCATGAGATGCGCAATATGACTGGAGACATGCAAGACATGATTTTGACCACTTCATTGAGTTTTGTTTTGTAGAAAGACTATTTTTAAAAGATTTTCTTTTTGTATAAATTGTATCATAATTTTGATCAATGTTTTATAAACCAATTGCCTGTATTTAATAAATAACAAGCAAATATATAGCAGACAATGTAATAAGGCGCCGGCACAATCACTTGCATTGCACATGAATAAACAGTTAAATGTCTCCTTGCTATTTTTGACACATTCATACTTTTGCCGGTTCTTTGTGGCAATCTTTATGCGTGCGGCCGTGCGCTTGAGTGCGGCTATATATGTACACGCTCATTATCCTGTATATAGCCTATTTAAGTAATACAATTTATAAAGGGGGATTTGTCCACTAATGGCTTAAATAAACAACTACTAGTCGACTAGAAAAAAACTTTAGTCGGAGGCAGCCCTTATTCCACATATTTTCGAACAGGCCATTCTGGGTTGAGCGAGCGACCCTGAGCGGAATTAGCGAGGGAGCGGAATATTCAGAAATGCGCTCTCCGCTCACGTGCTCTGATCGGAACAAAGCATGACAAATTCAAACTTTATTTCATTTTCTCCGTAGCTTGAACACTCACTACATTAGGCATAAGAGAGTTAGTTAACGCTGTCCATTTATTTATTTTTATTTCACGTTTTTAAAGTACAATATTATGTTAGTCCACAGCCCCCCACAGCCCCCCCCCCCCCTTCCCGCGCTACTGGATCCGCCATCAAATTGAGAAAAGGCTATAAATCTCCACCTCCAACATCCTCACAAGCAATATAGCCTACTAGCCGAGACTCCTTCTTTATGTGTACAGATGTGACGTAATGACGCAAAGACATGCACGAATTTCCCGCGGAAATCCACCAGTACCACTGAAATTAAAAATATTATTACAAGCTTACCGTTTTGAATCGAGCTAAGGCAAGCAGATAGTTTTGAAGTTATGTATTTGCTCAAAAATTTATTTTGGATAATTTTTAACCCCAAAAAAGTTACGGACTGCAGCTTTAAATGTTTAAAATGAAATTTTTATTTTTTGAGTATCATGGTGTCTGTTTTTGATATTCTTTTTAATCAAATGTAATCATATATAACCTCAAGAGGACAGGCTTACAGAAATGGAAGATAAAGACTAACTGTTGTTGTAAATCAAAATCAAGTTAGGTAAAGTAAAGTGAAATGGGCCAGGAGCTTGTGTCAGAACCACACCAATACGGCAGGTTTAAAATGAGTTTCATGGGAAAGAGCATGCAGCTATTTCTAGAAGAAGATACCTGCATGTGCATGTGTGTATGTAAGAAACGAGTGGACAGATCTCAGTGGGGAACCTCACAGCACAGCTAAAAAAATCCTGCAACTCAGGCACTGTTTATGCTTCATACAGCACCAACACACACTCAGACAGAGAAAGAGGAAGATACAGAAGCCAAGAAAACAAGGGAAGAGATACAGACGTAAAAAGAGCCACAAATCCATGCGCATGTCCGTCTCTGAGTGCACTGCTCTTAACAATTTAATATTGAAGCACTCAAATTCACACATGCACTAAAATAACTCTGCTGTGCCTGCTGTTCTCATAATCAGAGGGGCTATTAAAATCGAATATAATTGTGGTAAAGAGGTTTTAGTGGGCTGATTTGAGCCGACCTGGTTTATTTTCTTTCAAGCACAGCTTCACACATTGCAAAATTATAACAAATGGAAGATTCAGCACTACCTTTGCATAAGCATGAATTTTTAATGTTACTCATTTGAATTCATAAACTGACAGTCCTAATTGAAATAAATTCACAAAATAATAACAAAAATAAAGTCAATTATAATAAATAAAAAATATAAACACAAAATGTATATATATATATATATATATATATATAATTTTGTATGTATTATTATTATTTATTTATTTATTTATTTCAATTAGGGCTGTCAATTTGAGATTTTAAAATATTTTAATTTAGGTATATTACTTGGGAATATACATACAGTATACACACACACATATATATAGGACTGTCAATTATAACAATTAATTTAATTATGGAATTAATGGGTCAGGGAATAAAAAAAAAATTATAAAAAAAATAATAATAATAAAAAATAAAAATTCATCTTAAAAATGTATTTTTATATAATCAACAAATTTATAATACACATTATTTTATTACAAATATGTTGACCCACCGTTATTGATGCAGTTAGAACGGCTGAGCTCCCTGCGGCTGGGGTCCCGCTGTTCTGCCAAAGTGGCAGAGGGTGTGAGGAGGGCATGCAGGCCGCTATCCCGAGGCAAGGTGAAGCTGCGGGGTTTCCCGACTATGTTAGCAGGGTCTCTGAGCCTCTCCCCTTCAAGCATGGGGAAGGGACCGTAATGTTCCTGCATCAGTGTGCGTTGGGCAGGCAGAGTGGATTGGCGGCGATATTCTGGAGACAGACCTGCCCCCGGCTCACAGAACACAGCATCTTCTAGGGGCAGGGTCTGCAGGTAGTGGAGGCCCGAGCTGGTCAGAGGGGTTTCAATCAGGTCCTGCCATGAACGGCGCTGGCTGGCGGACTTCCGTGCAGGGGAACCTCCACCGCTGCTGCTGCCCCCTTGAGGTTCGGAGCGGTACTCCTCATAAGAGGAGCGAGACTGTGAAGTTTCTGTGGATGAGAGGCGGCCGTGCTTTGGTTCTAGGTAAGGACTGGCAACACTCACCGGATTCTGGGTCAGAGAAAAAGAAAAAAAGACAGAAAAGAATAAGGTGAACGTTAGGTTAAACTCAAGTATTTTAACAACATTTTTGTAGGAAGCTTTTAAACAATATCACTCTCATTCAAAAGGAAAAGCAAAGAAAAAACGTGACCAAAATGACTTTATAACTACAATTTAATTTAATGCTCATCATGAAACTATATTTTCAAAGGAATAAAGCATTCATGAATTTAAAATTCACAAGGCTTACAAATCATGAATGAGCATGACACTTTTGCTCATTCTGTACGTCTCAAAAGGCAATAAAGTGTGCTAATGAAGAAACTCAAAATATAGGCCAGGCACCTGAATAGCCACTCTCATCTAAGACAGGCAGATGAATAATGAACAGAGAGATCTCTGGTTTCTGCGAAAAGTGCCGAATATAGAAAAATGGAGGAACAGGGGACAGAGGTGTGGAGGGAGAACCTGACGCTGTGTTAGTGTGAAATTAGGCTCTAAATATTGACCAACTGCTCTTCCTGGTTTCATCCAATTGGCAAAATAACAGGTTTATAGACCAATAGACAGATAGATAAAGTAAATGCTGTTTTGTAATGTGGTGAAAAACAACCAGACAACTCTGGAGGTCTCTCGGTTAACAATGTCAAAGTCCCCTTATTCGTTTATCTCTGGGAACAATGTGTGTGTGTAGAAGGACTGGAGGGGGCCTTGCGGAAGGAAAAAGAAAAACGTTTAATTCAAGTTTCTTTGTTTGCTCTTAAATAAAGGCATTGCTGCTGTGTGTGGCCTCTAGCTGACCTGCCCTGCAGTACTGCACTGAAAATACACAAAAAACAGTGACTGTGCACACAAATGTAACCACATACATTCAGGAACGCGTAGACATCATATACTATAATCCATTCAATTTATAAAATAGGACTGTTCAACAATATCCCTTGAGCATGTTCCTGACAGATCTCGTGAGACTCGCCAAAAAGGAAATAAATATCTCATACTGTCTATCAAAAGCACCGAGTAAATGACAGTACAGTGACTCACAAAGACTGAGAGATAAGTAGAGACGGACAGATAAGACTCAATCTCCTCACATCTCAACAGTGGGCTTAGAGTTGAGGTGGTCTGACTCATTCGCACACACACACAGTCACTCAGTGACGTGGTAAGGCCAGGTCTGGGGGACGGCACTACAAAACAGCTCTTTTACCAATGCCAAATGTCAAGCATTATGAGTCTGTGCTATTGTGTGGGATTACACAATGAGAGGGAGCTGGTATATCTGTGTGCATGCTGGATGCTGACTCACTGAGGGTGGCCGAGGGTACGTGTCATAAGGGGGTGGTGGGCTGTCTTGCTTGGGCGTCGAGGGCGTCTCATTGTCTTCGTGTTCACTTTCACTCCAGTAGTCTGCTTAGAGAGAGAGAGAGAGAGGGGCATGCAGGCAGTCATTAGCTTGTTGCAAAACATTTCCATAAAGTAAACAATAATTAAATTAAAGCCTCAGAGATCATGTGGGGCACAAAGACAGATGCAGGACCTACAGTAAAACATCTTACAGAACAGTTCCAAGGCGTTCACTGTCTAGAACCTATCCTGAGATGTGATGTCGAAGGCAGGAGAGAGGAAAAACTAGGCCATTTTAAGCTTTTAAGAGCTGTCTGAAGAAAAAAAACTTAATGAAATATTAGTGGCTAATTTTGAATTAACAAAGGAGAAAGATGTTTTTAAGGACAGTCTCTACCAGCAGGTGGTAACCAACTAACCAGCCAAACTTTGACCCCCTTTGGTTGTGCATGTCGACTTGTTGTGAATCACTACAATTTACCTAAAACTCACTTGCTTTCTCTTTCTGTCTGTCTTTTTCCATTGTGCAATTTTTACTCCTGTGAGGTGTATTTAGGAAACCCTTTAAAGTCAAATATTTTTCTTGTACATTTTTATTCAAAATGTCATACCTCAATCTTCCAGTGACAACGCCAAACATTATGCAAGTGTTCTCTAATCATTTTGCCAGCTTAAACCCAGTCCCTCCAGAGGCTTGCCTTCATTTTTGAGTGCAATGCCTACATCTCAAATCCAATTAATGGACGATGCATAAAACCAAGTCTCCGTCCAACATTTTTTTTTTCCTTGATAATCTTTTACTCTCGTATGTACGTCACAATATGGAAGAAAAGATCTGTCAATACTTCAGTTTCATTGCGACTTTAAGATAATGAACTAAGCTTAATGTTAATGATTACATGCAAACAGTATGCAACAAGGGGGGGTCTATGGTTTCAAAACACATTTAGGACACAGTTGTGTTACCTATACTGACAACCTGTCCTTCTTCTACAAAAAAGTACGAACTTCTGCATCATCAGTAAAGCCTTTAGAGCAGGGCTAGGCAACTCTGGCCCTCTAGATCCACTTCCCTTCAGTGTTTAGCTCCATCTTTGATCAAACTCACCTGACTGTAGCTTTCTAGTAACCCATGATTAGCTTGTTCAAGTGCATTTTTTTCTATTATACGTTTCTATGGCACCACTATCAACGCCTAAATTAATCTGCAGCAGTCAGGTGGTATAGCAGTCACATGGTACAAGTAGGAGCTCTCAGACAATTCCCATCTTACAAGCTGTAATTACGAGCTCTACGAGGACATGAACGCTTTTTACAAGTTGAAATCGCATAATTGCGGTAATTATGACATGGTGTGAATGGACCTAAACTCTGCAGGAAAGTGGATCTCGAGGGCCAGATTTGCCCAAACCTTTCTTTAGAGTGCAATAAAAGTATGCAAGTTTTCCACGTCATTTGGCTGCATTACCCAAAAGCATATTACATCCAAGTAGATCATAGAAATCATAGCCACCAATGGTCTCTACGATCTCCTCAGGCTTGCAATGCTTTTGGGAAGTGTAGCTCTGATTAGGCCCTCTCTGAATTTTGGTTGGCCCCTACCACCGATTTGCTCCACTATTCTCTTTTACATTTATACATCTGGGAGACGCTTATATTGAAAGCGACTTACTTTGCATTCAAGGTTCATATTTCCTGGGAATCGAACCTTCAAAACCCATAACCTTCCTACAACGAGTATTCTCACCCTGTTCCTGACGGATTCGCTCTCTTTCTGCAAAGCCAGCTGCCGCCATGTTGAGACGACTCAACCATCTGTTCATATCATCCACGCCGTCCGCTGCGAAGTAGAAGCTTTTGATTTTGGGATGGCATGCTTTAAACGCACTGCGAAAGAAGCAAAGATTCAATAAGAATTTGTCAAGCATCATCACATTACTCAAAAGTTCGTAAAGGTACTCACTATTTTTTGCGACATTCACTGGCTCTGTCGATCTTGAACTCCGGGAGGCTGACAAACCCTTCGGCCTTCTCATCCTAAAAGGTGGAGAAAAAAAGAGAGAGAGGATTGTGCGGACGCTTCACCCCACTTACACTCTTCTGTAATGTCATTAGGTCCTCATTAGGAGTTACATCTCCTAATTCTCTCCTTTCTTTTCTCTCTCTTTTGGTTCATTCCATTACTTTTTCCCCAGCATTAAATTGCAGCAGCACTGCTGACAGGAGCTCTGCATAAATAAATGAAAAGCATAAATTGTTGCGGCTCTCTGTAAGCCTGTCTGTGTTTACAAAATCCACACAGAAGAAGATCATCAATTATAGCAAAGCCGGACTATGTTGTAGCATTCTCAGTGGACCAAAACCCGGCCGAGAGGAACCCTCCCCTCCCCCATCCTTCCTCCGAAACCCCCAGAACAGCAGCCGTATCCCAGGCCCAGGCTGTGATAAAAAGCGAAGACGCGAGGAGTAATTAATCAAAAGGGGAGTGTTTGTTCGGAGAAGTTCCTTATCTTCATTACAGAAACGCCATGTGTAGAAGAACAGTTTTGTTAGGGTAGATGAGCATTAATCTTATTCCACACAAGAGGGTAAAGCCGCACCAATTAAAGTCTCATCTCTTGATCGATACAGTTTCTGCTGAGCTGGTGGATACGAGAAACAACAAAGATAACTGTATTGGCCCAACACACTCACCTCCTCGTTCATGTACCAGTACAAGCAGGCGCCCTTCAAAACAAACCAGTACTTCTTCCATTTCTGTGAGAAATAGCTCTTAGCATCCTTCTTCTTCCACAGCCAGCCCTCACAATCTCCACGGCCCAGGTCCTTACAGGAGATTCGTCTCTTACTGATGGAGGACAGCGGAGCTGCTGGATGCAATAGAAGAACACAGTATGTGTTAATAAATGTTACAGAATGGATAGTTCAGACTTCAATTCTGATTGGATGAGGCTGTTGTATAACAGCATCATCAATTAATTTCTATATTAAAGGTATAGCCCATCCAAAATTCTGGCATAATTTCTTTATTGTCATGTTGTTTAAAAATAGTATGACTTTCTTTCTTTTGTAGACCACAAAAAGACAACTGCAGGATGTCCATGGTGCTCTTTTCCTTCCAATGAAAGTGAATGGTGACCAGTGAACACCACAAAATAAAAAAAATAAAAAAGCATCATAAATGTAATCTATTTAGCTTGTGCACAATACTTTTGAAGCTGTATGATAACTTTGTGTGAGAAAAAGGCCAAAATTATGAAAATCTTCCCCATCCGCTATGGCTCTCAAATCTCATTCAGCGTTTTGATTAATATGCACATTTTTAAACTTGCCATGTCATGTCTGATTATGAGGCACATGAGAAGCAATGATGTTTGGCATGTCACGTCTTTATGCACCATATTTGTAATTGAGATTTGAAATCTTTGATTCAAAAATAGATTAAAATGATCAGTAAATAACAACTTGAGTTTTGGTCTTTTACTCACACAAATTGCTTCATTAGACTTGGAATATCATATGGCTTCAGAAAAATTGAAATATAACATTAGTACAGGCGTATATAACTTATGCTAGTTTTTATCTTTTTTGGGGGACAATATTACCTTTCATAGTACAGAAAACAGGCAGTGTAAGCATCTCATTTTGTGTTTTACAGAAGAAAGGACGTTTCATTTCTGGGTGAATGGTTCCTTTAATATAACACATATTGCTTTGCAGCAATCAACCACCTCTTCTATGTGCTATGGGTTGGAACATCTCTTACGCATAGCAAAATGACTGTAATACAAAAACATTATGGCAGAATGCTTATAATTATGAAGTTAATTAACTTTCTTTATTCTTTCCTATGTCGGTGGCCTATTCTTTTCCTTATGCAGTCAAAATATACAAGCAGTGTGTGCAATGAAGACAATGTTCCCAAACATGAGAATAAGGAAAAATAAGTGATCACCTTTAGTCTTTTTCTTGGTCTTGGATAGCAGAGAAGATCCCTGGAATGTCTGTAAAGCAGAATATATTTATATTTAAATACAAATGGAGAAATGTTGGAAAATACATCAGGTGTAAGTGAAACGAGACAAAAATTTATCGACCATATTATCGGTCAACACATCCGATTCTCCCGAGTGGAATCACATGGAGGAAATGTGTGAACATAATCTTTGAGCATCCATCCATCGTACAACGAATTAAAATCGGAGGCAACATCCGAGCAGATGAAGGCGCGAGAGACCAACAGCTAGTGAGAAGGAAGGCGTGAAGAGGCATAGAGAGAAAATAAATGATTTCTAACATCCTTGGCCCGTGTGTTTATTGAGCAGTAATTCTTGGATCAGCACACCCAGACCGAGCGCATATTTATGATCCGAGCCCTGTGGCAATTCTCCTCTGTGAAGAAACTTCCTGTGAGCTTGGGCACAAATTTAGAGGAAAACTTGTGTTGCTATGCTAACAGATTAGAGACAGTATCACTGACCTAAAGAAAACACTATCATCATGGTAACTGATTTATTGATATGTGCCAGAGGAGGGAATCTGCTGTTGCCGAAGAGGAATAACTGGAATTGATTAATGGAACATGTTTAGAAACTTAAGCAACCAGTTTGTAGAATGTCTTTATTTATTTAGGAGTATCTAAATATACCATAACCATTTCTTGAAGATGGTTTTCTCACTGGTTTTTCAAAACTGTGGTTTTTCCCAGTGACCCAAGTATGAGTACTGGGTAACGTTCCAATACCATTTACCCTCTTTTACCCCACTTTTCTATCAAATTAAGCCCAAAAAATATAAAATGAAAAACATGATGGTGGTTTTCCCAGCATTTAACCTCATAACACACTTCAAAGTCAATGCAACTCCCTCCGAAAGCACTGTGTGAATCTCTTCATAGAAGGTGTGAATCGCAATTGCTGTGTGAATTGAAGCAAATTGTGAGAAAGGCTTAGACAGATGAAGACAAACTTCCCTGAGGATTCAACACCTAGACATGAATAAAGAAAAGCTATGACACAGCATACAGTGTATAATCAAAGAAACAAAATAATACATAGAAGGGTGAATGCCTACAGGCAATGCCCAATCTTGATTTGCAGAAATAAACAACCAAAGTCATAGTCTTGCTGAGTTAATGGCTCTGCCGACCCTTTGCTTGAAATGATCACTGGCAATCACTAAAATTGTGCAGGGGGTGTAGAGCAACTCCTACAGTGACTAAGGATCGTGTAACAGGCCTCATTCATTAAACACAAGCAGAACAATTCCTGTCAATCGTTCGTAAAACCATCCTTGTGTAGGATCGTTTTTACGAGTGACTTACACAGGAATTCGCTCTTCTTGTGCTTCATGAATGAGTCTAAATGTTGCAGAACCTCAAGCTTTCTGCAACGCATGAAGTCACTTGGATGATGAACAGAAACACACACCCAGAACAAATCCCACAAGACATGAACATGAGATGTGCATCAGCTACCGAGTCCAAAGATATTCTAAACTTCATTTATTATGCCTCCGGAATCATGATCTTCAGAGAAAGAGCATTATGGGACAACTACAACCCATGGGACTCAAGCAAACACAGTTCTTACATCTCATGTGGAGATGTAAGATGTGATGTGAAGATAAGGATGTGACATGAACATGGCATTGTTCTTCGAATTGCGTCCTACAGTCTACTCTTGTTGCCCTCTGCTATATCCATCTCTCTGTACTGTTTTCTTCTCTCAGTCTCTGATGTTATGGGTCTCTTTCAGAACAGACATGGATTTTCTCTCTCTACGATTGTTCAGTAACACATCGCCCTAGATGGCATGCTAAGACTTGACTTACAACTAAATGCCACATGGCAACACAGGCTCCCAATTCACATGACATATGGTACAAAACCTCTTCCGCTGAGATATCAACAGCTGACATATGCTGACATATGCAGCATGTGATGGCCTCAAAGCACAAGCATTAACCTCTCTTGTTATATTTAAACCAAACCAGTAGGTAAACAGTACCTTCTCTGGGGGCTCTTTTTTAATTTTTGTTGTTTTCTAACAATGTGATAAAAATCAATTTCCAAATGAATAAAGGCCTGTTCACACCAAGACCAATAAAGATAACTATAACAATAACTATATTAACATGCACACCAGCTGACAATATCATTCTGTTTATTCTAAGCACATGCTGCAGTTTTGTTCTCTGCCGCTTTAAATTCTCAAGCTCTTTAAAGTCGAATGGTTTCTGATTGGCTGTCAATCGCTCTGAAAGTGATTTCCATAGATATTGTTTCTCTGTTATTATATAGTTGTGGTGTGGGCTCTGCTATTCTTTTATATTTAGAATGATTTTTAGAACTATATCTTATATCATTATCTTTATCATCCTTGGTGTCAACAGGGCATAAGACTGCAGGCACTGGGGTGTGTATATAATTTTTCAACAGTCAGGCAAAATACTTTTGTGTGTGTGTCCAGGGGATGGAGGGAGTGAGCGGGGTGCTGGCACTGTTCAGACAAAATGCAGCTTTCTTATCAGACTGCAACGCAGGCAATAAAACACCACTGTAAACAATAGAAGCTGATGCAGTTACACAGCACATACCAACAGAGGCAGCCTTATTAAATCAATGCCACACAGCTTTTCTTGCACCATCTTCTCCTCTGGCATCTTACTCATCTTTCATCTCACTTAACCCTCACTTCTAAATATCTTCCTCTCTATAATTATCATCTCTTCTGGTCTTCTCTTCTTGCATCTTCTCACATCATCTTGCATATTTATTTAGCTTTTTTGTCGTGCCTCTTCTTGTCTCCTCTCACCTCTTCTCACGTCTTACGATCTTGTCTCTTCTTATCTCCTCTTACTTCTAGTTTTGATGTTCCCCCTCCACGTTTTATCTAGCTGTTTCTCTTCTCTTCTGGTCTTGTCTCATTTGGTCTCCTCTCACCTCTTCTCGCATCTTATATTCTCTTATATAATTTGTATCTTCACTTCTCATTATGTCTCTTCTCTTCTGATTTTATCTTATCTTGTCTTGTCATGTCTTGTCTCATCAAGCCTCTTCTCTTTTTTCATCTTATCGCATCCTTTCTCTTCTTATTTCATTTCCTTTCCTCTCCACATCTCATCTCATTGTGTCTCTTCTCTTCTGGTCTTATCTAAATTTTTTTCTTCTCGTCTCCTCACACCTCTTCTCACATCTTATTTCCTCTTCTTATTTCATTTTGTCTCTTCACTTCTCATCTTGACTCTTCTCTTCTGATTTTGTCTCATCATCACATCACATCTTTCCTCATTTCATCTCATCTCTTCTCATCTCCTCTTACTGCTTCTCTTTTGCATCTTACAGTACCTTCTCTTCTTGTTTCATTACGTCTTGTTGTGTCTCTTCATTGTCTCTTCTCTTCCCTATAATCATGTACAATTCAGAGTGTAATATGCAGATTCTAAGTTAGTGGAGTCTCTAGAAAAGTCCATGAGCTACAGAAAACACAATAGTAAGAGTGCTGAGACCAGCTCATTGGTTCTGGTCCAAAATTATGGTGATGGAGTGGTCAGCACCCAAGTTGTCCCAACCCTGGCCTGTACACCCTTTTACCCACATTAGGTCAGATGACATATGGACACAGATACATCACCCTGCTAGGTGTTTCTAAACAGAAGCAGCAGGTAAGATACACTGTGAAAGTCACTCTTACGCAGGACTGTAACACCCCAGCTGGGATTCACACTTCTTCATGAGGATCTATAATTAGGCATTTTGAAGGGGAAAAAAAAGATACAGAGAGAGCCAAACACATAATCACTTCTCATGAGCTGGCGGGCATATCAAGATTTTAAGCACAAGATATTGACATGAGGACAGCACATGGCCGAATATTGGCTAATCACAGCTCTGTTTCAGATTGAGCTTGGCCAATCACGTCACTCCGTGCCCTGTGACAGATGACAACATGACTTAGCCCCGCCCACCGCTACTGAACCACCATCTGCCTACTCATCATCCATATGCACACTGTGACACACCACGACGAGTCACTTTTCCCTGGATTATTAGTTTTCCCTTGGTGTTTCTGTGTGTGGTTATGGCTGCGTTGGTGTGTGTGCATTCTGAGAATATCGGCTTCCACATTCCCTCTTAATAAAGACAGCCATATTTCACCTCCATTCCTAATAACTTCACACAAAGGATGGCTGGTCTCACTGAGAAAACCTACCCACACACACACACACACATACACATACACAGGGCCGAGCACACACCTCCACGCTGGCTAAAGGTAGAGGACTAACAACACACACACAGACACACAAACACAAACATTTACCCAGCATGTGGGTGTAAGTATGCATTCTTCATCTTCACACCATGACCTGGTGCTTTCAATGAAAACTATGTAAGACTCTACCTGCAGTGATCACAGAGACCTTGATCGAGCACAGCGTCGGTGAAAGCAGCCAGGCCTTGAAGAATAACTCTTTGTTTGAGCAACAGAAAATAAAAAGAACACAGACACTGTGCGATTTTACTCACAATCTCAGAGTTTAGCCCGATCTAGACTGCATGACACTCAAAAAGAGACTGAAATATACTCTTAGACAAAGAACTTGATTGAGGCATGTCGGATTAAAGGCGCACATACTACCACTCGATACGATCTCCCGTAATAGCACACTACAAAAAAAACTGTAATTTGTATTTTGTGTAATTTGTGTGTAATTTATTTGTTTCATATATATATATATATATATATATATACATACACAGTGTGTATATATGTGTGTATATATACAGTATATATATATATATATATATAGTGTGTATATACAGTATATATATATATATATACACACACAGTGTATATATATATATATATATATATATGAAACAAATATAAATTACACACAAATTACACAAAACACACACATTATATATATTTTTTTTAAGAAATAAAAAAATTTATGTAAAAAAAACATCATAAAAATATGTACATTTTCAGAATCATTACTCCAGTCTGCAGTGTCACATGATCATTCTGATTTGCTGCTCAAGAAACATTTCTTATTGTTATCAATGCTGAAAACAGTTGTTTTTCAGGATTCTTTGATTAACAAAATTCAAAAGAACCGCATTTATTTGAAATAGAAATCTTTTGAAACACATTTGTACTGTCACTTTTGATAAATTTATTGTGTCCTTGCTGAATAAAACCATTAATTTCTTTAAAGAAAAATAAAACGGATCTTTTTTTTGAGGATGGTTAGATATTTTTAGAAATAAAAATAACAATGGGAAACCAAGACAAATCGTTTGCAGCCCAACACTATTGTTTCAATATTCTGTGTGTGTGTTATAATCATGAAAGAAACAGGCTCGCATGTAATTCCGAACTCTCAACTTTACTTCCCGATTCTTCCCGCAATCGCACACACAACAACTCCGGTGCTTCCAATGCATAATAATCTCATGCAACAACTTCACAATACACATATTGTTACAACTAAGATGGCCGCAAATAATCCCTGCCTTTAAAGCAGCACTCAGTAGCTTCGGGACTTCTTCGCTGTATTCTCGCTTTTTGCTCGCAGGTTTCTCTCTAGAGCTCCCCCCACAGCTTCGGAATAGATATTTGACAACACTGTTGTAAAAACTCGTTGGTGATTCTCAGACACCAGAGGCTATAGATCAACGACATCAAAGCAGATGGGACGTTCTTTAAAACGTCTTCTTCATTCGGGTTCGGACAGCGTGGGGGAGCGCAATAATGACAGCATTTTAGCAGATGAGACGACCACCATTCAACCCGAAATAAGTAATATAACCATTCCAATGACTCCGAAGCTGTTCAGTTAAGGTAAAAAAAGTTACTTAGTTCACCTTTAAATCAAAAGAACCAATCGCCTTCATGTTTTGTTTTTTTTTGTTACAGAAACATAAGCTTTGCAGGAGATTTTGTTAATTCCCATTCACGGAGATAGGCGCAGTACTAGCATGATTACAAACAGCGATGCCAAGATGGCCGCAGAATGAACTGACTCTCTTCAGAGGACTTTGACAGAAAACATACTACTCACATGGTAAAGAGAGGTGGAGTCTGGGTTAGGCGTGTTCATGGATTCCTGCCGGAGCACCTCCATTTGGAGGGTGGGGAGAAGGGCGTAGTGGGTGGGGCTTCCGCTCTTCTCGCTCTTCTTCTTTCCGCGTTTCCCTGTGTCTCTTTTCATGCTCCGGCCTGCCAGATCGGCAGCCTTCTCATCACTTATATACCTCAACAAAGAGTTTTCTGAGACAGAGAGAGAAAGAACAATTTCTTTAATAACAGTAGTTTTTTTGGAGCATGAAAGCCCCATGTCAACATATGCACAGGGCCATCCTTAAAGGTGCAGTATGTGAGATTGACAGCAAACAGTTGAAATGGGTACTGCAGTCCAAATTCAAAATATTGGAGAGAGTTGTTTTCCCCGCCCCATCCTGATCACTCGGGTTGCCAGATTGAGGACACGCAAAAGGAACGAGCGCAATTGACAATGAAATGCGAGGAGACTTAAGTTGATGAGTTGATTTATTGATTTACGATGAGTTCATATCGTGTTTTAATATGCTCTCATTCATAGAGATTTTTAGATGGGTGCGGAGGCTTTTTGGGTCGGGTAGAATCTGCGATCACTGACCCAGTTTGTTCGTTGGCTTCCATGGCTGCAATATGCTGTGTTTTCTGCCAACTGGCAACCTGTGGTGGCAAAATACTATTGGGTAAATTGGCAACGTGCGATATCGCACAGACCAAAACAAAAAAAGATGTTCCGAGATGGAATTCACATTTCAAAGTAAAATAAATGGCTGTAGAGAGTTTTTCAGAGAAACGAGTATGTGAACTCAGCATGTTTTCTAAATATCTGCAAATAAATTATGGTATTTTTATGCTGTAGTATAGTCAAAAACTTACATACAGCACCTTTAAGGCGGTGCAACTGGTGCGACTGCATCAGGCCCCGTGCTTTAGGGGGCCCCGCGGTGAACGGACTGAGGGGGAACACCCCACTTTTAATCATTTTACTGCAACCATTTTATTACCAGTTAAATCACAAGGCTACACCACCCGCTATGAGAGGGAAAAAAATCAACAATGTCACCATTTTATATGGTTAATCAGGCATTAAAGATTTTGTCTGGCATGTGCATTAAATCAAAATTACATCTGTACAGCCAGTCCTTGTCAAACACTATGGACATTTTCCAGGTTGTGCTGTGTCAAATCACTGAATAAGCTTGCATTAGTATTCCATCAATCAAGCATCCCAAACCCCTCTCGAAATACTCCAAACCTCAATTGGCCAATCACAATGATTCATTCCCTCAATAGAGGTCTATCATTAGCACTACTTAAGCCTGTGCACTCTTCCCAAATCAGTCGAATCCAATCAAACTCTATAGGCTTATTCTTGCCTAATGAGCATAACAAGCCGATTGGTCACAGCCATATTAGCGAGCCAAACCAACGGGCTCCCAGCAGCCCTGATTTGAGCTCATCCTTTGATTTAGGAACCACCGCAGCCATTGTTGGGCTTCCCTTCTCCCACGCCCAAGTCCACCGTTGCCCGGCAGCAGCCAATGGGACGTGAAACACTCAGGAGAGCTCCTGTCAGAGTTTCCATGGCAACAGCATGCTTCCAGAAGAAGTTCCCTCTTCTTTACGGCTCGGTTTCCCTCATGCTGATGAAAAAGTTGAAGAGGTGGCAGATTTTAAATTGCATAGATTCAGCCAGAGAGGAATCACAACCTAGTAGAGACATTATAAATCATAATTGAATTAACTGTAACTTCTTGAGTTGTAAAAATTGATTGAACTACAGTATAAAGCTCATAAAATGGACAAGAGGTGAATGGATCTAAAATGTCAGTTGGAAAGTTCTGGAAAATCCATCAACAACAAAGTACTTTTATGTAGGGCTGCACAATTAATCGAAAATAAAAACAGAATCGCGACATGGCTTAATGCGATTATCAAAACAGCACCTGTCAAAAAAAGAGAAGATTTAAAGAGCTTCCTGCGGTTTTCCAGCGAAATAAAAGCTTGATGGTTTCATTTAATTTTAGTTTAAATATAAATTTTATACAGCCATAAATAATAGTATTGTAATTTTACAGTTGTACTATAAAACGGAATGATTATTATTATTATAATATTATTTTTCTTAAATACTCAATTTATTATTATTATTATTATTTTATAGTCTTATCGATATGTAATCACAAAAATCTGGGCTAAATTGTGCAGTCCTACAAATATGCACAGCAAGCCTGGATTTTATTTTATTATTATTTTAAATCACATTTTAAATTGCAATAGAAATTTTTTCCAGGAATTTTTTTAGGAACTCTACCTTTGTTTGTTTTTGAAAATCAAGCCTCAAAACAGATTGCATGGATTTTCTGAATTTTGAATGCAATGCCAGCTTTTCAGAGGATGGCTTTAGTAGAACAACCATTCTGACAGTAAAATACTATCACTGACAAATTACCCAGATTTCCAAGCTGTGGGTGACCTTAATACATCTTTATCCTCCCTGACCCTCTCTCCACTCCAACATTTTATTGCAATCTTCTTCCTACATCACTCTCGCCACCTCCTTCGAGTGCCTCTTTCTTCTTTTACCATCTTTCTTACTCTCAGCTAAACACCATCTGGCAACCTCAATGCAAGCAGATTTTCTCCCCAGAGTTTTAAGGAAAAGAATGAGTCGAGAAAGCTAGGAAATAAGAGAGCTATCAAACCGCTAATCTCCACACAATGCGGATAGACGGAACTGCATAACAGGATCAAATAGCAGCCAGGAGACACAGCCAGGTGATCATCCACCTCCCATACTCAAAAACACACATATAAAGACATACAAGTTCCACAAACGAGAGAAAAGAGAGGGGTTTGGGCAACAGCAAGTCCTGGAGGAGACCACCGAAAGAAAACAGGTTAGCGTGGGAAAGCAGTGAGACACGACAAGAGTGAGTCACAACAAAAGATGCTGCCTCTGCATCCACAATGAAGATGGTAATAAGGAAGTGATGAGGATTGACTAAAACATGCTAACCAGCCAAACTTTATCCCTGAACTCATAATATAAAAAAACACAATGATTAAACTTGAAGAAAGAGCTTCATTGATACAAGCCATTGGTATTATCTGTCTACGGTATTGCAGTCCAACTATTTCTGTCAAGAGTTCTGGACTGTATTTCTAAAGCAGCAGCCAGTTGAGACGGTCTCGGCACTATAGCGCACACTGGCTCTGTGTTGGTGCTCATAGACTGCCACTGTTATCCTGGCACTGCGTGCAGTGCGGCCACAGGAAGTAATCAGAAATGCCCAGCGCGGTTCAGAGCCACCATGCAGCGAGGAGAATTAGATCCATGGAAAACAGCTCAGCTAAACATCACTACTGAATAAGAGCCATGAGAATGTAATAACAAAGAAACTGAGAGAATCAATAAAGGGAGAATGAGAAGAATCAACTGATGGAAAACAAAGATGCATTTGAAACCTGAATAAGATATTCAGGATAAATACATTAAAAACGGATCCTATGTACTTATTATTATTTTAATTAAATGCATAAATTTTATTATTTATGATATTCTACTTTTAACTGTAAATAAAATAGAAAATTAATGTCCCAGGTTTTATTTTGTGATTCATCAGTGCATGTTCTAAAAAAATAATATATATTTTTTTTTTCATAATCTTCCATTAAAATGCAATAACGCTCTCCACCTCTTTTTCTGCTGATGTAACCAAGGCTCTGAAGTTGGCAGAGCAAAAAAATGAATAAATAAAATAAAACAAAACTAGCTGACCATATTTGTTTCTGAAATGTCAATTACTCAACATTAAGTTCGTATTGCTGCATAGAAACAATATCGCAGTGTTATATTAAAATAGTGCTTTTGCTCGTCTGATATTGTTTCGATATCACAGCCCACTTTTCACGAATCAATAAAATCCTGATGGTTAAAATCAAGGAAGATATGCCACTGTAAAAAAAGAAAAGTTGACTTAACTTAAAATTATAAGGCAACTTGCTGCACAGATTTTTTGAGTTGACTCAACCAAAACATCTCTATAGTTGAGTTGACTCAACTATAACATCTCCAGTTGAGTAAACTCTATTAGTTGAGTCAACTCAAAAAATCTGTGCAGCAAGTTGCCTTATAATTTTAGGTTAAGTCAACTTTTCTTTTTTTACAGTGCAGCATAAAACTTCAAGGCGTTTCAGCAGTTCCCTCCAGTGGGACATGCTATAATTTATCTACAACTATTTTAATCAAACATTTTCCAATTCATCAATATGCTATTTTATGGTCTCATATTAATTAAGAGGCTAAATTGAATATTTGTACTAATAAAATTGATTTGTCACACAGCAGGACCATTTAAAATGAACAAATAAAAAGTTAATTATGGCAAAAAGGGTTTGGACACTTACTGATTGTCAGAAGGACCATGCTAATATAATAATATATTATATATATATTAATATACATGATAATTTTCGGATGCAACGATAGTGTCAAACAAGACCATCATAGACCGATGTAATAAAACTATGCCTTTCGTTACTCCATAGATCCACCTTGAAATGAACGGGTAGAAAATAATTTAAAAAATGCATAAGAAAAATAAAAAAACCTATCTATGGAATGAAATTTATTGAATTCTTTAATATTTTATTTAACTGCAAAAATGCTTAATTAAAAAAAGTATATCAAATAGCAATAAACAGACAAAAATGGGACACCTAAGACGGGCCACTCTCTTTGTAATCAGTTTGATGATTACATTTCCATAATACCTTTGCAGAGTAAAAAGGAGAATAATGAATAAAAACAAGAGAATAACCATGTGTATTTACTGTAACCTCACCTCTCCGACCTTCCCTCTTCATTCTAGCTGGGTCCTCATAGTCAGGAACCCAGTTATACTCCACAGGCATAGAGATGGGCCTCATACGACCTGAAAGCACACACATGTGAATGAACTCGCATCACATTCTGTGTGTGTGTGGAAAGACAAGGGATAGAAAGATGGAGGTAAACTGACAGTTCACAATCCGTTTCTCCACAGACGCCAAGGTAAGTCTGTGCGAGTGTGTGTTTGTGTAAGACAAACTGTCACAGTTAATGTGTCCTCTAGTTTTCTAGGGAAGCAGCGGGCATGGAGTGTGTCAGCAGTTCTGTGCCACTGCAGAGGCTCACGCTGGCATTTAACGACTGGAGCTGAGTTCTCTGCTTTTGGATATAATGCTACACGCACACACACATTCACAACAAAGTGCAGCCCAGCTCCCTAGAGTTTAATTACAGAAAATCTGAAACCAACTCCCCAACGCAGGAAACTAGTTATAGACATGCTCACTTTTTTTGAACTTCGAAAAACATACAATCATACGTTGGAAAAACATCGAACACAGAACATATTTAGATTAGCAGAAGTTCCCCAAACCAGTTCTTTCTTCTGCAGATCTAAAACACTTTTTATTAACAATTTTCTTACAGTTATGCATCATTATTGGGGTAAAGAATGATTATTTGCTCATTATATGCTGTTCTACAATCAGCAGATGTTCATAGAAGTTTGGACTGCGCCTCGAGTTAGTCGCTGGGTCAATATTCAGTCCCTCAGACATCTGCTGTTAAACCCAGTGGAAAATAACAAATTATTTTATGGTGTGTAGAAAGGCACAAACCAAATTCCCCATGCTAAAAGAGTAAATAACCCTGCTGCTGTACCAACTAAACTCCTTCTGGAATGAACTCATGGACAAAACTTTTTGTGTCTGTGTGTTAGAGCTGCACGATTCTGGATAAATTGGGAATTTTTTGGTTTCAAACAGAGATCACGATTATCCCATGATTCTAAACAGACAAATAAACAAAATAGCATGTAATTTACTAGAGATTCTGACAAATGTTAATTGCTGCAGTCTATTTAAAATGTTTAATGAATCTGAATGAAATATTAAAAAAATTGGTTTGAATGAATGATTCAATGACTCACTCATAAATACTTTATTGTTTCATTACTGGATGAATAAATTTTTTTTTAACAAATCTCTTAAATGAATGATTCAATGACAAATACATTTTTTAACAGGAACTTGTCACTACCAGGTGGCATAACTATGTAATTGATACAATCGTTATTTGAAGCCCCAAGTTACTTTTAAAAGGTGATTCATTCTATTTGTTCACTTCCGTAGACATCAGTGTTTAAATCCGAACTATAAACTTTTATCCAAGTTCTTCTGTGATAATATGAATATTTGTAACACAGAAATGATGATACTATGTGGTTGAAAAGATTGTTTGTGAAGTTGTTTCATACTTATCCATGACAACTGCTCTCTCTGGGTCAGCGGCAGTGCCAACGCATATCTGAATGTTCCGCTGTGATTTTGTCAAAGTTTTAATAGACACAGGTGAATCGTTGTCAATTAGGAATGAGATTGAGTGTGTGTTTGAATCGAGAACGCAATCTTTTAGCGATTAATCATGCAGCTCTACAGTGTGTGTGTGTGTGTGTTTGTGTACCGTAAGTGGATGTGCTGTCTCGGCGGGACGTTGTGGGTCCGTGGCTGGGGTCGTACTCGTAGCAGTACAGGACGGCCTCCTCTTCCATTAGAGGAAATCGCCGTCTGTACTCTTGATCCAGGAATGAGTTTGGTGATTCAGACCCTTTAGCGACAGGTACCCCACCCTCGCTTGGAAGACTGCATTTTTCATCTCTAAAAGCACAACATAACACAATATATTCAGATTGTATGCACACAGTAAGATTTCTTAATGATTTTGAAAGAAGTATCTTATGCTCAACACGCTGCAACGGAAGAAAACATGCAGATAGAAAATTTGGTTGCGTTGTAAGTATTTGCAGCTCGTTTCTGTATTTGGTTGTGTTGTGAGTATTTGCAGTGTGTTTCTGTATTTGGTTGCGTTTTGACTATTAGCAGCACGTTTCTGTATTTGGTTGCGTTGCGAGTATTTGCAGCGCGTCTCTGTATTTGGTTACGTTGTGAGTATTTGCAGTGTGTTTCTGCATTTGCTTGCGTTGTGAGTATTTGCAGCGCGCAAATACTCAGTATTTGAGTATTTGCAGTATTTGGTTGCGATGTGAGTATTTACAGTGTGTTTCTGTATTTGGTTGCGTTTTGAGTATTTGCAGCACGTCTCTGTATTTGGTTGCGTTGTGAGTATTTGCAGTGTGTTTCTGTATTTAGTTGCGTTGTGAGTATTTGCAGTGTGTTTCTGTATTTGGTTGCGTTGTGAGTATTTGCAGCATGCTTCTGTATTTGGTTGCGATGTGAGTATTTGCAGCGCGCTTCTGTATTTGGTTGCATTGTGAGCATTTACAGCATGTTTCTGTATTTGGTTGCATTGTGAGTATTTACAGCGTGTTTCTGTATTTGGTTGCGTTGTAAGTATTTGCATCATGTTTCTGTATTTGGTAGTGTTGTGAGTATTTGCAGTGTGTTTCTGCATTTGCTTGCTTTGTGAGTATTTGCAGCACGTCTCTGTATTTGGTTGCGTTGTGAGTATTTGCAGTGTGTTTCTGTATTTGGTTGCGTTGTGAGTATTTGCAGTGTGTTTCTGTATTTGGTTGCGTTGTGAGTATTTGCAGTGTGTTTCTGTATTTGGTTGTGTTGTGAGTATTTGCAGTGCATTTCTGTATTTGGTTGCGTTGTGAGTATTTGCGTGTGTTTCTGCATTTGCTTGAGTTGTGAGTATTTGCAGAACGTTTCTGTATTTGGTTGCGATGTGAGTATTTGCAGCGCGCTTCTGTATTTGGTTGCATTGCGAGTATTTACAGCGTGTTTCTGTATTTGGTTGCGTTGTAAGTATTTGCAGCATGTTTCTGTATTTGGTTACGTTGTGAGTATTTGCAGTGCGTTTCTGTATTTGGTTGCGTTGTGAGTATTTGCAGTGTGTTTCTGTATTTGGTTGTGTTGTGAGTATTTGCAGTGCATTTCTGTATTTGGTTGCGTTGTGAGTATTTGCGTGTGTTTCTGCATTTGCTTGAGTTGTGAGTATTTGCAGCGTGTTTCTGTATTTGGTTGCGATGTGAGTATTTGCAGCGCGCTTCTGTATTTGGTTGCATTGCGAGTATTTACAGCGTGTTTCTGTATTTGGTTACGTTGTAAGTATTTGCAGCATGTTTCTGTATTTGGTTACGTTGTGAGTATTTGCAGTGCGTTTCTGTATTTGGTTGCGTTGTGAGTATTTGCAGCATGAGTGTTGTCAAACTGATGATGTTTTTTTATTTGCTGGTGTTTTTTTCCAATTTGCATGTGTTTTCTTCAGTTGCAGTGCATTGAGCTCTCTCAGCCACTGTAAAAAAAAAAAACAGTACAATTTGATATTATATTTCAATTTAAAATGATTTCTACTTTAATGTATTTTAAAATGTAATTTATTCCTGTGATGCAAGCCATTACTCCAGTCTTCGGTGTCACATGATGACCCCAAACTTTTCAATGGTAGTGTAGATCAAATATTACACAGAACTGATAAGCTCATTTGTCAGTAATATTTAATACTACGGCTACTAAGGAAATGCTCAATATTGAAATTCAAACTTTATTAAAAAATATATAAAATTGTCAGATAATGCAAAGGTTATCTAAACTCTGAAAACTGGTCATTCACAAATCGCAACAGTGTTGATGTCAAAACCATCAGCTCATTAACATATGCCCACCCACATATACATACTAATACTTATACAGTCTTCCACAATAAATTTCGCCAATACAGAGAGCCAATCAAAATAGCAAAACAGCTTGTTTAATTTTAAGGATGTGAGAAAAGGTGAAAATTGTCATGATAAAGCTAGTGTTTTTGATGTATGAAACCTATACAGGTGAACTTCATGAAAAAAGCCGCAAAAGTGTTTTAAAAAAAAAGCCTTTACTTAATGAGTTACCTGGGTGTGTACGGCTCAGATGGAGGGGGCGGGATATACAGATCTTGGAGGGCGGAGCTATCACGCTTTGAGGGTGTGCTGATTGTGCTTGTGGGCGTGGCCGAACTGCTGGTTGGACTCCTGGGAACAACTGGCTGCTGGGCAGACAAGATAATTGGATTAAAGATCAAAAGTTCACTTCTACTATGAGCTAAAACTACTGGTAAAACGTCTACAGGGCACAACTAAATGTAATAATGGAGCTCTGTTCCAGGACGTGACCCAGACACTGATATCTGCAGACAGTCACAAGGGCAAGGCATAGAGATTAATAGGTCCCTGAGCAGTGAGACGGCGGCGCAGTCCCTCTGCAGTGCTGTCTGCAGTAAACAGTGCATTGGGATCTCTGGGTCAGGATGCTTTGACATAATGAGTGGGAGTCTATGGAAACATTCGTGGCATCTCCACAGAACACAATGACTTCAGAGACTTTAGACGTGTGATTAGTGTCTCCAGTGAGCTGAAAAGCTGGGGACAGGGGTTGTGACACAGACAGCACATTTGGATGTACACACACACGACATGCACAAAGAGGCACGTGCAAATAATCACAGTGCAATGAGCATGTAAGATGACAGCCGCCGAAGTGCAGATCTGTTTGGGAGTGGTCGGGGAAAATGACTAAAAGTTTAGTCTAGAGTCACAAGTCTAGAACTAAACTTGAATCCTCCAGCAAAAGCCGATTAAAGCTAATCTGCTCTCTCTGGCACAGACACAAACACTTTCAGGTGCCTTTTATAAAGCAGTTTGAGGTAAGTGATGTTAGTGCAAATGACTTAAAAAGCAACGCAAGAACCGCGAAAGCAACTCTGATACCCAGCAGTCCTGTTATAAACACAAAATAAATTCTTTTGATGGTTGTGATACAACATTTCAGTAGGAAGAAGTGCACGAAAGAAAAGAAAGAAATTCCCCTAAAAGAAAGAGCCGATTCTGAACTGCCTGAAACAAGTCGTCAGTAATTCCAGTTTCCTTTCTGCATGAACCTACGTAGGTTTGTAACAAATTTGCATGATACCAGCCTATGGTCTTCATTGGCTGCCCACAAAAAACATCTGCTTTGACCTGCCCTCAAACACTGTGGTTGTAGCTGAGACTTGGAAGAGTTTGGTTCATGTTGTAGACATGTCAAGTTGATGCTGTTGTTTGTGCTGCGAAAGCAAATCGCTACACATGCACTTCCAAAGGATGAGGACTTGGCCTCGAATTGATACAGTAAAACCAACGCCATCATTACTGTTTGTATCACTTCATATACAAGTACTGAGGAAGTCTACAGAGCTGAAATTCAGATATGGTAATGGTGTTTTGTTTTCCGACACGCATAAACGGTAGACCAATCACAACAGACTGAACCATCTGGCCAATCAGAGTAAAGTAGGCTCTGAGAAAGAAGGGGTTCAGAAAGACTGGATCCTTGATCGAGCCATTTCAGATGCTGTGAGAAAAGTGGTGATGCTGCAATGTATATTATAAGAAAATTAAAGTGTTTTTTGACCTTGGGTGCATTTAAATCTATTGTAGGAGAAAATTAGGAACCTTTAAAATAGCATAATTGGGGTGAATTATATGGTTGTTGTTTTTTTACCTTATAGGAATCGAAAATAGGAATCGATAAGAATCGGAATCGATAAGCAGAATCGAAATTGGAATCGGAATCGTTCAATTCAAACGATACCCAACCCTAGCGATAGATGATGGCAAAGGTAATCTAAATGTAAAACTGTCCAATTAAATATCCAAAGACCCAAAAATAAATGTAAACTGTTCAACTGCTGATTTATGAAAATAATGCTGAAAAAAACATGATTTATGTATATAACACTGCACAAACAGGCCATTCACAAATCGCAACCATGGTGAAGTCACAACGATCAGCTCATTAACATATTCCCACCCACATATACATATGCAGACCTGTTTTGGAGTGGCTGGGGAAAACGACTAAAAGTTTAATGTAGAGCATTGGACCCCCATTGTCCATACCAATATCAATAACCTACAATAACATGAAAGATGTATATTTATTATAAAAATAACCAAATACTAGGAAATATTTAGATTTTTTGTTATTTTAGCTTATTTTAATAGTCTAGAGTCACAGGTATAGAACCAAACTTGAATCCTCCACAAAAAGCCGATTAAAGCTAATCTGCTCAGGGAGCGGGTGGCAGATAAAGGGGGAAAGTGCAGCCCAAATGATGAAAGCTTTGGGGACAGGGCATTTTGAATCCTACCTGCAGGGCCAGGGGCTTCCATCTCATGTTCTTTAGTAGGGCTGGGGCGGAGGTGAGCGTGCTCTGGGGACGCTTTTTCAGGGTCAATGTCACACCGGCAGGGTCCCCACGCAGAGAGCTTACCAAGTTTTTCAACTGCCAGCCCACCTACAGCAACAAACACAGGGTCAACATACAAAGACTCGACAAGAACGCCACACAGAGACGTCACCTAACAAGCAACTGCTAGGAAATGCTAACTTTCGTCTCTCTATATTCACCTATGGTGAACAATGGAGAGAATATAACTATGTACCACACACACATGCTTCCTGACACACAGTATATATTCGGATGAGTGTACACTAATAAGGCGTGATGTTTGCTAATCTTTCAATTTATTCAACATTGAAGTCTACGTAAGAACTTGACATTCCCTGGAAATGTCATTATTTGAGCCTTCGGTTCATAATATTTTATGTGTAAGCCTGAATGATGAACCTAATGTGGAAAAATTCAAATGAATGTTAAAATAAATGACAATACTGACTATATTTTAATAAATAAAAACAAAAGATGAATAAAAGAAGTTTATACACTGACTCTGTACAATATATATATTTATAATGGTTTAAATAATTCTGTTAGGCTGTTTTAAAATGCTTACTGAGCCGGCAAGTGAAGCTAATAGCTAGAGGCAATTGTTTAAATATAATTTTAAAATAATGTGACACTATTTGCAAACTATACATTTTTAAAGATGTTTATATTACAGATGAATTATTAAACTACATTAATTCATAATATTCCACAGTTCAGTAACGTAAAAAGGCTGTGCAGTGCACCACAAGTGATTTTACATTGATTAAGATCTGCTGTTAGATACAAAGCCACTAAAATATGATAAAAATCATTGTACATTATTACTGACTCAAGTGGCGTAAAAGTGACAATAACAACATGTGAAAACTGGGGTTTTCAAGGTAGGGTCCAGGGAATAAAATAAAATAAAATAAAATAAAATAAAATAAAATAAAATAAAATAAAATAAAATAAAATAAAATAAAATAAAATAAAATAAAATAAAATAAAATAAAATAAAATAAAATAAAATAAAATAAAATAAAATAATGTAGAAACGTTTAATATACAATTATTACGGGTTTGGAACGACATATGGGTGAGTAATTGATGACACAATTTTCTGTTTTGGGTGAACTATCCCTTTAAGACATAATCTAATGTGTTTATTAAGCAGTTTACTGTTGGCTAGTACCCAAAATGTATGTGGTTTGAGGTTTTACTATCCTTTAATATCCTTGTGGGGACATTTATTACCCACAATGTACGCAAAACTTGACCCACACACACAGTTTACACTAAGCATGCCCTTCACAGACAGACACAACCACAATACACAACCACAAATACACACACTGAGATGGGCTGGAATCGCTGGATATACGGGACCTGATCCTGTAGCGTATGGGGACTAATCACAGATGTTACATAGAGCAGCTCCCACAACGCACCATTCCTGAAGGCTCGCTGAGGTTGTTCCTGAGCAAGAACTGCTCATTGTTACGGTAATTGTTTGTCTGTGTGTTTTTTGCTACAAGCCGAATTCGTAACGCTTATCGCACATTAGAGGCACTTTTATCCAATTATGAAGGTGATGACAATCTAATTACATGAAGATTAATGAGGCCTTAGTGTTGCTGATCTTTCATCACAAAAAGAGCTCAGCATCCCTCACCACGGCGACAAGATGCCTGAAGATTCAACAAAAATTCTGTTGAATTCTGATGCCTTGAGGTAAAACAGAAGGAAAAGAGCTTAAATCTGAACAGAGTTGTCAGAAGTCAGTGTAATCAAAGTGGAACATTTAGATTTCTGCTTTTGTAACTTCATAATACATGCCACCACTTGAGAGTAAAATTCAAATATTCAAAGAATTATTCAGCACCTCATACACATCAAACACTAAGGGAATAATTTCAAACAGAATTGATTTCACAAGCTAAAATCCATGTGCAATTACTTGTGGACACATACATACAGTATACGCAGAAAAGGCTCTTTATCAACTCTTTGAAGGCAACTCCACATGGTATGATCACTGGAGTACCTATTGACGCACTCCATATTCACAAAAAAAAAAAAAGTTCACTTAAATACGACCATCCTTAAAAACACACTCCACAGTCCTTAATTTATAGCCTCTTATGCCCTTGAAACACCCTCCAGGTCTCATTCAGAAACACCATTACACACTCAATCAGCATTGTGAATTTTGTCAAATTGGAATATAGTTGCCCCAGTCCTAGAAATGAGCTTAAAATACATCAAGTAATACTTGAAATATGTTTTAAACCTCTTGGTGCTTTAACAAGGACACGTTAAAGCCCTTAAATTTAAATGGAACTCATTTCAGTCCCATAATTCTATACACAATCACAGAGGAAGGGGGCAACCGCTGTTGAATGCAAAGTGAGACTTACATACATAGGGGAAAAACTGATGGATGAATGGGTGGATGGATGATAAAATAGAAGTATAAATGAGCCAAGTGGATTGAATGACTAAGAGAGACTCACCACTGTCTGATGGTTCACCTGGATGACCTCATCCCCTGCGTGAATCTTTTTACAGCGATCTGCTGGAGACTAAGAAAGAGATGCAAAGGAGAGATATAAAAAGACAGAATAAAAGGAAAAAAAAAATCTAATGAAAAAGACATACTGCAATATTACAAGTATTGCAATTACATCTAAGAATTTGTTAGATGCTTTTACACAAACATTACCTTGCATTTAAGGTATACACTCCGGGTCAAAAATATGGAATAATTAAAGGATTAGTTCAATTATTCACCCTCATATCGTTCCAAACCCATAATACTTTCGTTCATCTTCGAAACACAAATAAAGATATTTTAAATGAAATCTGAGAGAAATGACAGCTACTCAACTTGACCTTTGACGCTTCAAAAGGTTCATAAAGAGATCGTAAAACTAATCCATATGAATCGAGCTGTTTAGTCCAAATATTCTGAAGAGACATGATCACTTAATATTATGAACTAATTTAATCTAAGTTTTTATTCACATATACAATTAATCAGCGAACATAAACCATACGAAGCTCAAACGTGCTGAATAACACACGAGAATGAAACTCATTGGCTCTTGCGGAAGCTCAAACATGCTCCGTAACACACGAGAATGGTTCTCATTGGTTCTCTCACATCAAGCAAACATGCTTGAGCTTCCGTTTACCATATCTGATGTGTGCGTTGATGAACATGTGTAAATAAAATCCTAAATTCAATCTGTTTAGTGTATAAAGTGATCGTGTCTCTTAAATGTTACAATCTCTTTTTGTACTTTTTGAAGCATCAAAGTGGTAGTTGCGTGGACTGTCAATGGAGGGATAGAAATCTCTCAGATTTTAATAAAATATCTTCATTTGTGTTTCGAAGATGAACGAAAGTCTTATTGGTTTGGAATGACATGAGGGTGAGTAATTAATGACAGAATTTCTTATTTTTTGCTCATTTTGCTGTTCAAACTATCCCTTTGATATTTTTTTATATTTTTGAAAGAAGTCTCTTATGCTCACCAGGGCTGCATTTATTAGATGCAAAATACTTTAAAGACAGTAATATTGTGAGATATTATTACAATTTAAAAATAACTTTTTAATATATTTTAAATGTAATTTATTCCTGTGATGCAAAGCTGAATTTTCGGCGTCATTATGCCAGTCTTCAGTGTCACATGATCCTTCAGAAATAATTCTAATATACTGATTTGGAGACTCAAGAACATTAAAAAAATCTTAATAATTATTACAAACTTTTGACCGGTAGTGTACATTTAATCAGTTTATGCATTCCCTGGGAATAGAACCCATGACCTTGATGTTGCCAGCATCAGCTTGACGCTCTACTGTTTGAGCTACAGCAATTGCATATAAAAGCAGTCTGGTATTTTAATTATATTGTAACTTGATTATGCATATGATATCATGGTTATAGTGTACTATAAATAGAAAAAACAATGAGCATAGAGCAGAGATACTAAATGAATGTGGATAGAATAGCTCTGATAATTTGGTATGATAAGAATTTGATGGGATATGAGATAATGTTGAAATCTATAGTTTGACTTCTGAATTTGCACACTTTGGTATGAGATTAAATTCATAACAAATGAAGATTTCTCAGACAAATGCAGATTTCTCAGACAAATGGAGGTTTCTCATTTGACATATCTGAGCACACATCTCTTGAGATAAATAATCTCAGTGCGGTCTAAGAGATGCAACTGAAATACGACAAATGAAAAATATATTGTGCCTTTTTCTTTTCTATGGGTAGTGTATTGCAGTATACAGGGTGATTTCCACCCACTATTAGAGCTAAAACAAAATCTAAGAGCTTTCAATCATTTGATCGGTGGATCTTTATTGAGAGCACTCCAGTCTGTATAGCTCTCTCTCTCTCTCTCTCTCCTGCTATTTGGTTTGATCATGTGCAATAATAGCTGTACAATCAATCACTGAGATTTATTAGTTTTATCTGCAGCATAATGAACATTATAAAGACACATGAATTAGAACACACACATTAACACTGACTGCCTCTTACCCCCTCTGTGGTTCCTGTGATAACATGAAGTCCATCATATGTGGATTTGATGTACATTCCCTTAAGATTTAAGAGACAAAGGAAAAAGACAATAGACTAGAATGAATAATCTCCATTTCTTCCTTTTTCTGTCTCACAATGAAGAACATTTCAAATCCCTTCTAGTTTATTCATATGTTTTGATCACATATCAACACAAGCATGCATACATACTTATTTGCTCATTAGGACAAGGATTAGTGTTGGGGAAATTACTTTGAAACTGTTTGCCAAGCTACACAAGTTACTTATAATCACAATTAGTTCAGCTACAGTCAAGCTACCCAAAGCTACACTGCTGACTGTAAGCTATACAGCTAACAAAAACTACATAAAGCTTTTAAAGTGGCAATATAAACAGAAATCTTTTGTAACATTATCAATATCTTTACTGTCAATTTTGATACATTTAATGCATCCTTGCTGTTCAAATTAAAAGTATTCATTTCTTCTTCTTTTTTTTTTATCTTAAAGACCCCAAACTTTTAAACAGTACAGTATATGATATTTTAGTTATTAAGAATATTTAAAATAATTTTTTATTTAATATGAATTATGAATTGCATTTAATATGTAAATAAATTATCAGATAATCTGATTTATCTTTACAAAAGTGTTATAAATCACAATTAATGTGACAGCATTAACACAAGTTATGAACAAATACATTTACATTAAATTTCTAATCAAATGTAATCTAAATAACTGAATTAAAAACATAGTAAAAACAGCAGTAATTAGAACAGCGGCCAGCAGCAAAGTATTTATGCATGATCTTACCAGACCCTCTGTAGGTTTAATATTAGCCAGTTGAACCACCTCCAGATGTGCCGACTGGGAGACCAGGGGGTCTGACGACAGTGAGATGATGTGGTCACATACTCCAGATAATGTCTTACACTTCAGAAAGAGAAAAAGAGAGAGCATATCAATTCTTTTCTGCACTGGATGATCATTTATTAGATACAACTTATCCTCATTAATATGATGTCATTTAGGTTTATAATTACATCTATATTGCACAGACTAGTAAACTTTAATGCTCTGCCATGACCCTTTAAGCTTGACGTTGACTAGTTGCTGATAATGGCCAATAGAGGGCGCAACAGGATAAGAAATCTTTGAAGTACACATTTTACGCTACGTTTGCAACAGTTAAAATGACAAATAAATGCATAGCTCCTCAAGATATGTTTGATTATACTATATGGATATGGATGCTCAAAATTGATTGGGTGAATGCATGTTTTAAACAGGTTATTGTACAGTACACGCTGCTGTATTGTAACACACATACATCACTTGCAGATCGCGCGCACACAGAAACATTTAGTAGCGCAGAAATGTATTGTCGACACTATTCTGTGATTTATCAAAAAAATAGCTTAGAAACTGAAAAGTTCTAGCATATATTTCTTAGAAACTAAAATCCACAGCTATGGATTTTATTAGTAGAGAGACAGCCAGGTAGAATTAATTCACACACAATCTCAGTAATTCATTCATACAGTACAAATGTAATCTTTATCTGCTTTATCTGAATCCAATTTAGAATGAGCAGAAATCTGTGAGAAATATAACTACCCAAAGACAAAAGAACTGATAAAAATAAGCTGTTATGTAGGAGCAATAGCCTTGTGGGTGTTCAGTCAACGTCGACTCGACTTTAATCACATACATGTAAATGTCGACTTAAAAAATCTGAAGTCTGAACTATTGTAGCAACCTACTGTAGCTACTAATTCTATCTACCTATCATACCTACCTACCTAAAGTACCTTATCCCATGTTGAAAGGCACACTGTCATGAAGGTACGATGCTAATTGCTACTGGATTTGCAAAAAGTGCACCTGGATTTCTCTGCTTAGCATTTCTGTAGGTATACTGCAAATTCAAATTTGCTTTTAAGGGTCCTGTAGCACTTCAATTCACTTTGTTTTATGGTTTCATCTCTCGCTTTACTTCTGCTTTCATCTGGTGTCATTGGTGTGTTTGTTTCTCCTCCTACAGTCAGTAACTGAGGTGGGGTGGTGCTGGAAAATGAAATCTGCTGCTAGCAGGCGCAATGTGAAGGTATTTATAGCTGTGGGACTCAGTGAGAATGACAGCTGTGCCCAGCCCAGCAGTCTGTGGCGACAACAGGACCTGCCACACACACTGCTGTGTGCTAGTGCGTATGAGACGGGAATCTCACAAAGAGCCTTGATGTGGGTCTCCTGTGACTGCAAAGGGAACTTCACCTCAGGGCCTGAAGTAGCATAATACATGTTCACTAAATGATATCCACTGGTCACGTTACATGACAATTTTACAATAACAAACACTGACATGAAGAATCACATCTTTTACAAATCATAAAAGCCATCCCTAAAATGTATTTAAATATTAAATTAAAAGGCTGGGATTACTTGGGACCAAAAATACATGCAGGGACAACACTAATGAATGATGAGTCAAATTAATTCGCTTTTTTGAACATTTAAAATGTCTATTCGCATCACTAAAAATCGGTCAAGAGTTTACATTTTATTGATAATTTGGTTTGGAAAAGGTTCCGTATGTCACCAGTTGAAGATGAAGGAGAGCTCAAAAAGGTTTCTACAAGCAAAATGGTTCTTTAATGAAAACAAACTCAGGTCATCTACAACGAGAACGAGAACGAGAACGAGAAATAAGGCGCGTTTCCATGAAAGATTTGCGCAAAACTTTAGCGATTTTTTCTAAATATCGATAAAAAACGATTGCGAAATGACGCCGTTTCCGCTAACCGATGTTATGCGACTAAAACGTCATTTTTTCCTCTCGCGATAAGTCATTCCAAAAATCATGGCAACGGACGTTGGTAAGTTTATATATATACATATATACATATATACACATATATATATATATATATATATATATATATATATATATATATATATATCACAGCCACGTACCGCACTAGACATTATTATTATTAATGGAAGGATTATCCAAGCATTAATGGCAAGGAAAGACCCTTATACTGTGAGCGGCACATATAAGGTGTTTCTGGGTTTTTCTCACTCATTTCTGCTCCGAGGTCTTGATTGTGGCATTTCTTTGAGGTTTAGAATCCAGTATTTCTGTCATTCTTTTGTCTTTTATGAATTTAATAAAGAACTCTGTCTCGTATTCTGTCCAAACACACCGCGCCTTCTAAGTCAGGTGACTGTAAATGCGCAAAAACTGTTTCCATTGCAGTTTTGCGAAATATTCCTTTTTCGAATTGCCTGAAAAACCACCTAGTGGGAGCGTAAAAACTTTTTTGCGATAAATGGGAGTTTTTGGGAAATTGACGTGTTTCCATTGGGCGTATTTTCAATTCGCAATTTTAATTTGCGCAATTTGAAGGGTAATGGAAAGGCGGCTAGAGACAGAGACAGAGACAGAGACAGAGACAGAGACAGCATGTGTAACACGAGCACACACAAACAACAACCATCACACACAGAGTGAATGTGAGGAACTTAAATACACAGTGATAATGAGGAGATGACAAACAGGTGTGATGATCTGATGAGTGTCCATGACAACTGATGATTGACGGGAAAATCAAACAAAGGAACACATGTGATGAATGAAAACAAACTAAAAGGTTATGAAGGTGAAACTAAAGATGAATAATATAATATAATATAATATATATTTAAAACCGTGAGCAATAGTGTTATTTACTGCAATACTAGATCTGTTTTTACTACTACTGTTACAACAAAAAAAATCTTTTGGGGCCAAAAATGCAGGAGTTCTGAAAACACTACCGAATGATGACTCAAATTAATCATTTTTTTGAATGCACTACATTTAAAATGTCTATTCACAGCACAGTGTGGTTCTAAAATCAGTCAGGCATTTTGTCTACCACAGAAATAGCAGGCAGAGAGAGTATGTGTATCCTCACGATTCTTCCTGTAAATGAAGAAATGGGGGCAGAGCTCACAGGAGAAACATTAGAGCTCATTATCAGCCTCATATTGCAGCATAAAAAAAGAAGAGAAATTCTTACCACATGGAGGATCTTATTTTCGGTTTCATAGACGGCGCAGTCCTGCAAAGAGGAGAGGTAAGATATTACTGTCATTTAAACAGTTTAGGCCTCTCATGTACACACTCACCCACACAGAGCGTTTGAGAAAACATTTACTGAGCAAAATATGAGATAATCTTTCAAACAGCTGGGTCACTGTGAAATGTCTCTCTCTCTCTTTCAGATGCTGATCTAATGTAGGAAGGTTGAACAGAGGAGAGCCCCAGGCTCAATTTAACATTCAGGCTCTGATGGAGACATTTCAAGGAGCTCCCGAGGTTCCCGCTGGGGGCCGGGACTGCTATGAAAGTTCATGGAAAAATAGCAAATCTGCCATTTGATTGTGTTTGGTCAGGTGTCATATACAGTACAGTAAGTCCTACATGAAGTGTATACATACACAGGGAATTTCTTACAGTTATTTGCTTGTCTATTGGTCACAAGGAGATCAATTTTATCAGGTACATTGATTGTTATTATTATAATCTGACACTAGATGTGTCTACACTGGAATTAACAGTTTGAGCAGGTCTATACAATTGTTGAGGCTGAATGTTCACTAACCGTGGACCAATCAAATGTGAGCTTGGCGTCAGATTTCAGCCACGGTAAAATAGAAGAACTTTACCTCCAAAATAAAGTTAATTGGTATAAAACAGGCGTTGAACAGGCTATTTTACAGTAGCATAACTATTTTAAGCCTTATTTTCAATGAGAATCCAAAAATTGCTTTGAATTAGGCTTTTTAGAATAATTCTACTATACTGTTTACCACTGTTCTTTTTTTAAAAACTTTTATTCAGCAGGGATGCATTCAATTGATCAAAAGTGTCAGTTAAGAGATTTATAATGTTACAAAAGATCTCTATTACAAATGAATGCTGCTCTTTTGAACTCTCTATTCATTAAAGAATAAGACATGTAATAAACATAATGATTGTCTTCTGTAGTCTTCTGCCTTTGAAGTTGTTTCATAATTCATGAACTAACATTGACAGTGATTAAACTGAATTAAATCAACACTGAACTAAATTGAGCTGAATAATGATTATCTTCTGTAGAGCTGCTTTAAAGCTGAATCAAATTTGTTTCATAATTGATGAACTTTGCAACATCGACACTGTCATTAAACTTAATTTTGCTATTCTACCGCTTTACAGAAAACATTGTGACATTTTTACTGAATAAGGCTGTTATGAAGTGTTTTTTTGAAGAGCCAAGTAAGTCATTTAATATTCTTAATAGACCTTGAATAATTCATAAATGGTCAGTGTATTATATGCATCAACCAAATGGCGTGATATAGTTTTCTATTCATGGGACAAATGTCCATAATAAAACTTGGGAAAATTACATTTGGTGAGGACATTTGGTCCATGGACAGACAAACAAGACTATAAATCCCTGCTTAGTATGGATACATTGAGCATTTATGAAATATTAAAGAAAACATAATGAAGAAACTGATCTCTAGCCATCAGCCGTCACCATGGCAACACCCACTCGGATTCATGTATCCATCACTGACCCCCCAAACCCAACAATGCCAGTAGGAGGTCATGATTCTCTTTTTCTTTGGTCTAAAGAAATATGACTCCGTTTCTGCAGCATCTTAGTGAGAGAGCATATTTTTTGTCGTCGTCTTTGGTGCTCTCACATGCACCTCTTCCCTTTCATCACAATGAAGTAATAACCAGCCCTCACACCTTAGACTCTCGCACAGCAAAAGCCTTGAGAGACAGAGCGAAAGAAAAGAGTGTTCCTGGGAAATGAAACCGCATTGATTCACTTCCCTTTCGAGCACCCCTGAGCATATCCGTACCTATTCTCCAGTGCTGTCACTCAAGCCATCGATCATCACGCAGAACGCCAGTGTGCATATTTATGTGTGTGTGTGTGTGTGCGTCATTAGGACTTAAGGTGCACTTAAGACACGTGCATTCTCATGTCACAGCATAGTGTCTAAAGAGATAGTTCACATAAAAAAAAAAGAAATTGTGTCATTATTTATTCATGCTCATGTTGATCCAAAGTCCAAAAACAAATTAATTTCTTCTTTTACACAAAAAATAAATAAAAAATTGCGGAAAATTAAACAGGGACTGAAACTGTCAAGCACAATAAAAGTAACTTTCTTTTTTTATTTTTTATTTTTTTATTGTAATAATAAATTACTATTTTACTATTTTCACTGTATTTTCTATCAAATAAATGCAGCCTTGGTGAGCATGAGAGACTTTTAAAAATTATATATCTTACTGACACCAAACCTCTGACCGGTAGTGTATTTTAAATGTATTGTTAGTACTGCTATAACTACTTATAAACATGATTGGAAATACAAGCCAATTTCCAGAAAAGTTGGGACATTTTATTAAATATATTTAAAACCACAATCTGTGATTTGTTAATCCTCTTCAATTTCCAAAGTTTTAACTGACCAACTTTACTGTATTTTGTAAATATAAACTAATTTCGACACACCCCCAAAAAGTTGGGACAAGGGCAAAATAAAAGTGAAAAGATTATATAATATCAAAGTTAAACTGTTTTTTTTAAACAGTCCATAATTAGTTGGTGAATTGGTAATAATAGGTGAGGGTATTGTGTTTGGGTATAAAAGAGCTTCTCAGTCATTGCAAGCAAAGATGGGTCATGGCTCACCACTTTGTGCCAAATGCCATGAGAGAATTGTCAACCAATTTAAAAATCACATTTCTCAATGAAAGATTGCAAAGAATTTATGTCTTTCACCATCTAAAATACATAATATTGTGAAAAGATTAAAGGTAAACCAGAGAAATCTCAGTACATGTAGAGCAAGGCAGGAGAACTCCATTGAATGTAAGTGACCTTTGAGCCCTCAGACAGCACTGCATGAGAAACAGTCATGCTGCTCAGTTAAATATACCCACATGGGCTCTGGAGCACTTTGGAAAACCGTTGTCACTTAACACAGTCTGACGCTGCATCAAGAAATGCCGCTCAGATCTCTGTTTCGCATGGAGAAAGCTACACATCTGATCAATGCAGAGATACCGCGAGTTCTCTGGGCCCGAGCTCATCTCAGATGGGCCAAAAGACAGTTGAAATGTGTGCTGTGGTCAGATGAGTCCATGTTTCAGCTTGTTTTTGGAAAAAATGGACATCAAGTTTTCAGTCCCAAAGACGAAAGGGACCATCCAGACTTCCATCAGCGACAGGTGCAAAAGCAAACATCTGTCATTGTATGGAGTTGCATCAGTCCAAACGGTATGGGTGACTTGTATTTGTGTGAAGGTATCACTGACATGGAGGCGTATATTGGGATTGTACACACATTTAATGGCATTAAGAAGACATCTTGGGAAGCAAGACAATGCCAGGCCTCATTCTGCACATGCTAAAACAGAGTGGTTTCTAGACTCTCGACACAGTAGACTGGATGTGCCTGACTACCAGGCAGCAGTCCAGATCTGTCCCATCATGAAAAGGAGAATCAGACAACGACGACCACGGACTGTTGAGCAGCTGTCTTGTATCAGACGAGATTGGGCAAAAATTCCACTTGCAAAACTGCAACAATTAGAATCCTCAATTCCCAAACATTTAAGTGTAATTAAAAGGAAAGATGATGTGAGACAGTGGTAAACATGCTTTTGGTAAACTTTTTTGGAGTGTGTTGCAGCAATCAAATTCAAAATGTGTTTATATTTACAAAATACAATAAAGTATATCAGTGAAAACACTGGAAATCTTTTCTTTGTACTTGTCAGTTAAATACGGGTTCAAGAGAATTAACAAATCACAGATTCTTGATTTTATCCCAACTTCACTGAAAAGATCCGACTCAAAAGAACAATTTATCCACAAATCAAACTTTGCAAAACATGCCAAGGAGAGCTCTGTGGATGAATACATATTACAATTTTGGTTTGTTTATCACAAAGCTGTCATATGGCTTTGGAAGACATGAAATATATGTGCAGATGGACACTTTTATGCTGCTGTTAGGTTGCTTTTTTTTTCTTCTGGAGCAGCCACAGACCTTATTCACTTTCATTGTATTGAAAACACTCATGTTCCATGGAAGAAAGTTAGAATCTTTGGAACAAAAGAAGTAAAAATGTATACATTTTAATTTTGGGATAAACCATTACTTTAAATCATGAGAAGACACCACACACACAGTGAAACAGTGAGAGAGAGACACACAAACAAACAAAAACTAAGATGGAGGTAATAGTGATGCCAGCAGGGGGCGCTCATCCATACAAGCGATGTAAGCTATAATGCAATAATGTAGTAATGAGGACTGTGTCATTAAAGCTCATTTAGGTGGTTGACTAGCGACTAGTCAGTGGTATACTACCAGTGGATAAGTCAGATGGTCAAGCAGGTTTTTGGAACATTTTAGGCTGGCACAAGATCGTCTACCAGCTCAGTCAGGTTCTAACCAGCTGAAAGTCCATCTGGTCATCTAAACCTGTTTGAATTATCTAGAATCAGGTAGAAACCAGCTAGCATGTTCCAAAAACACTCCTGCTAACTTAAAATGGTTTTATTTGGGGGAAAAAAGGATTATGAACTAATCTCACAGGGGCCGATCTGAGAAAAGGACCTCTGCTGGTCCTGAATGCTCAATACCAGTTGCATTAGTTGAGATTAGAACCAGATCTCTGGCTTCAACGCTGTAATCTCTCCTGGATTAAGAGAGAGTTTGCGCAGTGCTCAGGCTGAGCTAGCTGTGACAGACTCATCCATTTAATGCTGCTCTTGCTGGCCATGATCCTCTGACCCTCCCAAAAATGATCTGCTGGGTACAGACACATACTAACACACACTAGCATGCACATGACTGCAGCAGCCTTGAATCCTTCTCCTTTCTCGTGTTTCTCTTTTGTCTAGAATGATTGTTTCAGACTGATCAATTTTCCCTTCCTGCTCTGCTCTAAAGGACTACATTACCCATGATGCATTCAGAAACAAATGAGCTGTAGTTCTTGACATCCTCATAGTGCTTTTTAAAATCTCTTTATAACATGTGGAAGAACGTAAAAGGAGCAGATATGTGAGAGGTTTAAATTCATTTCAAATTAATATCTTAAGTGCACTCCTTTCATCTTTTTCATCATTAAAAAATTATGTAATAGATATTAATATGAGATTGGTGTCAGTACAAAGGCCTATAACTGTGTTGTCTTTAAAAGTTTAGTTTTATTTTATTTTATGAATAATTATTCAGCAAGGATGCATTAAATTAATCAAAAGTAACTGTAAATAGATTATAATGTTACAAAAGATATACATTTCAAATAAATGCTGTTCTTTTGAACTTTCTACAGTATTCATCAAAGTATCCTAAAAAAAGTACTGTATCACAGTTTCAACAAAAATATTAAGCAGCACAACTGTTTTCAACATCGATAACAATAAGGAATGTTTCTTGAGCAACTAATATGCATATTATCATGTGACATTGATTAATTTTAAAATGTATAAAAGAAAATTACAGTACAATACACTATACTATTTTTTTATAATAAAGTTAAAAGTTTTCAGTTAGTAAAAAAGTTTTAATTTAATAAAAGTAAATATTTTCCAGATCATTTAACAATTTTCAGTGACAATAAAAAAGCAACATATTTAATTTTGGAAACTGAAACTGTATTTATTTATTGAAATAAAATGAAAATATACAGCTGCCTCAATATTTTATGTTTTAGTCCCTCATCATCATACTGTATTTGGCAAAAATGAAAAACCCCTCACTGCACCAATCTCAGAGCTAAATCTGCTCTGAAAGTCCTTCTCCACAGCTAGACTACAGCCATATATAACCTACATAAATATTTAAAAGAACTTCCCCGGTTGAATTAGACTCAGAAATGTTGTTTCCATGAGATGTGTCAATTTCAGTGTGTTAGCATCTAATATGAGAGTGTTTGATTTAGTTGGTTTGGTCAATGAATGTCATTACCTGTTGTACTATGGTAGTGAGTTCCAGGCACAGCTGGATCACGTTGTTCCGGGTCATGGAATAATCTGTTACGGCAGCGAAGGGTGACCTGCAAAAGAAGTAGCACCTGGAATTAACCGTTAGATTATTCTTAGAGCCAGACCCACAAGATAGACAATTTGAGTGTGTGTGCTTGTAAACTTTAGATATGTGTCGGTGTGTGCTGTGCTATAGGTTATCCCCGTTGGTCGTGAATGTACTCCAGACCCAGTTTCTCTCTTTCTGTGAGTGACGAAGTGAATGTGGGTCATGTGTATTGAGGCTGTGTGCTATATATACAGGGCTGTAGGAACAT
The DNA here is from genome assembly GCF_965113295.1 of Leuciscus leuciscus. Lineage (NCBI taxonomy): Eukaryota > Metazoa > Chordata > Actinopteri > Cypriniformes > Leuciscidae > Leuciscus > Leuciscus leuciscus. Next base: position 22,635,479 of record NC_138735.1, read on the forward strand.
TGGTTCATCGTTTCCATCTTGTCTCTAAATATTCCTCTAAAACCGCTGGGAATACCAACTGAAGCAAACCCAGAAGCCCCTCACAATTTAAGAAACTCTAACAATCTTTCACCGTTGGGCTGAAAATCATTCATTCAAAGACTCCACAAGTGCTCTTCTACCACCCAAACATACATTCCTGAGTCAAACTCTCTTCTCTAAACAGGATTTGGGATGCAGCTCTAGGCGAATACCAAATCCCCATTCAAAATTCCACTCCTAAATGTCAGCGACTTCGCTTGATTCCCAAATATCACTTTGCGGTGATAGTACAGCAACAGCGTCTGACCCCGGTTAAAGGACACCTGTCAGTAAGCATGAACGCAGTGGACAGACGCTTCACGAGAACTGTCCGAAAGAAACCTGAGGGGATGGAGAGGGAGAGAGAGACAAAGAAATGATAGCAGCAAGAAAATAAGAAAAAGTTCAAAACCAAGTCATCCGAGCTAGTCTGCGAGACACTGAAATCTATGCAGCTCACTCGATTCTCTCCAGGATTGACTAGACTTCATTACATCCAACCTTTGCTCTTTAGAAGCATTTGAGCACACACCGCCATCTGGACACGAAGGCTCCAGGCTGACAGGAAATCCGTCAGTTGGGCAAAAAAGACCACTACCATCTCCTCAAGGCCAGGCCTCAAAGTTTCACCTCTTCCTGCTCCAGTTTTTCGATCAATGCATGAGAGTCTGGGTGCTTTTGTAATTGCTTATGTGCTGCTGTCTATCTTCCTTTAAAAAGATACTTTTACACACGGAGAGAGGATCCGAACACTTTCAGCTCCTATCTGAACAAATCAATGAAAAAGCATTAGCACTAATAATGTCCGGGCATTTACATTTATGCATTTGGCAGATGCTTTTATCCAAAGCAACTTGCAGTGCATTCAAAGTATACATTTTAGCAGTTCACATTCTCCCTGGGAATCAAACACATGACCTTGGTATTGCTAGCGCCGTGCTCTACTGTTTGAGCTACAGAAAAGAGTCAGGAACCTTTATCTAGGTATAATGATTACACCATAAATAGTAAATATGGGTATCTATAGTGGGGGACCATCAAGAAATTTGAGGCTGATATTGAGGCTAGAATGCAAAATTATTTATTTTTATTTCTAGTATGGTTTACTAGAATAGTTTACTTTGATTTGAAAAGAATAGATTATCCAGTACGAAAGGCTTGTTTAGGCCAGAATTTGAAAAGGAGTGAGTTTGAAAACTGCTGAGCTGAGTGTAATATCAAAAACTATAGACCTCAGTTAGAGTAAATGCCAAATTTAAAGAGACACAAATGAAAATGAGACTGTGAGGAATGGAAGTACACTGCGTTCGCAATGTTCTGCATTGAGGTTGAATATTAAGTCTTTTCACAAACTTCAACTGACATTATAAGTGTTTTGTCGCCTGAATTATCAACAATCAATATGACGAGTACTGATCTATTATGCCTCTTACAGGGATAGTTCAGGAAATTAGAATTTTTTCAATAATTACTCACCCTGATGTCATTCCAAAAATTCAAGGCATAAATTCAATCTGTTCATCATATAAAGAGATCAAGTCTCTTCAGAAAATGTGGACTAAACCGGTCAATTCATATATTTTAATTTCACGATCTCTTTGAAGCGTCAAAGCGTCAGTTTCGTAGCTGTCAGAGGACGGACAGAAATCGCTCAGGTTTCATCAAAAAGATCTTCATTTGTGTTCTGAAGATGAGCGAAAGTTTTACGGGTTTGGAATGACATGAGGGTTTTTTCATTTCACCAGAATTTTCATTTTTGGGTGAACTAACCCTTTAATGAAATCGAAGGGTAAACAAACCTGACAGAACTTCCCCTGCATTTTTCAATAAGCCCCTCCCACATGGAGCTCTGCCCACAGTGAATGAAAATGAGGAAAAGCCCACAACAAACCCAACAGAAGTAGCCAGATATCATTAAACGATGATCACCGCCTTGGCAAGTGGCAAGGAGAGCTGGTGTCAGCCTGGATGGATATCAACCAATAACACTTAAGGGACCGAGACTCTCAAGTCAGTCATAATGTCTCTTGGCTTCAGATCCATTCACCTGTGTTAGTGTAACTCTGTTCGTTCCTCCCTCCATCTCTCTCTCTCTCTCTCTCTCTCTCTCTCTCTGAGTTCCTTCTGTTCTTCCACTATGTCTGCAGGGGAGACGACAGCTCTACTGGGGACTGTTTTGGCAGAGAAGAAAGGCCGGGGAGCGTAATTAGGCCATCATTAATGAAAGCGGGGAACGAAGCACCCCTCCCACCCGGTGGCCTTGTTCCTACAGTGTGTGTTCCTGATAATGGATACTGAAACTCAGAAACCTCCCTAACCCAAACACTGACTGGCTACAAGATCACCTTAGTCAGCAAGCCGTGAGCTGGTGTGGATTAGCGCTCTCAGCTTGATCCCAATCCAGACTGGGCCAATGTGAACTGTGTGTGATACTGTATGGACTGCTCTCGGGTCCAGGATCAGAAATCGGGGTTGCGGGTGTCTGGGCACAGCAACAGAGAGATGGCGTTCTCAGTGGGGTGTAGCTGAGAGGAAATCAAATGCCGTCTGATGGAAAGGGTCCTACTGTGTGGTGCTGTCCCAGTCCAGAGCTTTAAGCCAGGCTCAGTACCAGAGGGAGCTGGACCGAGTAAAGCAACTGAGTGCCAAAGGGATCCTTCAGCACAAACGACCCACTTGATTTACATTCATTACAAAAATTAAAAAGTAGAAATATTGCAGCACTACAGTCTATAACATAAGTGTTTTATGAGGGGTTTTATAATGACAGCGATTTGCAGCGACAAAGCAACAAAGTTAAGCAGAATTCAAATTTATGATAATAAGAAGCAACGCAGTACAACGAGCACACATTTGTCTACTGTCAGCTCTGTTTAACACACTTTAACATGTCAGGTTTAAAAAATAATGTTTTTTTTCTTCTTCTGGCCAAGTTTTGATTTTTTTTTACTGATCCCAACAACAAAATAAAGATAAAGATGTTCACCAATGCATTTTTATACTTGTTATAAATAATTACATTTTTCAGGGTTTAAATTGGACAAAATTCTGTTCACTTTTTTTTTACAAAAAGAAAATGAATTAAAAAGCATTAAATAATTTATACAGCTATAATTTAACAAAATCATAAACACATCTTTGCTTTAAAAACAATGGAATATGGTGCAAAACATTACTGTATGTTCTTCAATAAAAACTAAAGTTATTAAGGGAAAAAATAAATATTCATTTATATTAGATTTTGACTGTATGTAGGTTTTTTCCATTGTAATAACATTAGACTGTAATAATATATATTAATATTAATAAATTATAATAAAAAATATAGCTGCAAGCAGCCATTATCGGGGCCAAGCAGAATAAGACGACAAGACATGGCTGAAAGTGTCAGACCAACCGCAACAATGAGCAATTAAAGACATTTAAAGAGGATTTTAGGCGAAATGGCTGAAAAATCATATAAACAGTAATAAAAATATGATTTAATTGATTATCACTTTCGACCAATAGGTGGCGCAGTTACAAAACTGATGTGATGTGGTCAGAGTGAAGTGACAATGACACATACAAAGTTTGGTGTCAATATGTCAAGGCATTGCAGAGGTAAGGCCTGAATAGTCCTTTTGGCATCATGCCTCAACTTTGCTGCTGTGGTATACGAAAACGGTTTCGTCTATTGACACGAAATCCATAAATTTTTATCGACACAGTCTGGAGATGATACGATTCAATTTTGGTGAAAATCGGACAAACGGTCTAGGAGGAGTTCGAAAAAGTAGGTTTTGAATGACAATCAAGATGGCGGACAGGAAGTTCGGACAAATAAGGTAAACTTGGTATCTATGTTCTCGGCTTGACCCAAGGAATCTAATAAGACCAGAGGCATTTCAATAGCCAGATTTATTCAAAGTTATTAGCCTTTTTGGAAATTTGTTATTACTTTTGACCACTAGGTGGCGCTGGTTCAAAACTTCTCACGCTCCTTCAGGGCATCGTGCTGATGACCCATACCAAGTTCCGTAACAATCCGTTCATGCGTTCTTAAAATACAGCATTTTAGCACAAAATTCAAAATGGCCGACAGCCAAAATGGGCGATATGGTAAAATTGGAAATCAGTTGACTCGGCATGTTGCCCTGAATCTAACAAGTCCAATTTTTGGACAAACTGTTCAGGAGTTATAAGCAAAAATAGCCGTTTTTCATATCTCCGGACCAATAGGTAGCGCTGTGCCGAAACCCAGCATGTAGCCTCAGGTCATGCTTTTGATGACATGTACCAAGTTTGGTCTGAATCCGATAAATTGTTGCGGCGATAAAGCCCTATGTCTGTTTTCGCAAGCGCTACGTAAAATTTGTTCGTGGGTTTATGACGAATCAACTTGAATTCCATAAATTTTTGTCGACATGGTCTGGAGATGATCTGGTTCAATTTTCGAAAATTCTAAATTTCCATGACGGAAAATGACGACATAGTCAACAAAAAGAAAGGTTTTGAACAATTCACTGTAGCTGTGTCCGCCGGCATTTTGACAGTCAAAAATAGTCGATCCCCGAATGCGAATGAACTGACTCTGAATTTTAGTATTGTTTCTTATATGAGGATTTATAACTAAGCTTTAGGAGCTTTCCATCTTTACTCTCCTCCCTGTTACGTTGCACTCAATCAAACAAAAAGCTGGCGGACGGAAACAACAACAGCTACAGTGAGTTGATCAAAATCGTTCTTTTTAGTAAACTCTGTGTACACAAACAATGTTCTCAATGCTCGAGTTCATGTGAAGAGCTTCTGGTGATAATTCAAGCAAAGTTTCATGTTGTGTCGAGCCTTCTTAGTGTTTTAAAAATAGCGATTTTTTGATGCTATCATAGTCGTGCCCCAAGCACTCCCATTCAAAAGGCAATTTGATTGAAAACGAAAATACTGTCAAACTTAAAAGTGGCGTTTCCATCCTAATTATGCTTTTAAACGAAAGTTTGCCTCGGGTAGATTCACAAAAAGACCCTAGGTTGCATTTTGGCGAGAGTTACGCTTTAACTTCTGGAATCACAACATAAATTGTAGTTTAATTTATTTACTTATATTGACACTCTTAGTTTATTTTAATAATATATCATTGTTAATATATACTGTATATTATAGATATATTCCTGTTAATATTACATTATACAGGGGATTTCAAATTTTGCATTCGAGTCAGAGTCATAGAGGATAAATGGATGTGAAATTACAGTATTAGTGGCACAGCAGAATTTCTACAGATTTTTCCTCACAATCAGCAGCACCAAATATGTGCACAGATTCCATGTGGACCTACTTATGAGAAGAAAAAACTGTTTCAAACAACTGCTGGACAGAAATGTTCCAGTTCTTACTTTCCTCACATCTCTCTCTCTTTCTTTCTCTCTCTCTGCTCATCAATATAATAATGTTTATTTATAAGGCGCCTTTATAAAGCGGATATAACATAAACAGCATCAAACATAAGTAGGCTATGCATCACATAGTACATACAAATATAGAGTAACAAAAAAGCAGAACACTAAACAGAGGAGGGTTGGAAATACTGTGAGAAAAGATAGGTTTTTAGTTGAGATTTGAATGAGGATATAGTAGATGTCATGAAGAGTTGGAGGAAGAGAATTCCAGAGTTTCGGAGCCACAGCACTGAATGATCTACCACCCATTGTTGAAAGATGAAAATGAGGTACAATAAACAGTTTTAAGATGCCCAGATAGAGTTAGGAGGTGAATAATAGTGCAGAAGTGCAGATACATAATTGGGAGCAAGTCCATGAAGACATTTAAAAGTTAAAAAGAGAACTTGTATCCAATGTAGATTATAGAGCAAAGGAGTAATGTGATCAGATTTCTTGACTTGATTGATGACTTTGGCAGCAGAATTTTTAACATATTGTAGTCTAGTGATTCATAAAGAAATCACTATGAACAGGAGCAATGCGCAATCTAGACCCGAAAGAAGCGGAAGTTACTGAGAGAGAAAGAGTCAGTGTTATATAAGACCTCTTCACTCATCTATGTACCTGATTGCTGAGGGGTGGAACACAAATCAACATGATTGAATTTGAACAGACAAAAGCTGGCCTCGTGCACACTAAACAAGAGACCCCAAGTCGCTAACTTCTGTCCACCCTGCAACACAGAAGTTGTGACTCTAATTCTAAGTGCCATGCATTGACGGGAGGGAAGACCATGCACAAAATGATTTGCCGAACAGGAAATGTTCCTGGATCAACAACACCCTCTGTCATTCTCATTCCAGGAATAACATTTGAGGAATCACTACCGCATCTCTGAGCCAAAGCCCAAAATCAGAGGCCTTCTTTAAGGAACAACAAAGGATGCCAATACAGGAATACATATTAAATTCAAACTAATCCATAAAATAATTCATGTAAATAGTAAAACTCTCATAATTTCATGATATACACTACCATTCAAAAGTCTGGGGTCGATAAGATTTTTAATGTTTTTTGAAAGAAGTCTCTTATGTTCACCAAGGCTGCATTTATTTGATCAAAAATACAGTAATACAGTAAAAAAAGAAAGAAAAATAAATAAATTGGCAAAGCTGAATTTTTCAGCAGCCATTATTCCAATCTTCAGTGTCACATGATTCACAAAACATTTCTTACTTTATAAATGTTAAAAACAGCTGTGCTGATTGATATTCCTGTGGAAATCATTGTACTTTTGATGAACAGAAAGTTTAAAAGAAAAGCATTTATTTGAAATAGACATCTTTTGTAGCATTATACATTTCTTTATCACTTTTGATCAATTGAATGCATCCTCACTGAATAAAGGCATTCATTTCTTTCAAAATAAATCGTACTTACTTGCAGCTCTAGATCTACCACTATCAAGTTACGAGAATTCACAGTCAGTTACTCGCGTCACAACAGCATTTATCTGACCATCAACAACAAAAGATGACATAAGACCCTGGGGATTTCAGGAGAAGACCCCTATTACCTTTAAGGTCATGCTTCTTCAATCTTTATCTGATGTCAAACATCCTTTTCTCTAGTGTTTGAGAAAGTAGTTTTTCTAGTAGTGAAAGGGTACTGAATTTGGCTATACCCCAACTTGACACATCAATGTGGAATTTGAAATCAATTAAATCGAATATGTGTAAATATTAAGTATGTATTAATTCATGTATTGATTCAGTGTGTATGCAGCTCTTAGCAGGACTAACCTATCCAGCCAGGCCAGAAGGCTCTTAGCGGCAGCGATGAGGTCCACCACAGAGGTGAGGAAATCGTTGGGCAGCTTGCGGGTTGTCCGACCATCATAATGGCCGCTGCGTCTGCGGCCCGTGATGAAGTTCTGCAGGTTTTTGGCGGAGGCATTGAGCTTGTGAGAAAGAGTTTTCAGGTTTTCTGTCTCCAGCCCATAGTTCTGTCAAACAGAGATAAAGAAAATGAAATGCTTTAGTGACAAAACTCCAACAATTGTAGGAATGACTCAATCAGAACATCGCTTTTTGTTTTCCCACTGTTCTTTTCAGTGTCCCTTTTTTCATGATTCTCCTCTCTCTGTTTTCAATTGTATTGGGCATTATTGGCATGACAGAAATGACAGTTTCCAAAAACTAGAAAAGGAACGTTTATTAAAACAAATTTTGAATGTTACTTGACAAAGGCTTGCCAAATCAGAATAAATTAATTTAACATTAATTTAATAATACATTAAAAAAGTTAAATACTTATTTTACTAAAAATTGCAATAAATATAGAAAAAAATTATTAAATTTGTAACAATAAAATAAAACTGGCAATCAATTAATTTAAGAAGGAATAAATAACTTAAATTATTAACAAGGTTGAACTAAAGATGTATTTAAATTTGGTAATAGAGACAAGCACAAAACACATCACTCACTGGCAGACACATTCTCTCTATCTCTATCTCTCTCTCTCTATCTCTCTCTCTCTCTCTCTCTCTCTCTCTCTCTCTCTCTCTCACTCACTCACTCACACCCTCAAAGATCACTCAGAGATCCCAAATGAATATTCAGCACCTGGCAGAGAGAGAGAAAGAGAGAGAAAGAGAGTGAGCGCTTCATATGTAGAGGTGTGTTGAGTGGGTGGAGACGGAACATAAAGTTCAGAGTATGAATAATGCACTGAGAGTCTCTGCTGCCAGTTGATAGGAGCTTACACACGCCTCACTCCTCTGTGAGATAAAGCAATCAGCTCAGACAAATCTGCATATCTATATCTGACAAAACCATGTCAGAAAAAAAAGCCAAAAAGCACACTAGTTATCATATACAGATATCGGCGTCTTTGGCATAGAACGTAAAAAAAAATTAAATTGCAAATTATTTTGCTGTGTTTGTGTTGGATAGAGGTCGCACCAGGTGCCTTTGGCAGGGTACCAAAGTAGGCTACCTTGTTCCTGCATAAAGAGTAGGGATCAAGGAGCGAAGGCTGATCAAAAGCAGCATTATGCACATACATTCAGGAGAAGGAACACACACATTAGTCCAATAACTTCTATCCATAAACCTTACACTCACAGAAATACTTTTTGCATTATTAGGTGACCGGTGTCCAATTTGATGATGCAATTCTTTCTCCTATCCCATGGTAGTAAGCAGAACAATATATTACTGTAAAGGTACAATATGTAATAATTTTAGATTCAAATATCCAAAAACCACAAGAACAATGTTATATATTTTGTTGACTTTTGCTGAACTTAAATTATTCCAAAACTATTAAACTATTTATACTTATTGTTTGAATCTCTTGATTTCTTGATTTACCACAAGTAACATGTCTGTGCCATGCCTCAGAGACAACACTATTTTGTCAAGTGGCTAACATAGAGTGAAAATAGAGTATTTGTAGTGTTTGTAGAGTATTTGAAGTAACTGTAATACACAGTTATCCACCATACAATATATTTTTTTATTATTGGCATGCCATTTAGCAACACAAGTCATCCAGCTTTTATTAATATGATATTATAATATCGATCTAGCTTACTGCAATGTGCAACAAGTGCCTCATACCAGCCACTAAGCAAACACACAGAGTAACGTTATAATATAACTTTCAACTAACACACTCAAATGTATTTTTAGTAGGAGGGTTTTGATCAAGTAAAACAGGGCTGCGTTACCCCACAATTTTAATTTGTCAAATAAAGTGACCTATATGAGTAGTAATTCAGCACTTGTGGCTATTTCATTAAATGAAATAAAATGATGAATTTAAGTGTTCTAACATAACTGTAACAAAGTTTAAGTTCAGGGAAGAAGGAGGCGGACATTAACTTTAATCATAAAATAAACATAAACAACAAAACTAAAGGAGCAGCAGCCGAATGCGGCATACAAGCATTAAAACAGCAACGTAAAATATCCCAGGCTCTCAGCCCTCCTTTGCTTCACGCCACAGTAACGTTAATAAAACTTTAATACGTTAACTAATCCATGAACATGATTTCACGAGTCCTGTTGGATTGCTTTCCATCTGCTGTGGAGATGAAGACGACAACTCCAATGATTCCACACTCATTCACGGCGTCATCAAGCTACGCCTTTGTTATTGTTTTGACTAATGGCTTTATAGGGGCTATATGTAGAATTCAGAGACCATTGTTATTAGCGACACCGGTGGCCGTTAAGTGAACTGCAGCCAGCAACTTACTGCTCATGCTTGTGCACACGTAACAAACAAGAGACTGAGCGTTTAATAAAAAGTATACATATTCCTGCACTATTAGAGGATGATTTAACTGATGATTAAAAAGCTATATATATATATATATATATATATATACAGTATATACTGTTTATGTGCGTGCATTTAATTGTATTATTATTATTATTAGTAGTAGTAGAAGCATTGTTATTGTTATTAGTATTATTACTAGTATTAGTATTAGTATGACTTTTCTCAAGAGTTGGTCACAAAACATGTTTATGGCTTAAAAAATCACTCCAAATAATGTCTTAATAGAAACATACAAATGCAAAATGGTATCTGTGATGGCTGGGTTTAGAGGCTGAAAATAGAAAATATTATGAATTCAGCATAAAACAACAGAAGTCAATGGAAAGGGCCCACCATGATAGAAAAGTGTGTGTGCGTGCGTGCGTGCGTGCGTGCGTGCGTGCGTGCGTGCGTGCGTGCGTGCGTGCGTGCGTGCGTGCGTGCGTGCGTGCGTGCGTGCGTGCGTGCGTGCGTGCGTGCGTGCGTGCGTGTGTGTGTGTTAAAGTGTGTGTGTGTTAAAGTGTGCAATGTGCATCAATTTCAGTAGGGCCTATCTCCTCTCACATCAGCAGGAGATCGATCAGAGTAATGTGCTCCAACTCGTCCGAAAGAACAAATCCCACACACACACTTACAAAGTACAAGAACAGGTAATAAACACACCTGCAACACTAAAACAGGTTTGTACAACATACACACAGACTCACAAAAGATACATTAATCAGCTTCAGAGTGGTGGGAGACTTGCACAGAAGATGTATGTGTGTGTGTGTGGTGGTGGTGGTGGTGGTGCTGGTGGTGGTGTGGGGGGGGGCATTCATGCAGCAGATAACACACACCACAATGACAGAAAGATAAAGCAATTGGAAGGGGAAGAGTGAGATAAACAAATATGTGAGAGAATGACAGCTTTTTAGAGTTTAGAGAGACAGGAAAGGAGAGAGTGGGCCGCTCTGTGTCTCTGAGGTCAATATGCTGTCAAACAATAAAGACTCAACAGTTCTCTGGCTTCCATCAATATTTGTGTGCAAGTTTGTATCTAAGATGGTTTCAAAGACACCTTACAGTGGGGAAACAGGGCACATCACGTTTTCAACAGTGTTATTTTAGTCTTATTTGTATACCATTATGGCACTTTTTGTATGTTTTACATCTAATATTTATATTTAATTATTTCAGCTTAATCTTAACCAGCAGACGTAGTCTTCAATATGACACAGATTTGAAATTATGTTTTCTTTTCATCTTTCAGTCATTAAAAAGTTTAATTTTGATACTCTCGAAATTAAAAGCTGCAAATGAGATTCGTGAGCTAAAAATGTCAGGGATAGTTCACTCTCAAATTAAAACGCTATCGTCATTTACTCACCCTCATGTTGTTCCAAACCTGTTTCCTTCCAAGGAATATAAAAGAAGATATTTTGAGAAATTTTGGTTACCAACATTCTTCAAAATATCTTCTTTTGTGCAAAAAAAAAAAAAAAGTCACAGGTTTGAAATTACATTTTTGAGTGAACTATCCCTTATGCTCATTGTATGGAAAAGAGCAGTAGGGACATTCTGCAAAATATCTAATTTTGTGTGCAGTTTTAGTGAATGATTCAGTTGAAATATAGCAAATTTCATACGCACATGTCTACAGGCTGACATTCACACACACACACACACACACACACACACACACACACACACAGGCTGTGTAACGTGAATGTCATCAGCTCTGATTTGGGATCAGCGTTCAGAACAGATAGAGAGCACAGCAAAGTCATCTATTTATGATTAACGCTCTCCTAAATGTCAGCAGCACAGGCCAGTGGTTCACAGTCACTCACCAAACCTCACACTCATTATAGTTCACCTTGTGTTAGAAATCTCACAGATCAGGAAAAGGCAACAAGAAACATGTCTGATAGAAAGACAAGACAGGCTGAAGCGAAGATGGAAAAAGAGTAAAACATAAAAAGGACAAGGATAAAGGCTGAGGACAGACTCAGGATTGTGAGACGGCTCACACGGACGCGATAAACATCATCCTGTCGTCTGTTGCCTCCCGTCATGTTGCTGACATTCTGAAAGCGTGGGCTGGTAAGTCATTGTTTTAATACCTCAACTGAGAGATTCGAGAGAGAGGAAGTGGAGGAGAGAGAGAGAGAATTAGATGGAAAGCTAGTTATTAAATGCTAGATAATGTAAAAGGCTCAAGCGGTGCAGAGCAAATTTCAGCCTAAATCCTTTCCCATCTCCCACCACTGTCTGTACTCTTGGTACCGTTTTTGAAAATCATTTTCAAGCAGTCGAACATCTCACAGCAATAAAAAAGAGTCAAGAGACACACATACACACAGAGCCGTAACAGAATCAGGAACAAGCTAGCAAAAAGCCTAATTTAAATACTGATTGAGTGACATTTAAAGAACAAATCTGAGGAAATCTTTCCCAGGAGAACAATATTATCATCTTATAAAATTGAAGCTGCAACTCTTAAATCTTGAAACTTTTAAGAGAGCATGAAATGGCATTTGAAACTTCCTTCATCCCCGTAATGTGACGTTATTCAAAGTGAAATTGAATATTAATTTGAGTGGATTGTAAAAAAGAGGCTCCAATACTATTATTATTATTATTTGATATTTCTTTATATTATTGTTAAATCAAAAATAGTAATATAAAGAAAATTCGGTAACACTTTATTTCGATAGTCCACGTTAGACATTCTACTAACTATAAGTAACTTTGCAACTACATGTCAACTAACTGTCATTAGAGTATTAGTAGACTATCTGCTTAATATTTGCTAACACTTTATTTTGTTGGTCCCCAAATACATTCTACTGACTATAAGTAACTTGGCAACTACAAGTCAACTTATTCTACTAACCCGAACCCTAACACCTAACCATAACCTAACAGTCTACTGAAAGTTTACTACAGTCTACTAATACTCTAATGAGAGTTAGTTGACATGCAGTTGCAAAGTTACTTATAGTTAGTAGAATGTCTAAAGTGGACTATCAAAATAAAGTGGAACCGAAAATTCTGTCAATGACGGGGATGTGTTGTGTCATAAATTACATAAATAAATGGCGGGGCAAGAATTAATAAATAAGTAGATAGAGCCTTTTTAAATTTTTAACATTGTCATTCATTGGCAGTCGAAAATGCAAACAAGTGTTTTTAGTCTTTTCAGAATGCGATATTGTTTTTCTCTATAAGTGACATCTCTATATCTTTGTCAACATTGTGCAGTAGGGGACTCTGTGTCCACCATGCTGACAGAGTGTTGAACAGCAGATTTAGGATCAAGCGTATAAAGAAAGGCTCTCACCAGAGCGCACAGCAGGTCCACAGCTTCCAGGATCAGCTCTTGGTGTCCGATGCGGGACACCCCCAGATCCTCCAGCTCCTGATGGGTGATCCTCAGCAGCTGGTCACCTCCTACCTTCTCCCGTTCAAAGTTCTTTATATACTGCTGCAAGCAGTCATCCAGACCTGTGGAGACATTAAGAAAACATCAACAACCTAGGGTCAACTCTGATTCACTTTGCAAATATTAGAACATCACAAATCATCCCAAAGCCATGGGATTTATGGTTAAAGTGCCCAAAAGATAGGAAAGGTGGGAGAAGTTCCCCTTAATACAGCAGTACATTTACAGCTTGTACAAGACAATGATACATCATCCAATATATTAACGAAAATATATTGAAACATTTGCAACTGTTATTGTTATTGCACAAAACTGAAAATCAAAAAGGTTTACTGTCATCTGATTCAGTTTAACAAACTATGTGTGTAATGTATTTTTTATATTGCAGGCTACTTCATTTAAATGTCTATTTAAATGTCTGAAACCTAAAATGAACATTACGTGGTTGAAAACACTGAATAGATGTGATATATGAAAAGCACTGAGCGTACCCGCCTCAGCGCCAGCCAAAGAGCAAAATCTCTTAAAACACGGTGAGTCTATCCCTCACAGCCTCGCTTTTATACCTGTCATTACGCTGCTCTGAATAAGGTCTATAACAGGCATTTAGAAAAAGAGTGAATATTCATTTTATACCAACTAAATGAATTACTGTGTCCATAATTCCCTTATTAACAAATTAAAAATATATATCCAACAAAAAAGAAGATATCACTTTTATCCACTTGCAAAAAATATAGAACTGTTGAGATGGAATAAAAATCACACAAAGGTTAATCTTCAATAAAATAAAAAAATCAAGAATAAGAGCATAAACATAATAAACAATAAAAGTATCTAATATTACCCACACCCCCTTGCGTGAAGATACTGGTAAATGAAGCACTGACCTGGTTTCTGTTAGAGAGCAAATGAGTAATGCAGATGCTGTTGAACATTTAATAATTGCTCATCAAAGCTTTAATAGTGGACAAGAGCAAGGTCTCTGAAATAAATATTTATGCATATTCTGTTGATTAATTTCAGAAACATTGCACTTGACCACTATTAATGATTAACAGAGTCATTTTGATATCTAGCCTACATTGTATACTGTAAGTATCTAAATAAACATTGAAATGAATATTGCCATAATTTGTATAAACAAACATAAACAAGATTCAGATCCACTGTGGCGTAATTTATTTCAAAACACTTTAGTTAAATTAAAGCAGCTGTAACTGATAATAAATTATAATGTCATCAGAGCTGTCCACAACCTGTATTCTGCCCTAACAATGTCGCATATCCATCAAACTGACAGTAAATGACAGCTAAGCAACATCATAACCTCTAAGCTTTCCCATGTTTGAGGGAGAGGTTCATTAGATGGACTGAATCGTCACTGTCCAAAAAAAGTGCACGTAAATAGAATTTGAGATCTACATTCTAGAAAAAGGTTAAATGGGGTTTAATGTAGAACCTTAGGGTTCTTGACTCAATAAAAAAAAAAAAACGTTATGGCAAAAAGTTTCTATATAATGAGAAAAAAGGTATTCTTCACGACTGGCAAAATGGCCTTTCAATAAAACTGGGCTGCCTATGTAGTAGAAAGGCGAACCAATTTTTGAAATTGGTGCTACCTGACTAGATAAAACAGAGGAAAAGGGCTGTTGTCTTTCCTTTAGGAAAATAGGTAGGAAAACTTCAACACACTGTGCTGGACATGTTGTCGTCCAAGGCCACTACCAGTTTGCTATGGATACGCTTAACCAGTCAAATACCGCCTTGCTTTAGTAGGAAAAACGTCTTAGTAACCTTTTAGTCGTAATTGTTCCCGGGTGCAAGAATTCAAAGAGTAAACATTTAGCAGGAGCGAGTTATTTCTGGTTTCCAGTGAACAATCTACCGCATTGATAGCGGCTAAAGGCTGTAAAGGATCGTAAATATGGAACACTGCGACGGAAAATCTGAAAAGCCTCAGTGTTTGTAGTCAACATTTCAAAACTGGATGGCAAACACAGTATTTTAGGCCAAATGGAGGGGAAAAAACTGCAAGAAACTGCTGTTCTGTCAGTTCCAACAAACCAAAACGCTGTCACGTACATGTAAGAAAGATGTTCTCATAGTGTTCCATTTTTACCATAATGTGTTTTTTAAAAAAAACAATTTTCTGTGTTAAACCTACTCTTACAATCACTGTTTTGTTAATAACCCTCTGTCGATTCACCTGTCCGGGAGCAGGTAAAATGTTGAAGTATTTGAAGTCTTCACAAAAGCCCTGGAGCTGTCAAAAGTCCGCCTGAAGGCGCGTTTTGCACCATCGGGCAGACGTTTGCTCATAATTAATGTGAATTTCTCGGTCCAGGTAACAGACAACAAGTAAACATGGTTCATTTATATATTCTACTGACATTGTAACAAGAAAAAGCGAGGTGAAAATCGGTGAACCTACACTTTAAATTATTGCATAATACTTACTTTAATAATGTATAATTACATTTTTTTTTCTACTGATAAAGCATGTTTATGAGCTATTTAATTCATTAAAATTTTAATCAAATGACAAAGGAATTAAAATAAAATTAATTCAAACTAAATCCACAAAAAAAAAAAGATCCCATGATGGGAACCCATAAAAGGTTCTATATAAGAAGTGCCTGACAGAAGGTTATATAGAAAGTTTTCTTGTGAGTGTATATCAGTAAAGCTGCGTGTCCAGAATCAAAACCATCCTAAATCAAATCAGAAATGATTGCTGCACTGTCTACGGTAATGCTTCTGAAAACCCGATGGGATGCACACACAAATCAAAATAATAAAGCTACCGTCAGCTATACAGGATAGATGTGACTATGAAAGCTATAAATACAGAGAAAGAGTCTAATAAACAGTGAGGGATCTAGCAAGTTTCGAAAACACCACCATTCACAACTGTCACCATCAAACAGGTGACAACACACACTCTCTGTATAGTGACACACACTTGTTGGACTGCATTTGTCAGTCTTGGGCAGTCTGTTTCCCAACGGCACGTCTCACAGCAGCCGTGATCTCCCAACAGCTGCTGTTCGACACAACGTACATAACTGCAGGATTTACATATTTTGCTTACAGCATGTGCATGTGTTTATGATAGTGTATGTAAGAGGACTCTTTTTAATCTCACTAGCTGCCCTCTAATAATTAAATCTAACACAGCCAGCTCATTAACAGAACGGGCCAAAACTCATTTGCCAAGACAGCAAGAATAACAGTCATTACTGCTAAACAATATCTGACTCATTAAAGAGCGACCCTTTCTGTTGTTAGAGACTTAGTTGGTGATCCGAGGTCCGAATTTAACGTAGAAGGTACGGCTAAAGATGCGAATCTTGAAATGACTAACTTCTGCTGATGCTGTGGCTCTGATTCACAATCACATACTGGACAGGTGCAAGTGAACAGTTAATTGTTAGTTAATGTTGTTAATAATGTGTGGGCAACAGGATGAAGAGATTTAGAAAGGAAATAATGAAAGAAGGGTATAGAGAGAGCGTGAAAGCTCAGTTGTAATCTTGGTAATGTACCTATGGCCATCATCAGAGGAAAGACAATTGGGCCCTGTGACAAGGCCCTTAAATATTTTGTCTCAGGCCCTAAGAACTCAAGCAACAATACTAGATGCACCAATAAAGACATTCTGGCTGAAACTCCTATCCGTTATTTATTTACCAGTAACGGCTCCTGACCGTAAATGTATGTAGGGCAGATTCTGGGTCTTAGCGCTAGTGTATTATAAACATTTTTTAAGATTTATATTCTAATCACCAATGATACAGTTTTCTATAATAGCATAATCATAATCAATTGTTAACAAACAAGTATTCATTACTTCAATGAGCCTTAAATTATTAAATTGGTTAAATTGGTAAATTTCTATCTAACTGTGATTCTGAAATACATAACTTAGAAAGTTACCTCTGATAACAGATCACTCTAAATTGTAATATAGACACATGCATTTTCTGTAAAGCTGCTTTGAAACGATGTGTATTGTGAAAAGCGCTATACAAATAAATGTGAATTGAATTGAATACAGACTGATACACTTCTGGCAGAGGTCTAATGTCCTTGCGTTATTCAGGATGGCGCTCTAATGTTGATTGACAGGTTTTAAGTTAACAACACACACATAGAATGCTATCTTAGAACTGCCTTAATGTAGTATTTATTGCCTCCGAATGTTGTTTTAGAATGTTACAAGTTCTGTAGGAATTCCAGTGAGGAAAAGAAAGCCATGTCTATTCTCAGAACAAACATAACTCAAACAACAGAACTAGGTTATATAAAGGCTATTCACATAAGCACATTTAAACTAAAGGGTTTATACTTTCATTTATTTGATACGCTACTCCACATGACGAACAGACATGCCAACTAGTTACTGACCTAATGCAAACTACAGTAATATACACATAGTTGAAGCTGATTGATTTTGTCTTGGTCTGGAGCGAGGATTATGTAAAGTAATGTGACAATAAGCGGGGCAGTCTCAAATCTGCCCTTAAAACCTCTCAATTAGAGCGTGCTGCAGTTCCATTTTTTCACCAAATATTTACATTGAACTTTACAATTTATTAGTGATTCAGTTAATAAAGAGGTCTATGTTTTTCATGAATATTTTGGCCCTTACAGACGAGCCGGGGCTGATTTTTACACTATGGTTTACAACCGAAATGGAGGCCATTATATTACAAATCTAAACAGTTTTGTTTTTTAAAGAAAGTATAAGCCAGCTAATAATCTTAAAGGTGCACAGAGGCAGACAAAGGAAAATTATTGGTGATATTATAGGCTAATACCAATAATTAATTATATAATAATAATAATAATATAAATTATAATAATGTGGCTATATGATAATCAATAGTATAAATCTACAGTATACTATATCGCTTCTGTCAACCCTCATGTTCTGTTGAGACTGACTTTCACTATCGTTCAAAAGCAGCCATTAGTCTTCAGTCACATGATCCTTTATGTATAAAAACATTTTAATATATAATTTGGTGCTCAAAAAAACATTTCTTATTATTATTAATGTTGTAAACAGTTGTGCTGCTTATTATTTTTTTGTGGAAACCATGACATTATTCTTTGATGAATAGAAAGTCAAGAACAGCATTTATTTGAATTCAAAATCCTTTGTAACAATATTACAAGTCTTTATAGTCAATTTTGATTGATTCAATGCATTCTTGCAAATAAAAGTATACATTTCTCTCTAAAAAAAATCATACTGACCCCAAACTTTTGTACGGTAGGCTATGCTATATTATGTACGTTGGTATGAATTATGTGTAAATTAAAAATAGCAATTTTAACCTATTTTCCCATTCTTTAACTATGTTCCTTTTTTGAGTTAATTAACTTTTTTGTTTTGAGTTTAATTTATTGTACCACAAAGAAGACAGAACTATTTAGTACCACCGATATATTGTTTCTTCCTAATGTATAGACCTTATGTAGCCCCGCCCCTTTTCAGCGCTGCGCTCGTTGTCTTTTGACTTCCGGTCTGTATTTTCACAGCGATCTTGCGTATTTATGAATGAACGGCTCGTTTTAAAATCTTCCCGGTCTACTGACATTTGTTAAGACATTTGTTTATGTAAATCCACTTAAAAAGCGAATTACTCCTGGACAGCGATGCCATGGAGATATACAGAGCGACCGCAAAAACGGAAGTTCAAAGACAATATTCTAAAGATGGCGGCGCCCTCGTTTCTCTGGCGCATAAGGTCTATAGGGAAGAACAGAGAAAAGGTGAGAAACACTCAAATGATCGGCACTGTAAAAAAAACATATGATCAATAATTTATGACAACAATTGTTTTTACTTTGCTTTAATTCATAAAAAAGTTGAAAAATGCTAAACTTATTTTAAAAAGTTATACAAGATTCAACTAATTTAAGTCAATTTAATGTAATTTAAAGTCCAACTGAAATCAAAATTGACCCTATTTACTTTGTTAGCGCATATTACTAGTCTTGTGGTGAAAAATTAATCCGTGCAAGTTAATACACAGAAAAAATTTTTTTGCCGTCGTAATCTTTAATCAAAGTCTGAAAAGTTACTTCCGGTCTGGAATGGCGTTCCTTCTCTGATGATGTAGGTTTGACGGCTTGGGTTGGGAAACGCTTAACCACTCCCCTCAAACCTCAAACCGTTAGTCTGTTATGAGCAGAGATGGAGAGGAGGAGCGCTAGAGTAAAACCCTGCCCTCTGTTCAATATTCCTTTTCACTGGGAAATACGTCACATCACTGGAGAAAAGTCGTTTGCAACTTCCGGCTCACGCGGACTTTAAGTTGAAATGACTTTAACATCTAAGTTGATTGTATTTAAAAATGTAATGCAGCAACTTTTTTTTTACTGCAGTGAAGACAGCCAGGGTGCCTCCTGCTCACACTCAAGCAGCATGCCATTAATTCATCATTATAGTTGATTTATTAACAAATTATTTACAGATTATATATTCTGTCCTGAACAGACACCTATCTCGATCTTGCTCTCTGCACACACTCGCTCGTACAGA
Source organism: Leuciscus leuciscus (assembly GCF_965113295.1). Taxonomy (NCBI): domain Eukaryota; kingdom Metazoa; phylum Chordata; class Actinopteri; order Cypriniformes; family Leuciscidae; genus Leuciscus; species Leuciscus leuciscus. Next base: position 22,655,274 of record NC_138735.1, read on the forward strand.
AGTATTAGAATAGCCTCGCTCTGTTATAGTGCATTATTCATTGCACATGGCCTGCTCCCTCTGACAGGTAGCACAGTAAAACTGCAGGGAGAGAGAGAGAAAAAGCCAGAAAAATGGGCCAAAAGGATATAAAGAAAAAAGCTTAGCCTGAGCACTTAAAATATGACACGTATTAAACACCTCCCTGGCTTCCCGTCATTGAATGATAGATAAAACTATCTGGTAAAAAGCTCTAGAGTTACGGATATTCTGAACCTCCCCAACTCTCCCAGATGCAGTCTAAGCAATGTCATTTATTCGTGCTCTTCTCTCTATATTCTATCAATCTTCATTCTTCATCTGATTTCTGGCAGCTGTGCTGTGCATTATGCAGACTTGGTGACCGCTGAAAGGGTTGTCGTGACAACCGTTCAAGGTGCACAAAGTGCTCAAGGTCTTATCGGAAACTCAAAGTGCTTTTCTGATTTGTTTTAAGGCTCCTGTTTTTTCTAAATTGAATGGTTTACAGAAAGCGGTGATATTTTGATTTCCAAGTTCCAAGTTACCTAGTTGTTAGTAGTTAAACTAATCTAAAGTAGTTAAACTAATCTAAAGCTACACTTTTAAAAACGTAGTTCAGTCATGACAACTCTCGGGACAGTTTGTAAAACATTGTATTAATGTAAATAGAATGTACATAGGGCAGAACCTGATTTCACCAAGTGCAACATGTTCCTGGATCAACATCTTTGTTGATACTGGAACAACATTCCAATCAACCAATCAGATTTGAGGGACAAGTTTACAGTTTAGGTCAAGTTTAGGCTTACAACCAGAGTAGGTGCTTCTACGTCAGTTATCCACCTATCATTTCCCTCTGATTTTAGGGATAACTTATGGGTAGGGCTAGGTTTAGAGGTAGGGATATGGTTATAATTCCATTTTTGGACTGTAATGTTGTTCCAGGATCAACAAAATATGTTGACCCATGAATGCGTCTAACCAGGATGTGCCTACATAGGTTTGGTCTTTGCAGACTAGATCTGCTATACGCTGCCACGGCTGATGCTGCAGAGCAAGTGTGACTTGCTTTTGCTAAATGCTCGGAACATAAAATTAATGGAAACATGCTGCTGCTGCTATAGAGAGAGAGGGAAACACCTTCAAAACAGATCTAGGCAGGTGGTGCTGGGGAGGTGGGGAGCTAGAATAAGAATTTGCATAGTGCATTTGTTTGGTAGTATGCAAAAATAACAACATATTCACTGTATATGATTATATTTATTTAAAAAAATGGATGCAGCTTTATTGGGACATTACTTGTCCCTGTCTTTAAAGCCCAACCTTACACCTACTCCTAACCCCACTCCAAAACACTTTTTTTCCAGCTACTAAATACCCATTAGGCACTTTATTTCCACTTGTTGAATATTTATTTAAAATAAACTCCTCTCCGAGCTGATATGCAATTGGAAAATAATAATGTTCCTTAGGAGATAAATAGCCTTTGCCAGCTATTAGACACTCCGTAATCATAAATGTTTCCTGAGTATCAAATATTAGAATGATTTCTGAAGGATATCTGACACTGAAGACTAGAGTAATGGCTGCTGACAATTCAGCTTTGCCATAATTATTTTTGCATAAAAACAGTAGATCACAGTGGCAACTGGTAAATCTACCCTAAATACCACTAATAAAACTAGAAAACACACTGATTTATGTAAATAAGTAAAATACAAAGTGATTTGGCTACAAAAAAGTGTAAATGCCTCAAATTGATTTGAACAAATTAATTAAATGAATCATTCAAACAAACCTATTCACTAAAATGAATCGGACTTTCGAAAGCCACATTAGAGAGTTTGCTTGGTTTTAAAGTTGTGAACATAGTTTATCGACAAAATATCACCAATTTAACGGCTTGGTGAGATACAAGGCTACTTGTTGGGGAAAGTTATCTTGTTTCTGAAAAGTATACACTAAGCTGTCACTCTACTGAATAGTCAAGTTAGTAGCATCGCTACTTTTAGTCTGGGTTCACACTGCAAGTCTTAGTGCTCAATCCTCGTCTTCATCCTCTTTACCGCCTGCACTCAAATTCACTGGCTTCTGCTGCAAATCACCTTAAATCCTGACTTTAATGGTCTCCATGACATTTACTTCCGTATGACATCATGCTGCATGCCGTCTTTGTTATTGTTCTTTTGCGCAGAGCTGCGACCAGTTCACCCTCGAAATCTGATATTGGCCAGAAGGGCCACATTTAAAAAGTAATGTGAACAAAGAAACAAACAAAACAAAAAATCTGACCTGATCATTAAGCACAAAGGCTTACAGTGTGAATGTAGCCTTAGTTATGGTTACTAAAAGGTGTAACGTCCCTGAAAAGAAACGTGAATACAGACTGCAAAAGGATGGGATAAGAATACCCATGAATCAGCTGTGAACTCCTACACAGGTTTTTTCGTCGTTCTGCCATGACACCACCTGCGAAGAGGCTCTATGTGTGTGTGTCCACCACTAAATCGTCCTTGCTCTGCCGTCACTTAATCTCAAAGCCATAGGGAACTTCTGGAGATGAGAAATTCATCAGTTAAATAAACTCTGTCTTAAAATGAGCCATCCAGCTGTGCAGAGCCAGACCTCGAGCCTCTGCTGAAGTAGGAGAGCTGAAGGGCTGGTTCTTGGACCAACAGTGAATTGTTCATAAATACAGTCTTCCACAACAAAATGAACACACTATTCTAGATTGGTTTCTTTTCTCTGGCTGTGAACATAATGTAACTGGTTCTTTGTGTATAGTCCTTTAGGTTACACTACACAGTAGGTTCTTCACATCAGCTTGTTTGGTTTTACAGTATTATAATAGAGTAAAAGATAGCACATGCTCTGACTTGGGGTGTACACATACAACATGAGTTTGGATCTAGATCGACTCATTTCCCAATCCCACTCCCTTCTCATCTCCTGATTGTTTCCTGTCATCAGTTCACTATCCTTGCAATAAAAACAGATTTTTTTAAATACTTTTTTATGTTGCGTGTACATTTTAATGCATGGGAAAGAAAATACTAGCATGTAACCATTTCTAAAACTCCAGAGAAATTGCATAGTTTAACATTTTTCCTTTCTTTGCTCAGGAGACTTAACTGAGTTCTCAGTTAGGTTTCATTGAAGTACCAGCTAATGGGAAGATCAAATAATTTCACTGACTTGATCTTCAAATCTCGTTCAGTCAACCAGTCAAATCTTCATATATGATTTCCATTTTTAATAAGCAAATCCACCAAACACGTCCACATACATATTTTTTGTTCATAATCGAATCCCTTGCCTATATTCTCAGATGTTTCTCCTAAAATTCCTTTTAAGAGAAATGGACATGAATGGGACCTATATAAAAATATAGAGCTATAAAAATAAAATGTCGATATTACAGCTCAGATAATTAGGTCTTAAAAGAATCAGACAATATGAGTTCATATCTCTGATTTTTGATTCCATAATCTTGGCAGAACTAGACCAGTTGACATTCTCTGCAACTTTTTCTGAAATCCCTACCTCTTGTAAGAATCTAGACAAGATGTTGTTGAGATCTCTTCTGTAACTCTATTGAACACATACATAAGATTAATTTTCTTTCCTAAAATAATGACAACAAACTTGACTTAGACCATCACAGACGCAACAACATTTCTGTTCTCCTATCTACCTGGTTGTTTATAATGGCTTCCAAGCATTAACACCTGATCATGAATGCCATTTTCACCATCAACCATCTAAAAACCAGTTTCTGATTGCTCTCAGGTACTGACTCTTGAGTAATGATCTGAATCCAGAGCATCAGCAGAGGAACCCAGGTGTTTCCCACCAAGTATGTCTCCAAACAGATGCTCTACTCCCTGCAGACACATAACTTTATTGTTGAAGCTAATCTGTTTCCCTCCCATCTGTAAAACTATGCAGCTCTTGGCCAGTTTGATTAATTACTTTTTTGGGGTGGCCTTGTTTTGGTGGTTTCATTCCTTATAAACTACAGACAATCTTTAAATCACCATCCTGAAAAATGTGAGCACTGACAGACAGGATGCAGCGCAGAGCGTACAGTCCCTTACTGAGTACATACTGTATTGCTACCTTTCTGGAGTGTTTTGCTGAATATTTCCCTCTATACTGCGGTTCTTCAGTTCTATAAAGTGATTCAGAGATGACTCACACCCTTTACACCCACTGACAGCACACAAACACACTTTTACACTTTTTCACAGGAGGGAAGAGTCGCCCTGAGCCAAGCCACACACCCACACACCCGCCCCTCGAAGCTGCAGCCCAGGACGCAATGCTAAAGCTCTGCGTGTGTGTGTGTATTATTATTCAAAGGTCTTTAACCTCGCTTTCTTCCTCTCGCTCTCTGTATTTCTGTCACACACACGCAGTCAATCCTCCCCAGCTCTGCCACATGTCATACGAAATACAATATTCATGTGTTCCCTTAGGACACACCCCGGAGACAAGCCTGGAATCCCCAAAATGCCTTGGAGAGCCTGATACGTGTGCGCGAGTACATATGCTCTAATGACCTCCATAAATGCGTGCTATACATTTTCCACTCAAGCACACCAACATTAGCCTCATAAACCATCAGAAAAAGTATCAAACCAAACCAAGTCAAGTCAAGTCAAGTCAAGTATATTTGTATAGCGCTTTTCACAATACAGATTGTATCAAAGCAGCTTCACAGTATTAAATTAAAATAATACAACAAAGTTTGTTTCAAGAGGAATTTATTGATGATAAAATTAAATTAAATATCCCCAAAATATCCCCAACTGAGCAAGCCAAAGGCAACAGTGGCAAGGAACCGAAAAACTCCATCAAGTGACCTAATGGAGAAAAAAAAACCTTGGGAGAACCCAGGCTCAGTCGGGGGCCAGTTCTCCTCTGGCATTTATGAGCTAGAGGCCGGATTGTAGTTTGAACTGTAGGATTATATGAATGCCTGGCTGAAGAAATGCGACTTTAATCTAGTTTTAAACTGGGAGAGCGAGTCTGAGCAACGAACAGTATCAGGAAGACTATTCCAGAGTTTTGGAGCCAAATGTGAAAACGCTCTCCCTCCTTTGGTGGTTCTGGATATCCTAGGTATGACCAAAAGCCTTGAATTTAGTGATCTTAAAGAGCGCGATGGATTATAGGGTGATAGAAGATCCGTTAAATAGACTGGAGCTAAGCCGTTTAGGGCTTTAGCCTATAAGTCAGTAGCAATACCTTGTAATTAATACAGAACTTTATAGGTAACCAATGCAGTGATGATAAAATCGGTGTTACCGGTATATGATCATATTTTCTTGATCTCGTAAGAACTCTAGCGGCGGCATTTTGGACTAACTGTAGCTTGTTTATTGAGGATGCAGGACAACCAGCTAATAAAGCATTACAGTAATCCAGTCTCGAGGTCATGAATGCATGAACTAACTTTTCTGCATCAGAAACTGATAGCATAGCTTAGCAATGTTTCTAAGGTGGAAAAAGGCTGTTTTTGTAACATATGAAATATGATTTTCAAAAGACAGGTTGCAATCGAGTATAACACCCAGGTCTTATACTGTAGAGGATAAAGTAACAGGACATCCTATGATGTTAAAGTTGTATTGTGCGAGGTTTTGTGGGCGGTTTTTTGAACCGATAAGTATTACCTCTGTCTTGTCTGGATTTAATAAAAGAAAATTACCCGTCATCCAATCTTTTATATCTTTAACACACGTTAAACACACGTTTAGCGTTTTCATCCGGCCGTGATGAAATATATATTTGAGTGTCATCAGCATAACAATGGAAACTAATTCCATGTTTCCTTATAATATTTCCAAGTGGCATCATATATATTGAGAATAACAGAGGGCCTAACACAGATCCCTGCGGCACTCCATAGTTTACTGGAGTTATGATAGATTTTTCTCCATTTAAATAGACAAAATGGTAGCGGTCAGATCGGTATGATTTGAACCAGCTTAATGCTTGTCCTTCAACACCAGTATAATTTTGTAGTCGATCTAAGAGTAATGGATGATCTATAGCAGTGGTTCCCAATTCCAGTCCTCGTGACCCACTGCTCTGCACATTTTGTATGTCTCCCTTATTTAACACACCTGAACCAGATCATCAGCTCATTAGGAGAGACTCCATGAACTGACCTGAGTGTGTCAGATAAGAGAGATACAAAATGTGCAGAGCAGTGGGTCACGAGGACTGGAATTGGGAACCACTGATCTATAGTATCGAACGCAGCACTAAGATCAAGTAAAACTAGTATTGAGATACAGCCTTGGTCAGAAGCTAAAAGTAAATAATTTGTGATTTTAACGAGCACAGTTTCAGTGCTATGATGCGGTTCAAACCATTCTGAGCTGAAAACCGCTAAACGACAGCGTGTCATTTCAGGCAAACATCCCAAAAAGCAGCTAATGCACCTTCCTACATGACAATCAATTATGAATGTGTAGTGGAGCGAGAGAGCCGCGCCGTAACATGGTCTTTCATCTTTCTGTCAAGATATTTCAGCTGAAGCTGCTATTCTTTTTTTGCTCATTTGGTAAAAAAAAAATAAGTTTAAGTGAAGGATGCCAGAAAGGAAAATGAGTTCAAAGTGAATAAGTTGAAATTCTTGAAGGGTTTTGAATTATATATATAGGCCTAATCATTATATCTATGTGCATGTAGCAGCCGGAGGGTTAATATCTCAATTGTTTACTATAGACAGGCATGATATAGGCTAGCTACTGCAGCAAGCTTCTCAGATTTTTCTTTCCACAATATAGCTAGGCTATATGTCACTGTATGCAAATTAATCGTTTAATTTGTTTCTTTTTTATTTAATAATAATAATAGTAATAGGCCTACATCAACTTTGTGTCAATTTTTTCCCTTTAAAATTCCTATTAATGGAAACAATAATGATTTATTATTATTATTTTATTTACTAATCTATTACAGAAAATATGTTATTACAGTTTCAGTTTTCCAAAGGAATTTTAGGAAGGAGTTGATTTGAGATAATATATATATATATATATATATATATATATATATATATATATATATATATATTATTGTTGTTGTTAATATTAATAATATATTACAGAAACATAAAAGTTTTGTTTTTGCAAATAAATTCCAAATCCAAATCCGAGACAAAGTTGATATTTAAATATGCATTACAGCCAGCCAATCAGATTTTTTTTGTATAGCTTTATATTCTGTTGATAACTTTATTTATCAGCTTTATTTATTAAACTTTATTTAATTCATTATTTATATTATAATGTTAAAAATAATAATTATTATTATTATTTTACAAATATATTCAAAAGAAAAGGAAAAAATCTGAAACAAAGTTGATATTTAAATGAGCACAACAGAGTCTAATGAGCCATAAAAGAGTTATCACTCAGTCATCTTTATCTATTCATCACAGGCATTCGTGTGATGAATGATTCTCAGCTGAATTGATTTTGATACCAAAATATCTCAGTAGGTGATTCAGGACTTGAATGGTCCATCAGCACATTTATAGGCTCCAGTGCACAGCTTCTAGTGTCGCTTGGTTATTATATTGAACACTCCTCTGAGGCAATGGCTATATCTGAAATAGTGCTGCCCTCCAGTAAAACCACAAGCCACAAAAGCACAGCAAAACCATGCAGGACCACAGTCTAACTGGGAAAGCACAGATGCTGGTTCTAGTTTAGCCAAAGTGCTCCACCCTGATCTTTAGAGGCATTGGCATCAGAGACGGGCCTCCAATCAGAAGCTGAGATGTTTATTTCTCTGTTCCCTGGAACGTGTGGAGATACATGGACTTTTCAACAAATAGAGCCTGAAACACTAAATAGGGCCTGAAAAAAAAATTCTACTAAAAACTTGAATAACAAAAAAAATTGAGTGGTTAAGCTGGATGAACAGTCAACAGTATTATAAATAAATATACATATTTTGCTCATAACTTTATGTTAGGTCAATTTTGTTAAATTGTTATGTAACATTTCTAATAGGCTAGTTCTCACAATAACAAAAATGAGAGTTGTGCCTCTGTTGTACCAAAGCATACCGTATTCAAGGAAAGTGATGCACACTGGTTAGCCGCAGGAGATGATTATACATTCAGTAGCACTTATGGGAAAGAGCAAAAAAAAAAAAGAGAAAAAGAAAGTCAGAGATGGTGATAGAGAGATGGAGAGAAGAGGCTTGCTGCCTATGAGAGTTTGTAAGGCCGCAGTGATGTGACAGAACTTGATTAGATCGAAAGCCCTGCAGTCAGAAAGCTAATCAAGAGGAAGGAGTAGGCATACACACCCACAGACACCCTGAAGATGTGTTTCCAGCTGTTGCATTCCGAACACTGGGGAAAAAATGGTTCGATATTTAAATAGTGATGACATCAAGACAACAGCTGGCTTAATTATTTCAAGGAAATGTCTTGAGTGAACTTAAAAGGTCACGTTTCCATGACTTAAAATCTGCCATCATTACAACAATTACAGATTTAGGTTAAGTATCTGTAAGTTGTTCAATGCAAATTACAATATTGTGTCATAATATTATGAAACGCATGGAGAGAAAAACATCACATGAATAGTCAACTGGACAAAAACAAGACAAAAACCACATGCAGAACTCAACGTTTGATGCAAAAATACATTTTAGTAAAACATTAAAATATTTATATCTGTAAAATATTTATAAAAAAATAAATATATATATATAGGCCTATATAATTTATTTATTATATTATTATTAAATCAAAGTTCACTTTCAAGGCCAGGTACAATATGTCTTCTAATGAGACATTAGGCAAAACACAACTTGGAGATCACAGCATTGCGATTTCTTATGTATTTGTTATTGTATCCTTGATATTTTTAATGTTTATCATATTGCAGTTCAAATCATAAACACAATATTAAACAAAATGATTATAATGTGGTATTTTTGGCCAAAATGTGCAGCTCTTAGAAATAATCATTTCAGAAGCAAACATATTGTGATTTGTTGGTTTGCAACATCTGTTTATAGTTCCCTTTTAACCAAGACACTGAGGCCACGGTATTTCAGAACAGAGCGATCGTTCTGTTAAGCCTTTTAAGTCTCCAGGGTACAGGCTGATGTACCATTAAATTTCCTTCTGTACCCGTTGTCCCATCTTTCCTAAACACTGTTTATTAAAGGCCCAGCATGGCTCTGAGACACCACAACAACTGCATAGAGGAAAGTAATATATTCATTCAAGAGCATTAAAAATGCAAGTCTTAGGAACCCTCCATTTACCAATAATCAGCCTTAGCTCTACCTCTCACTTGCTTGCATCTTCATCTCCATCTTCACTATCCTTCTCGTTCACTGTTCTTTCAGCTGCACATCTCTCATTAAATGCATATTAATCACAGTATCAATGATTCCAGACCGCTTCCACATCTCAGGCTAATCAAATACAACACCAGTCCCTTCTTGGCAAGTTTTCTGAAGCCATACAGTTCAACCAAAAGGGAAAAATTTTGGTTCAACCCAAATTTAAAGGGATAGTCCATATATCAAATATTGTTATAATTTACCCATCCTCATGTTGTTCCAAATATTTTTTTCTTCTGTACAACACAAAAGAAGTTATGTCCTTTTTTGTTCATATAATGAAAGCCAATGGGGTCCAATGTTTTTTTGGACCCCATTGACTTTCACTGTATAGACAAATACATTTAAAAAATATTTTACAGAATATCGTCTTTTCTGTTCCACACAGGTCTGGAATGACTTAAGGATGACCGAATATTCTTTTTGGGGTAAACTATCTATAAAAGTCATTAATAACAGAAAATCTGTATTGGGAAAGAAAAAGAAAGATTGTTATTTTGCTACAAATTAATATGTACCTCTACCTCCGTTAACCAGACACATACAATTCTAAAATAAGAAGAAAAAATGCAGGTGCTACACTGTAAAATACTATTTTAGTTTTTAATCCTACAAAATATCATGTAAGATTCAGTGTGTTACTTGTTTCTTTGTAATTGTTTGTGAAATTTACAACCAATTTCTATGTGAAAATTGTTTCTATACCAATTTTAATTTTTTTATTTTCAGTGTAAAGACCATTGCAACTGAGGTGAATGACTCTTGTTCAACATGGGCAAAATTGCTCTTATTTCCACATGAAAGCTGTTGGAGATGTCCAACACTTTATTCCAAATGTTTAGCTGATTCTGAGTTTATGGCACTCCAGGCAGCCTTCAGAGCACCGATACACTATTAGCAAGACTTTAATAATGGCATTTAGAGAGGGCCATAGAGGGGGTGTGCTGAGTGTAATGTGTAGGCCTGGGGAGGTGCGATCAAAACACTCACAAACTCTCTGAGTCACAAACTGAAAAATAGATTAACTATAAGTCACAGATGCAGTTTGACCTAAAGCTGATGTACATATTATGTACCCCTCCAACACACACGCACACACACCAAAGAAGCCTGAGCCTCCACTTCAATTTAGCCTAAACCAGACTGATTCAGCTACATCCTGTCTCCCTTTAAGCTGCATTAGCCATGCTATTAAATTAATCTTCTCTTCACAAGCAGGTAAAATTTCACAGCTCTATTTCCAGGTTATATGCCTGTAATTGGGAAAGTAAGGGTCAAAACCAAGCCGCTAATGTGACTAGGTAGATTTTATAGCTTATAGGTACACATCTGAATGGACAAATCATGAGACAAATTAATAGAGAGCACACCAATAAATTTGATTGAAGTAACTGGCTGCACTAAACCTGGTACACAACAATCTGAATCCAAAATGAGGGCAAATATCCCTCCTGATAAGGCCTTCTTCTCTGATGGTTAGTCTCTCAGCTGTTCTCCACAGATGCTCACATTGACAAACAAATGCGTCAAGACACAAACACTGAATAATTTTAGTACACATGCAAAAGTCCATAGCTTAAAGGTAGGGTAGGCAACTTTCGGCACTGCTAGCAATAGCAAGCTAGATTTAAAAGCATGAGATTCCACCCTCCCTTCATAGCGCTCACCAAAGCCACACCTCCTTCAAAACACATGAACGCACACAGCAGAGTTTGCAAAGCGTCACAAGACGATAGACGGCGTTAAACTACCTCACGTCTCAAAGCACATAACATTACAATAATAATGAACATGAACAACTTAAAGAGCACTGACCTGCACCACCTGACTGCTTCAGATTCATTTCAGCGTTGATAGTGTTGCCATTGAAACACATAGGCTACATTTGAGTATAAAGTCACGGGTTTGCATCTCTTCCAAATTACAGTAGTTATGGCGCAGTTAACGCAGCATAAGCTCATTGTTTTGGTTCAGGAGGAACTGTAAAAGGTAAAAGGTGGCTGCTGTTTTGGTTGCGGTGCTCGGTGACTGACATCTGCAAAGCATGAAATGTCTGCGCGAGCAGGGTGCGCGGAGGTATGGATGGAAGTATATGTTGACAGGTAGGTAGGACATCGTACCATTGCATTCGGACCGAATGCAATGATTGGATGAACATTTTATGGTTATACGCCTTCCACAGACAGATATACTATAATGTATGCAAATACATTAAGACCACTTAACTTAGTGATTGCTATCAGGATGTGAAGAAACTTTCAACCAGCATAACAAAAAAAATAAAAAATAATCTAGAAACCAATCGCCTACCCTGCCTTTAATGACAGAATTTAGTTCCAGCCAAAGCTTTGACCTATTCAGGATTAGGGAGACCAAATGTATTAATTGATTAATACAAACTCATATCTGTCAATAATCAATGTTACTCCATCAATAGAACTACTATTATAGTAACTTTACATCCGAGGCTTCCAGTGAACCAATGCAAAAGTCTATTAAAATGGCACAATATGCTGCTTTCATAATCTTCATCATTGCACATGCCAGAGGTGTTATTCTTATATTCTCACATATTTCTATTATATTAGCTCCAGGACATGATATTAAGAACACTTTTGACTGATATGATAACAAGCCTTATATCACAGATCTGTGAATCACTATCCCACTGGGATGCACTCGAATCCTGTCAAACAACCTCGATAACTCACTGCTCGATTTGTTATTCTGATGACGAATCTAGACACGCCGCCCACGCCCACGAGAGCAGAGAAGGCGCGTAATGGCCCCTCCGCCTCCGCGCGTCAAAGATTCTGCTTCTTTTCTTCAACTATATGCTTAGAAAATTTAGATTACCTAATGGAAACGGTGATTTTTGACGCTCCGTAACCAGCATTCCCATTACTGGTAGTGTATCTTGGAGTTCAAGCTCTTTTAGTGAAATAACAAAGTTAAATTCTAACAGGACATTATTATATCTAACAGGTTATTTGTGATTATAGATAAGTAGCTGATAGGCTATATTTAGATGGCCGAATTATGCGAGTTAATATATGTATTAATCAATGGCTTTAAGGGCGTTTAAGGAATTTCTGTCAGCAAGTTTCTGTCGAGGTTTGTAACATCAGTGCCCCTATATCTAACAGACAGTCAGCTATTTTAAAGACATTTTAACAAAACTTTAAAGTTCTTGTGATATATTTGTGATGTGTAACTCAAAAACAAATAGATAAATAATTACATTAATCGTGTTCTCATATCCCATACCGATCCTAACGGAAAGCGCTCGAGCAGCGAACTGTTGCTATGGTTACCTCCTCAGGCAAACGGGACTTCTGTTCGCTAGAGGCTATTAGTGCTTTCTGACTTGTAAAATAACTTTTGTGTGTACTGAACTAATTGACACACAAACATATAGTTCCAAGTAAAAGAAGACAGGCTACTTTTAAACTTTTTATTTGACTTCCTTTGAGGGGTTCAAGCCATTCAAGTGAGAGTTAGAGACTCGAACAGTCCACCAATAATTCATTCCCTGGTTGCTATCATTAACATAAGACACCTGTACGCTTAAGAATACCCAACTAGAACATAAACGATCTGATAAATCAATCAAAATGTAAGAATAGGCCAACCCTGCGCCATTCGATTAGTATGCTAAATAATGGGCTTTGTGGGTTTAGGGACCAAAACGCATCACGTACCTTTCATCCAGTCCACAACTTGACTGGGGCTCCATTTACTAACAGGTTCCATGACGAGAGCCATCGCGAAACTTTCTGTGGTTGCCCCCTCGACACGGATGTTGATGTGGTTTCACGCAGCTCTGGGGAGCTCAGATCGATGGTCTCACGTTAAGCGCCTAGATTTGGCCCCCGGTTACGCGATTTCATCCCATCCAGAATTGCGCATCCAAAAGCGTCACACCGAACGACATCAGGCACATTCCTAACCCTTTACTCCAGCAAACTCAAGCGTTTCTTATTATTAACACCCATATCTAAGAGCCCAAACCTGGTCCCCGTTTCAGTTCAGATCCTGGCATGATGTGCCATGCTCTGCCGGGTCCCCAACAGTCGCGTCTTCATGCCATGCACCAAATGCAGTCTCTCCGGTTTCTCCCTTCGTTTTCTTCTCTTCTTTAGGAGTCTGTACCGTTCAGAGGCGGACTAGCGGGTATGTAGAGTGAGACAGAGAGAAATGAGCGGTGTACCCACGGGGACTCAAGTGAACGTCGCTTTCAAATGCAGCGGCGAGCGTTGATTCAATTGGGCGCGCGCTCCTCCTGTGGGTGGTGCGGCAAAGTGAATTTGACTCGCGCGCTCGGTTTATTTCCCACGAGGATAAAAGGCTTTCGGCCGTATTCATTTTAATGAGGGCACGCTGGTTCGCCCTGCTTCAGAAACTCTGTAAAAGCAGTGCGCGCAAAGTATTTGTCTGGAATATGTAATGATGCTCATAGAGGCGCTATATTTGCATGAAACTTGGGCACTTGGGACTATGTTATGTGGTCTAAACCAAAATTATGGAGGACTATGGTGGCATAAACCATATGAGTGACAAGAATAACTCAAAGATTTACAAATGGGAGTTTAACCGGGGCTAGTTGTCACACGTTTCAATCGGATATTTCTCACGGTAGGTTTATTTTTGAAAGTCCATTTTTGTACAAGAACATAGCCTAAAGTCTTAAAAAGCTATTAAACATTTCGATTTGAACACAAATTGCCCAGGAAAAAAAAGATGCTGTAAGAAAACTTTGGTGAAACTTGATGGGCAAGTTGTCTCAATACAAGGGGACATGTCACAGCCTATTTCAGGCTTTTCTGCTAAATGTAATGCATTCATGAAACATAACATACAAAATTACCTAGGCTATTGTTTTTGGCCCAAAAAAATGGCCTTGATCCTAAAATGAATTTTGCAAGAAACACTAGGTTTTTGAAACCAACAAAGCCATAACCATAAAATATCAGTAACTTTACAATAAGGTCTCATTTGTTAACATCAGTTAAACTAACATGAATAGCAATACATTTGTTACAGTATTTGTTAATCTTTGTTAACGTTATTAAAAATACAGTTGTTCATATTAATGTTAACAAATACAACTTTTGATTTTAATAATTTATTGGTAAATGTTAAATTAACATTAACAAAGATTCTAAATGATGTAGAAGTGCAGTTCATTAGTTCATGTTAACTAATGTATTTAACTAAAGTTAACTAATGAAACCTTAGTGTAAAGTGTATCGTAATATATAACTCATAAGCTGAGAGAGATTTGAAAAAAGGCATTTTAATTTCACATTATAAGGGAGTCCTGAAGAATATCTCAAATCCAAATCACATTCCTAATGTTAAAATGAACAGCTACAGCATCTATTATTCACAGAAAGAGCCCCAGAAGAAGTAAATTTTGAGCATAACATTTGGATACAAAATTGTTGGCTAGCGCAGAGTAAAGTAGAAAAAAGGCTTCATTTTTCTTATGAATTCTGTCTTAGACATCTGTAACTGGTTCACTGATCTACAAAAAATTTTAATTCCGTACTTAGTCAAACATTTCTGTAAAAAAATTATTCAATAAAAATGCATTTATAGCATGTTTTTGTTGCATTTAGAATGTATTATCTTGAACAGTTCTGTGAGTGTTTTCAATACAAATTGAAGTGGTCTAGCAAACCCATCCAACATAGACAGTTTCGCCAGTTCACCATCATCCCTGGCCTTCATCCTGGCAGCCTATTGATTTTTTTCCAACTCATCCTTACTTCAGAACCAGAGCAGATGGAGCCAGGAGGCTGGATTCGGGCCCAGATCAGGCCCCAGTATGTCAGCATGAATCATACAACAGATTCTGTGGAACCTCACCACAGAGATTCAGTGATCAGTGGGCTCTGCCCCATAAACATGCACTCTTAATCACACGAGGAGGGTAGAATCAGAGCAGGAAAAACTGGAGCTGTCGGATTCATTTGCAGCCGACTGCATGCAGCACGGTCCAGCTCAGGGGCTTTTTTAACTCTGCTTTCATATTTGTCATCTAAATCTGCTCTTTTACGAGGGCACACACAACTGCTTTTGAAACGGATCTTTGTCATTGAATGTCGTTTTGATTTGATTTTCGCATATTTGGGGTTGTGTGCCCCCTTCTGGCCACCCAGAGACATGAGACAAAGTTGCAGTTCTTCAGGAGCTTTAAGGAAAGAAAAGCTTGTCCTTTGTTCTGGGATGAGTGCTATGAAAAGCAGGGAAAGCACTGCTTCCCATGGGGATGGGGAACGTCGGATAGAAAGATTCTGTCATCTCTGCTTCCTTACGCTGCTTGTGCTGTGCAAACAGGGTGGTAAACAAACACCTCCAGAAGGATGGCGGGGGGGTCGGCTTCAGAACGCATTGCTGCTTTTGAGTGGGAGGAACTAGGGTGTTTTTATTTCCTGCCGGCCTAGATGTTGTGGAGACGTCAAATGTATTCCTCTATCCATGCTGCTCCTACTCTTCTAGAATGCCACAAAAAAAAACAAAAAAAAATGAGCGTATGCCGTTTTGGAGAATGAAGTGGGTTAGCAGTGCTGTCTGACAGCTGCCACAGGGCTCCTTATCCATAATAAACACAGTTGGAATGAATATGCTTGTCTGGCACCAAGATACCTGTGTGTATCCTGAGAACAAGCTGAGAGGTTTGGGGTGCATTAGAGTTATCTTTAGGAAGACTGATGTTAGAGGAATGTTCAGGGCTCAATATAGAAGATATAAGCTTTATCAGCATATCTGGCATGCTGTCAATTACTACAGAATATTTCTCCATAGTTTGTAAGCAACTGAACAAAAATCACATTGCAGTAATGTTCTTAAAACATACATACGTCTTACATAGATGTCATGGGGCAAATCATGTTTAAAATGTTTTTTTCACTGTTTAAAAAATTAAAGCCACAATATTTAAACATTACTTATGTTAACATGAGAATAGAGTCAGCTGCCCTTTGCTCTTATCAGTGACATTTTTGAAAGTAAGGCATTTCAATAACTGAATAATTACCTTTTCATTGCCATTAAAGTGAAATTACTGAACCTAAACATAGGAGCTTATCGTTTCATAATATTATCCACTGCAGTCACATGAACTATTTTAACTTTCTGGGGGGGGACACAGAAAGCTCTTGGATTTATTCAAAAATATCTTAATTTGTGTTCTGAAGATGAACGAAGGTCTTACGGGTTTGGAACGACATGAGGGTGAGTAATTAATGACAGAATTTTCACTTTTAGGTGAGCTAACCCTTTAAAAGAGTTCATTTACAAATCGAGCTTTGGCAATGGGAGTGGGAAAAAAAATGGAAAAACTCAGCATTATCATGAGGGAAATTTTAATATTTCCCTTGCCAGCCAAGGATTTATCTGTAAAGTTTATATTACTGGGGCTTGTTGTATCAGAGTAGAATTTTCTTGATAATCATCACCCCTCCAAGAGGTGGCGCACTAGGCATTTGCCCACGTCACCATATGGGCCTGGATTTTGAAAATATTTACGACTAAAAATTTTAAGTGCTTCAACACAAATGTGAGTTTTACAGTTTACAGTTCTAATTTTAGTACATGATACTGTATTACATCAGTGCAACTCAACCAAAGATTAAATGTCAGTACAGTAATCACAATGCCTGCTTTTGAAGCTATTGGTCTTGCTGGTCTGAGCTCTCTCTCTCTCTCTCTCTCTCTCTCTCTCTCTCTCTCTCACTATAATAGCATAACCGCTCTGCTGATGGATGGCCGTTTCCACACAGCTAAACAAACACTCTCCAATAGAGCGATTGCAGGCCATTAAGCCATTCTATCAAGACCAATGGACACATGTCTAGAGGAGCTGGGGTCCCAGTGGTGGGGCTATAGATCCATTCTTCAGCCCCCCACCGTCAACAACTTTGGATTAATCTCCAGTTTAGAGTTCAGATCCAATCTCAAGGCCAATTTGTGAGGACCACAGTAACAAGGTTTTTAGGAGTCAATCGATCAAAGTTACTACCAACTTCCAGATCATTTTCCAGACATGACAGAGCGCCGAGTTATTTTCACTTAATAACTCACGGCATGTGGACTATTAATTATTCATTTGACAACTTCGGCGAAGGTTGAGCTGCAGGGAAGGGCCTTGGACTGTAATGGTGGGAAAATCCTCATTTCATCTAAATGGGGCAAAGACACTCTAGAGAGGACAGTGTGGCCTCCTATCTGAGGCTTGGTCTTTTCTGCATGTTCTTTTAATATAGATAATGACAGACAGAGTTTACTTGGGCCTCCAAGCAGTGGCTTACACAAATTACAAGATTGTGTGTGTGCAGGCTACTGATAGGGAGAGAATGCTAATTTGCACCGTTTATGCAAGTCAAGGAGAGTTTGTTATTACTTACTCAAACCTGGCAGGCAAAAATTGGCTAAATAAATCCCATAGTCTTGCATTGATGAAGGGGGATAAAATTGAAGGTAGGCTGATTTGAGTAATGCCATGTTCAAACTACACAATATCAGCTAGATTGTGGCACAATACATTTCACGACAGAAAAGCTATGTCCCAATTCAGAGACTTTTTTTAGAATAATTGCTGAATTACACTTTAAAACATAAGTATTTGGTTTCAGCTTACTCAAATATCTAATACAAATGTAAAAAAAAAAAAAACATTTAAAGCGGTTCAAATGTTGACGTATCTTACTAAGATGCAATTATTTATAGTTTATACTCTTTACTATATACAGAAATGGACCATGGTGACAGTTTGTGAACCCTGTTTTGTTTTTTTAGATAATTGAATATAACTCTAAAAAAAGTCCAGTAGCCTATATGTTACTGCCACTCATCAACGGCAGCTGTCACAGTTGCTAGGCGACAAGAACAATCCTCCATAGGCTAGACTAGGGGTGTGTGATATCACAATTTTTGATTGTGGATGATTAAAATGTCTCCACGATCTGCTTTTGAAGAAATATCGTAGTGTCGTGCTACAGTGCATTCTATCAGGTGTCTCCGTCCCAACATACTGTACAATGCGATGTAAAAGACCGGTGCCGGTGTCCGTGCCGGTGTGTCCGTGTCTGTGCCAGTGTCCATACCGGTGTGCTGGTGCCGGTGCCAGTGTAGGGGCCAGTTTCCGTGCCGGTGCTGGTGTCCATGCCGGTGCCAGTGTCCATGTCGGTGCCAGTGTCGGTGCCAGTGCCAGTGCTAGTGTCCATGCCGATGTCAGTGCTGGTGCCGGTGCCGGTGCCGGTGCCAGTGTCCGTGCCAGTGTCTGTGCCGGTGTTCGTGCCGGTGTGTCCATGTCTGTGCAGGTGTCCGTACCGGTGTGCCCGTGCCAGTGTCACTGTCCGTGTGTCGGCGCCAGTGTCGGGAACAGTTTCCGTGCTGGTGCCAGTGTCCGTGCCAGTGTCCGTGCCGGTGTGTCCGTCTCGGTGTGTCCGTGCCAGTGTCCGTGCCAGTGTCAGTGTCCATGCCGGTGTCAGTGCCGGTGCCAGTGTCCATGCCGGTGTGTCCGTGTCCATGCCAGTGTCCTTGCCAGTGTCAGTTCCGGTGTCCGTGCCGGTGTGGCCGTGCCGGTGTGGCCGTGTGTTCATGCCAGTGTTGGTGCCGGTGTGTCCGTGTCTGTGCCGGTGTCCATACCGGTGTGAGTGTCCATATAGTATCAATGTATAACTCATGCAGTGAAGTCTATGTAGTGTTTTATTTTTATATTTGTTCATTTAATTTCTTTCTTGAATGCTTCTGTTAAATACACCTACTGTAGCTGAAAAAATAAAGCACTGTTTATTTCATTTTTATATTGTATGTTGAGTACATGTAATGTGTATCTTTGTTCTTTTAATAACAAAGAAAATAATTACAAAGATTTTTATCTTCGCCACTTTGGCCTAAATGTCTGCCATTCTTTTTTCTTTTATATTTTGTTACCTTGTAAGGCTTTGTTTTTAAAACAGGGACATTAGTTTGGCTGTAATGCTCAGTCACTTGCAAAATAGTAAAACCAACATGAAAAAGAATCATGATAAAATCGTGAATCGTTATTTTCCTGAATAAAATCGTGATATGATATTTATGCCAAATATCCGCCTTCTCAATGACATCACGCACGCCGTTAAACACAGCTAGCTATGAAGCTACATGTAGTCTGACATGTTTCTTTAGGAGTCAAAATCGCATCTGACACAGTGACTATCGTAACAGACAAAAATATTGTGTGGTCTAAACCCAGCATAACCAGTAAGTAACCACCTAGCAACCACCCAGCACACCTTAGCTACCATATAGCAACACACGCAAAACACTCAGAGCATGGTGGCAACACCCTGGCAACCACCCACAAACCCTTGCATTATAATAGCGACTTTTGCAGGGGTTGGTTTGCACAAAAAATCTAGTCTTCCCTATTTCAAGCCTGTATGTATGTGTGTATGTGTTTCCAGTTTCCACCACCAAGGAAGATTTATGTACTTTAATAACAGGATGTGATTTAGAGCTAAAGGTTGAATGAATCAGCTACGGTCTGTTACACTTTGCATAATCAAACCTCTATATTTTTCACTCCAATCACTTCTCTCCTTCTCCTGTCCCTGTGGTGCTGTATAATATCTCAAGCACTTCAATAGCACAACAGCGTTAATTATGAAGGGGAAGGTTGATGGACAGATTTTTTTTTAGGGCAATACTAAACCCTAGTGGTGAAGCATTGCAGTGCAGTGTTTATGATTTATTCATATAACTACATAACAGACAGGCACTCTCAAGCTGGTTTGTGAGCTGTGCCATTTATAACTCTATTTATAATTTAAAATACTTTCCTTGCATGTCCAGGATCCTCTCGATGGATTAGGTTCTTTCTGTTCTGAACATGTCCCTGTGAGATTGTTCTGCAATAACAACACTGCAAATATAGCTGGGGAAAAAACTTTTTTATTATTATTTACCCACTGAAACAAAAATTACACCCAGGAGGAGAAGGCAAGCAATATTATTTTACGTCCCCCTTCTCACAGCAGAAGAGGTTCATTCAGCACACTTATTAAACAACATAATGTTAGTTATCAAGTCATAAAAAGACTAAATGGAGGGTAATTTATATTCATGCTTTGTATTGCTGTCAGAATAGCTTTTATGATATTTCTCAGAGCGCTTCAGCTATTATTTATAGCCTAGCGGTAATGTAGAGAGGTCACGAAAAGCGCTTGTTTTCTTCAATATAAGTGAAGGAGTCTCCCTGGAAGGGCAGGGCTGGTGGCTGGTTGTAGTTGGCCATCATGAAGATGAAGATGGTTCCTAACGTCATAACTGGAGTGACCAGAAAGAAGCAGAGTCGGTCCACTGTCCTGGCAATCCCACTCCAGTTGTCCTTTTCCTGATATAGAAATGGTAAAAGATTGTAAGTTCAGCTTGTATGACACAAATTATATATATATATATATATATATAGTTTTTTAATAAAGATGTTCATGCAATGTATTTGCACACACACTGTAAAAAAAAAAAAATCACCTATACTGCAACTTAACTTTAGTAGTTATAATTTGCTATATAATCAAATTGGATGTACAAGTCATTTCAACATAATTATATTAATCTGACTTACAAAAATCGAGTTGAATCTCAGAACTTAAAAAAAGTTGAAATTGGTCAATCATTAAAATTTTAAATATAATTTTCTAAGATATATTTAGAGTGGAATCTATCATATGTATTTTTATATATGCAGCCTAATATATAATTATTAAAGTATCATAATTTGTCGTTTTATTTTGTTTATATAATTCATAATAATGTAATAAACCTGTTTTCATTCTTTGAAATAAAGCAAAATGAAAAGGTTCCAACTTCCACACACACACAAAAAAATGGTCAATATCATATATTTTATTGTTATGATAATTAAATTACTATAAATGCCCGAGGTATCAAATATGATACATAAAACATTGCAAAAAATGTTTTACATATTTTGTTTAAAATTCGGTTTAATATGTCAGGCTTTATAGGGTTAAAAACAGGAAGTCATCTCCTGCAGAGTGTTTACTGGATTGAATTGTCTTCATACCTCATTATAGTCATTTTTATCGTGCATGTGCTTGACGATGTAATTGGCTCCTTCCACAGCTGGCTTCATCTCGTTGTACAGCTGTTCAGACACCTCTGAGTCATTACTGGATGTGTATGCTGGGAAGAAATTACTTTTAGTGGCACTAACTGTGATAACACTTCAAAAAACAAGATCATAATGCGAGTTTAATGTATCATTCTGCTGATGTGGGACTGACTGGCTTTGGGAGTGGGGCGAGCGGCCATGCCATGCCTCTCTGACTGCTTCTCAAACATCAGTTCGCTGCGTGATTTAACGCTGTAGTATTCCTCGGCCTGGGCGATGTATCCCAGTGAGCTGGAGCGTCGCGGCAGCGCCCCCTCCAGGCTGGGTTTGTCATCGGACGGACGGGACATGTACAGAAGGCGAGGCAGGCGCTCCAAAAAGAACTGTAGACGACAAGATGAGAAGTTTTAAAATAATCCAAAACAGGCTTAGAACAGAATCAATGGCTATGTTATGTGCAGTAAAGCTTTTATGCACAATATAAAATCTTGAATCAAATTAACTTTGCAATGACATCTCTTCTTTGATGTGTTTACCGGCACGAGGGCGGGGCAACCTGTCACTCACCAATAGCAAACAACAACCGTCCAATCAAATACCGGTGGACAAAAGCCCCTCCCTACATTTTTTCTTGTTTGAGAAGCAGTTTCTTTCAGATTAACGTCACAATAGGGAAGAAAAGACTATCAAAACTTCTGTTTCATGCCAACTTTAAATGTAATCTTTAGCACATCATTATTAAAATAATAATAATAATAATAATGTACATTACAATGTCGTGATGCTTAAATTTGCTTGTACAGTGTAAAAAAAAAATTCTAAGTTGTAAAAAAAATCCATTTTACACAAAAATACAATTTCAGTCTTTATACTTCAAAAATTAATGTTATTGAAATAGCCATTTCAATGCAATAGCATAGCAATTTTTCTAGTGTAAAAGTGTAAATTGTTTCAAAGCCAATGTTTTCTTCAGTGTAGTATTTAAAATGATTGATTTTACTTTTTAGTGTTTTCATTTTCATTTATTTAGACAAAATAGTATAGAATTTTAGTATTGGACATAAGATGTAAAAGATTTTCGGTGCATCTCTATGTATATAAAACATTTCAGCAAAATGACGGGCACAACAGTCAAAGTTTGTACCTATCGTGTTTAAGATGTTTATGTCACATGCAAACAAAACATTACAGACAAGTGAGGGCCTGACCTCTCTGGTCCAGTCTGTCATGACATGGGTGCTAGGGGTCCGGAAATGCAGGTTCAGCACAATGACGCAATTCAACACCACCACAGTGACCAGTACCATGATAAACATCAGATACCTGTCAAATACATTTTTTTACTATTATTTAACTTTTCTTTCTTAAAAAAGGGATCTTTTAATGCAGTATGTATTTAAAATCAATACTTAATATTGTCATAGTGATACTGAAACATGTAATATATCGGCATACTTGACGATTAAGGGAATCGCCATAGACGTCTCAGGCAGACGCTGTGAAATCAGCAGCAGAAACACAGACTGAGCCAGCAGCACAGAGATGGATAATGTCATCTTCTCACCACCTGAAACAAAATACATTTTATGTTATATATTTATTCTAATATATGTTAACATGTTAAAGTGCCCCAATTATGCTATATTAAATGTTCCTAATTTTGTTTTGGAGGTCTCCTACAATAAGTTTACATACATCAAAGGTCGAAAAAACACTTTTCTCATAATATACATTGCAGCATCACCTCATCACTCAACGAGTCTGAAAACGGTTCGTTCGAAGATTCGTTCTCTCTAAACCCCTCCTTTCAAAGCCTACTCTGCTCTGATTGGTCGGACAGCTCATTCTATTGTGATTGGTCTACCGCTTACAGCGCATGTCGGAAACTAAATGTCTATTACCATATTTTAATTTCAGCTCCAGAGGCTTCCTCGGTACTTGATACACAGTGATACGAATGGCATACGTTTTTCCGCATCAATTCCAGTGCGAGTCCTCATCCTATGGAAGTGCATGCAAAGTGGATACGCAGCAGTGAAAACAGTGTTTTTAAGGCCAAACTCTTCCAAGCCTCTGCTACAACTATAGTGTTTGAGGGCGGGTCAAAGTAGACGTCATTCACAGACAGCCGATGAAGACCATAGGCTGGAATTATGCAAATTAAAGCTATAAAATGATGTAAATGGAAGGATCACTCACTGTCTGCAGGCAGGTAGTAGACGAGCGAGGCCAAGAAAGAGATGAGAACGCAGGGAATGATTATATTCACAATGTAGAACAGCGGTTTGCGTCTAATGATAAGGTAAAATGTAATATCCTGGTGCTTGTTGCTTTCCATAGGGATGCTTTTATAAATGTTTCTCTTGGCAGGCTTGTGAACAATTTCCCACTCGCCATTTTCTGCAAGAAAGGAGACAGGGAGGGATCTTGTATTTAGATGAAATGGCAGAAAAAGAGAAAATCATCATGTCAGATCTCACCTGTGAATCCCTCAGGATCAATAACGATCCATTCCACCTTGTAGGACTTTCCATCCTCCTCCTCCACTTTCAGATGTATGCTAATCTCTCTGGCGTTGTAAGTTAATGAGCTAATTGAGACAGAATAAGCGTTGTGGGGCTCATAAGACTATAAAATGCATACAGTAATTCATACAGTAGTTAGTGTGAATGGACATACTACAAATCGTACCTGAACTTCAGAGAGCAGTTCTGCCAATCAAAAGGGAAGTAGTTGACGTTTATAGAGCAGGAGCTCCGAAATATAGCTGGAGGTAACCAGTACACGTATCCACTGGGATAGATCAATACGTTGCAGTAGTAGGCCACCTGGAACTGGGCGTCATTGCTATTTAAAAGAAACAATGAAATAAAAAATTCCTTCCTAAATAAATAAATACTGAGAAATAAAACATGGCGACGAAAGGTAGCATACTTGTTTTCAAGGACAATCTCTGGTAACCACACCATACTTGGCGGTAGACGAAGTACAGGGATGTTATCAAATTCTGATTCATTCCATTCAAGTCTATAATCAGCCCAGCCCTTAAAAGAAGAAGAGAGAAATATATGTTCGTGAACACACATTAAATATTAATCTAAAAACAAAATACAAATTATATATATATATATATATACAGTATGTGTGTATGTGTGTGTGTGTGTGTGTGTGTGTGTGTGTGTGTGTGTGTGTGTGTGTGTGTGTGTGTGTGTGTGTGTGTGTGTGTGTGTGTGTGTGTGTGTGTGTGTGTGTGTGTGTGTGTGTGTGTGTGTGTGTGTATGCATTGCATGGAGCAATTAAAATACTTACATGCTCCATCCACACATTTGTTAGTAATGTCTCATCAACTTCTTTCTGTCATGGAAAAACATCTTTGTTAAACAGACTGACACAGTATCAAACTATAAACATCAATACAATGTCTATTATATATCTATATTACAGTCAATGTTGGGGAAAGTTACTTTTAAAAGTAATGTGTTACAATTGCACTACTCTCTAAAAAAGTAACTAATGTTACGTTACTTTCCACGCATGCATGACTTTGCAAGTGACTATGGAGAAGAGAGAGAATTTAAATTCAGTAGTTTAAAAAATGTTTAAGCAAATGAATTAAACTGAAAAGTAGTGCATCACTTTTTTTTTAAGTAATTGAAACATTAATGTGTAAATTTATTAAATAATAATTATTTGTTACATAAAAAAAAGGATTCTGATTACAAAATACATGTTACTTGTAATGTGTTACCCCCAAACACTGTGTCACAGTGTCTGGGTTGTGTTCTTTGGGTCACCACTAGATGTCCTCCTTCCCCACGGTGTCTGTCACATTCGAACTACATTCCCCATGATCCTTGTCTCTTCATTGCACTCAGCTGTCCCTTGTCACTCATTATTACACTCAGCCAATTCCCCATTAGCATTGTCATTTACCTGTGTATTTATACCCTGTCTATTTTAGTATGTTACGGAGTCCTTGTTTGTATCACACCACTTCTGAGTTCTGTTCTTGCCGTTTGTTTTGCTCCTGTTTATGTTGGATTGCTCTATTGGATATTGACCTTTGCCTGGACTGTTTATGAGATTGGATTACCCTAACATTAAAGCACACATACTGCATATTGGATCTACCTTTCTTCTGTTCTTGTGTGGATCGTGACAGAAGGACTCCGTCCCGCACTAGATCCAGCAATATGTACTCTAACTTCTCTTTCCCAGCCACCGAGCGGGAGAGGAGAGATTGTTTTAAGGGAACTCGCTTAGCCATTTTTCGTGGCTCCCGGGGAGGTCGCAGAGGAGTGGATGGGCGAGAGGGAGTTCAACACCACTCTCTACCATGGCCCCCCTTTGACTCTGGGTTGGTGAGGTCCAGCCCAGAGCCCCATCCGCCGCTGATTCCGCCCAGCTCAGAACCTGCACATTGCCATCAGAAACAGAGGAGGAGAAGGAAGACCTCCTCCGTGTCTGTTCCGGTGGTCCCAGTTCCGGTGGTCCCAGTTCCGGTGGTCCCAAAACACAGGAGGAGGAGAAAGGTTCCCTCCGTAACTGTTCCGGTGGTCCCGAGTCTGGTGGTCCCGGTGGTCCCGAGTCCGGTGATCCCAGTTCCGGTGGTCCCGAGTCCGATGGTCCCAGTTCTGGTGGTCCCGAAACACAGGAGGAGGAGAAAGGCTCCCTCCGTAACTGTTCCGGTGGTCCCGGGTCCGGTGGTCCCGAGTCCGGTGGTCCCGAGTCGGTGGTCCCGAGTCGGTGGTCCCGAGTCCGGTGGTCCCGAGTCCGGTGGTCCCGAGTCCGGTGGCTCCTAACACGGAGACTATCCCGGAGGTGACTGCCGTCCCTGACGCACCGCCCAGGCGTCTTGCTCTGCCCGCGCCGCCCAGGCGTCTTGCTCTGCCCGCGCCGCCCAGGCGTCTTGCTCTGCCCGCGCCGCCCAGGCGTCATGCGCTACTGGCCCCGCCCGAGCTGCTCGCACTGCCTGCACCACCCCAGCGTTCCGTCACGTCTACCCAGCCAGAGACTGTTCACGTCACGTCTGCCGGGCCTGTGTCTTCGGACAAGATGGCCGCCAAAGAGACTGTTCACGTCACGTCTGCCGGGCCTGTGTCTTCGGACAAGATGGCCGCCAAAGAGACTGTTCACGTCACGTCTGCCGGGCCTGTGTCTTCGGACAAGATGGCCGCCACAGAGACTGTTCACGTCACGTCTGCCGAGCCTGTGTCTTCGGACAAGATGGCCGCCGCCGAGCCGGTGGTGTCTGTTCCTGAGCCGGTGGTGTCTGTTCCTGAGCCGGTGCCGGTGGTGTCTGTTCCAGTTCCTGAGCTGGTGGTGTCTGTTCCAGTTCCTGAGCTGGTGGTGTCTGTTCCAGTTCCTGAGCCGGTGGTGTCTGTTCCAGTTCCTGAGCCGGTGTCTGTTCTTGTGCCATGGCCGCCCGAGGGGTCGTCTCCGCCCTGGCCGCCCGAGGGAAAGTCTCCGCCCTGGCCGCCCGAGGGAAAGTCTCCGCCCTGGCCGCCCGAGGGAAAGTCTCCGCCCTGGCCGCCCGAGGGAAAGTCTCCGCCCTGGCCGCCCGAGGGGTCTTCTCCGCCGTGGCAGCCCGAGGAACTGGCCGCTCCGCCCTGGCCGCCAGAGGAACTGGCCGCTCCGCCCTGGCCGCCAGAGGAACTGGCCGCTCCGCCCTGGCCGCCAGAGGAACTGGCCGCTCCGCCCTGGCCGCCAGAGGAACTGGCCGCTCCGCCCTGGCCGCCAGAGGAACTGGCCGCTCCGCCCTGGCCGCCAGAGGAACTGGCCGCTCCGCCCTGGCCGCCAGAGGAACTGGCCGCTCCGCCCTGGCCGCCAGAGGAACTGGCCGCTCCGCCCTGGCCGCCTGAGGGAAAGTCTCCTCCCTGGCCGCCAGATGGACTGTCCGCTCCGCACTGGGCGCCCGAGGGAGAGTCTCCGCCCTGGCCGCCCGATGAACTGTCGTCTCCGCCCTGGCTGCCAGATGGACTGTCACTCCCTGTCCCCGTTTCCCTCCATGGACCTGGCCCCCCATCCCTCCCCCTGATCCTCCATCCCTCCCCCTGATCCTCCATCCCTCCCCCTGATCCTCCACCAGTCCACCTCCCACCTGAACTTTTGTTTTGTCTGTCACGTCTTGGAGCGTCTGGTAGCCGCTCCGTAGAGGGGGGGTTATGTCACAGTGTCTGGGTTGTGTTCTTTGGGTCACCATTAGATGTCCTCCTTCCCCACGGTGTCTGTCACATTCGAACTACATTCCCCATGATCCTTGTCTCTTCATTGCACTCAGCTGTCCCTTGTCACTCATTATTACACTCAGCCAATTCCCCATTAGCATTGTCATTTACCTGTGTATTTATACCCTGTCTGTTTTAGTATGTGTTACGGAGTCCTTGTTTGTATCACACCACTTCTGAGTTCTGTTCTTGCCGTTTGTTTTGTTCCTGTTTATGTTTGGATTGCTCTATTGGATATTGACCTTTGCCTGGACTGTTTATGAGATTGGATTACCCTAACATTAAAGCACACATACTGCATATTGGATCTACCTTTCTTCTGTTCTTGTGTGGATCGTGACACACTGATCGCAATATAATAGTACATAATAATATATCCCCTGCTCTGTGTACAAAAAATGCTCATATTGGTAATATTATGCACTCACCAAGGAAATTAGATTAGAAAGTGTTAGCGCCAGGTAAATATCTACGGTTTCATCTTTATTTTGGACCGGCCGAAGCTCTTTGTTGTAGCCGCGTTCCTTGAAAAGATAGTTGATGAGTCGCTCCTCTTCGTTCCGTCCCCAACATTCTGCAAAACACATTGAAAGTCAGGCCTATTTCAAGATAATCTATCAAAAAAATCATTTCTGATTGATAAGATGTGTTCTATCTCAGAATGAGCTTCCTTTAACAGTTTAGTAATGGTAACAAACACCATCACCTAATAGAAAATAGCAATATGGATGTTGTAGTCTTACAAAAAACGAATTCTACATGCCTCAAAACAACTCTAAATGACAAGTATTTAACATTGTCATCATAAAAATATGACAATAATCAACTGATTCAACAAAATCTTTTATATAATGCATTCAGTCCTTAGTTCACTGTAAAACTGCAATCTAATTCCCATACATCGACTTCCAAACACAATTCGAATACATAATAAAGTGGTTGTAAATAAGTTGGTTTCAGTTTGAACGTTAGAACAACTACATTTAGTAGTTGTTTTACTAAATAAACACCATAGAACAACAGCTGACAGATGGAGGGTCATAAAATTCCATATTTTAAATATTAATTTAGCTTGTCCTACCTTGGAATAAGAAGAAAAACAAAGACACTGTCAACAGATGAAGAATGCTTCTCATCATGGCATGCCGTTGAATTACGTCCTTTTACTGTTATTGCTGTGCCCGTCCAGGGCTCTTCTGTACAGCTTTTCTCTTGACTGACACAGACAGGTGTGGAGTCAATCCACAGAGGAGAAAAGCACACACACTATCTCCAATGTCCACTGCCGGCCTTAAAGAGAATGTAGACAATGCTCAACAAGATTCAAGGGCTCAGAATGCCCTCTGCAAAGTAGTCAAGAAACATATATGTGCTCTTACTTATCTATCCAAAAGAGTCAACCCAAACCACTCATCATCAGCTGTGAGATGCCAACTGTTTTGCTCTCTACTTTTGTCCACACAGCCCCGGTCTAAAAATGGATCACACAACATTCCAGTGGTGATCCTGGCAGACCACCTGTCAATGAAAAAAAAAAATGTGTTTGCACAGACCATAAGTCTTTAAGGCAAAAGTCAGATCTGTTAGAAGCCAGAGGTGCTACCTGACATGACATTGATAGTAAAAAAAGAGTTGGATTGTCCAGTTTTAACACTGTTTTGATGCAGCATGTAGCGTCGCTACTGTACAAGTTTTAGGATGTCTTTGAAATGTCCAGCAGAGGGAGCCAAAAGATAACTGAAGGTTTGTTATTAGGCGATGACAGCATATGAAGGATGGGCAGCAGCTTTTTACATATTTATTTACCCATTCATGTATTTTTCTAACTACCTTTGGTATAACATTTTGGGTCAGTGACGTCTTAAGTTGTGCATTTTAGAAATTAACTTATGTTACATGTGTCGTGTGATTCTGAAATTAATGATAAATTACAAATTAAGCTGTCATAGCTGCTTACTTTGTCACAATTATTCATATATATATTCACTCAGTCAACTTTTAAATTTTAATTACTTTACTAAGTACTAGTAAAGCTTGAATTGTAAAATAGTTAATTATAAGAATGACTATACTAGGAGGGGGTAATTTCAGTCTAATGCTAAATAATACTTTATAGATTAATAAAATGTATAATATTATTGTTGTCGGGCAGAAGATTGAATCTCCATTTTTCAAAAATCATTACTATTGGTCACCCTTTACGTTTGTCTGAGGGTTTAGCAAATATTTAATCAATGAAAAGTATTGAAAAGAGCTTGTGACTAAACCTCGTAACTCCATTGGTTCATCAAACTTTCGGTAAAACCTCATAACTCCACCCCGCCTATATCGTGAATGAAGTGCCGGATGCAGTTTGGACCGTCTCTGCTTGTTTGCAAGGATAAATAAAGAACTGGTTCGTTGAATAAGTACCGCGTTTTCTTTGCTCAAAAAAACACTCTAAAATTTATTTGACCTTAGTCACTATATGAGGTATATTCTGGCCCTGCTTCAGAACCATAAATTGGTTACCAGTTGGTTACCATTAACAAGTTACTTAATGGTAGTTTATCCAAAAATAAATAATTCTGTCATTAATTACCCAACCTCATGTCGTTCCAAATCCGTAAGACTTTTGTTCATCTTTGGAACACAAATGAAGATCTTTCAGATGAAATCTGAGAGATTTCTGTCCCTCCATTAACAGTCCATGCAACTAGCACTTTGACGCTTCAAAAAGTTCATAAAGAGATCTAGATGAATTCAGCTGTTTAGTCCAAATTTTCTAAAGAGACATGATCAATTTATATGATGAACAGATTGAATTTAGGCCTTTATTCACATATAGACATTCATCAACTCAAATGGAAGCTCAAGCATGTTCGCTTGACGTGCGAGAACCAATGAGAACCATTCTCGTGTGTTGCATCACATTTGAGCTTCCGCAAGAACCAATGAGGTTTGTTCTCGCGCGTCAAGTTATTTCGGTTGAACTTCTGTTTATGTTCGCTGATCAAATGTGAATAAAAGACTACATTAAATCTGTTTAGCGATCAAGTGATCAAGACTAAACCGCTCAATTCATATGAGTTAGTTTTAAAATTTCTTTATGAACTTTTTGAAGGGTCAAAGAAAGTGGTAGTTGCGTAGCTGTCAGCGGAGCGGAGGGACAGAAAGCTCTCAGATTTCATCAAAAAGATCTTCATTTGTGTTCCGAAGATGAATGAAAGTCTTGCGGGTGAATAATCAATGACAGAATTTTCATTTTTGTGTGAACTGACCCTTTAAAACTACTGGGATGTAATAGCAAAGGAATAAACACATAGTGAGTAACGTTATAGTAGCCTATTGGGGGAAAACGCTGAAACTAAGAAATATAGTATTTCATACGCCTACTAAATAAATAGATGCTTCTTACTTAGATGCTAGCAAAAGGTAAGCTTACGCTAACTCGCGCATCTTTATTTATTTATTTATTTCTCCCTGCCTGCAACCCTCCCCCATTCAAACCCGGATGGATGACTTCACTTTTCCGTCTGGGTTTCCTTTCTGGTTTCGGGATCTCCCTCTATTTCTCTCAAGAGCTCACCAGCAGGCGGACGCAGCACTCCTCTCTCCAGATACACCCGACGGTTCGGCCAGGAGAGATAGTTATTATTCCAGGGTCTTTGCTGGACTTTATCTTTCGACACTGAAGGGGGGAAAAGTAGCCTGAAAAGACTTTTTTTTAAAAATTGATATCTACCCTCAAATAATATTTGTTTTTCCATACGACTTTACCTGGGAACTTGAGTATATACTTGAGTATAGCCATGTCCGAAGTGCTGCCATACAGCGAGGGGAAGATGAACGGCTACGGGGCGGATAGTGAAGTCTCCTTCAGCTGTCGACTGCAAGACACGAACTCGTTCTTCGGAACATCACAGTCCAAAAGGCCACCGAAACTCGGGCAGATTGGCAGGGCAAAACATGGTATGTATCTGCAATATACTGGTAACCACCATAACATATCAAAATGGGTCTTACCTGTAACAATGGCTAATAACAGAGGTTACACACAAACCAAATTAAATCAGGTCAACACATGATACTAAAACACGATACAAAATAAGCATTAACCAAAAAGCATTAAATGTAAAATTTTAATAGCTTAATAAATTAAATATGAAGAACATTAAAAAAAAATTTTTTTTGATAGATGTATTTGATCAAATGTATTATTTCACTCAAAATCATATGGTAATCCATAGATTTTTTTTTTCTTGCACATACAATATATATAAAAAATTACATTTGTATTTTATTTTTACATTTACATTTCCTGTTGAATCTATTATAATTTTCACTGCATGTGGTTAGGTAACCTACAGTTAACCAATTACAGTATCTTATAGGCTTTTTATCCATAGCATTCTTCTTCTATTAAAATGGTAGTTTTCCAGAAAAGCTCTTTTCTTGTTGAAACATAGATATGCCCTTTTTTTTTTTTGCCTTTGTGCTTACTATTTAAAAGCTCTAAAATAACATCTGTGTCCTCTCTCCACAGTGGTCATTGAAGATGACCGAATAGATGAAGTTCTCAAAGGGATGACAGACAAGTCAACTCCTGGCGTGTAAACCTGAACGATTACACCTCGTCAACCTTTTCTTTTAATCACTGGTTTGAAGCACTTGTCGCCTGTGCATGTGAACGAGAGGTGAAGATGATGGTTCAGTGTACAAGTACAGGATGATGGATGAAGAGCCACTCTGGGCAGTGGGTTAAAATAGTGAGATTTGAAGATGCTGGCAATTCTCCAACCGAAACCCATCCCAAACTGCCGCTGTGAAGAAAGCTGTTCAAGATTTCTGGTCATTTAGCCCCTTGTCTCGTAGAAGCCGTGGGTCTGGGTGTGATATTTCATCCCGTCATCAGCAAACCGAAGCCCCTGTTTCATAGGCATCTATCATACTATGAGCTGCTCATTCAAGGGAGCTGTCCAGTTCAGCACCTGACGCACAACTTGACTGTCTTTCCAGAGAAATAAGCTATATCTTGCATGGAAATGGATGATGTATGTAATCGAGGGGAGATTGATTACATTTATTCACTGCTGTCATATCTACACACATTCCATTTTCAATCCTTGACTGATTAAATGCCCAGAATACATTTTATAGCGAATTAAGCCACTGAAACGCCAGCAAGGAAGAGCTGAAGAATGACAGCAATGGAAGGAAAATGAGAAAGAGGAGTATAACTTCTTGTTTGATTTATTGCGTCTTTTCTATGACTGTTTTTTTTGTTTGTTTTTTGGCGTTGTGTATAGATTAATATACGGTTCTCTTTGCATGAACTTTTATCTTGTGCCATCGCGGGAGTTTCCACCTCTTTTAAACCCAGGCACGCTTGTTTTTACCGAAATCAGTATTTGTATTTTTTATATCTGAATATTTGTTATATTATCATCTAAGTCCATCGACACAGACAGGGTATTTGTAGATACAGAGGCATAACACATAATCATAAAAGGACAGACTGAATGTTATTTTGGGGAAGGGGTTTCACACATCTGCATTAACATGTTTTTCATTGCAATAAGTGATCATGCCTTTGGTGATAACGAAATGATTAGGAAATATCATTTGAGAGTATGTTCAACAACACTCTCACTGCAATTACATCAATGTTTTTTTTTTTGTTTTTTTTTACATTTCAGTTGAATATTTATTTATTTGTTTGTTTTTGTATTCATAATGTTCAGTGTATGGTTTATTGTGCATGAAATATGAATATCTTTCAAGCTTATACATTTATGAAGCAAAAAACTGTACACAAATGTCTCAACATTCTGCAAATGAATTAATAAATAAATTTAGAGGATTCATTCATCATGAGGTTTCATTTTTACCTAAAACGTATTCAAATCACTGTTAAAAATATATAGCTACATAAATACCTAGTTTAATAAAAACGAGAAAAGAGTGAACTGCAGATAATGAGCTATCCTTTAATTTGGATATAATCTGGTGAATTTGAGGGGTATCTAAGGGTCTTAATGCAGGAATGAGAATGGAATGAGTTAATAAATGGGAGGATTTCTGCAGTTGTCAGAAATTAGAGCGAATGTTGCCCCTCCAGCCAAGCCGACAGCATGAGAACAAATCAGCAAACAAACAAACCTAATGGCTCACACACAGTCTGCCAACCACACATGTGCTCTAGGCGTGCAAACCTTCAGGATTTTAAACCTGGCATCTAAATAACCAATGCCAAAAAGCCAATGTACCTCTTTGTAAAAATGCCAGACATTAAATATTATTACTGCTCTCTGGAATACCTGTTCCTAATTGGTCAATCGCAGCATTCAGCGCTCTCCTTTTTTCCAGACCAGGGGTGTCCATTCCTGTTCCTTGAGGATCACTGTTCTGCAGAGTTCAGCTCCAACACCAGTCAAACACACCTGAACCAGCTCAACGTCTTACTAGACATACTATAAACATCCAGGCAGGTGTGTTGAGGCAAGTTGGAGCGAAACTCTACAGGACAGAGTCCCACCAGGACCAAGTATGGACACCCCTGTTCCAGACATTCGCTGTTGTTCATGGCAATGCTGCCACACAACAGCGATTCTACTTTCATGGCCCTGTCCCAAATGGAACCCTAAGCCCATATACAGTACATTTGTGACGTAATGCTGCTTTCACTGTCGGGTAGATGTCTGCTGTGGAGATTGTAAGTCCACAAGACTGCAAGTGCACATGAAGGGTGCTTCTCAATCGGAAGGCTGCATATTTCGGCAGCCACGTCATCAAACTCCGTCAAAGGATGTCTCAATTTGAAGGATCCTTGGAAGGCAGCCTTTATTTCTCCTCCTTCCTTCCGGTCATTTTGAAGCATGCATCAAGTGTATCCTTCGTGGCCTTCAATCATTCACAATTCTCTGCACACATTCAAATTCATGACAAAGAGTGGACGGAAAACGAGTCGGCTCAGAGTTTGTCTGAGTTCATTATGAAATATAAGACAAAAATAAGGTTTTCGGAGATGATGGCATACGTTATCTTTTGTTTTGGTGTAAAGTAACACTACTGCCAATAATGTAAGCCACTGGGAGACCACAGATGGTTGTCATTCACTGTATTGCATTAAGAGAAAGCTATATTTGGTTTAAATGCGTTTCTTTAAATAGACTGCATCTGTGATTTGCATAGTCATGAATATTATGCATAATTGCATTTAGCAGTTAAAATGTGCTTTCATCTGTTTTACAACAACAAATCCTGAAACAAGAAGGTTCAATTTCAGTTCAAAAGTTTTATTTGCTGTATCATTTTTCGTGATGACCCAAACGAGTGCCTCCAAGGAGGTGTGTAACGGGCCATGAAGTAGTGACTCAAATAGCACAGAAGAGTCTAAACAACCCTCAAGCTCTATTTCTTATCGAGCTCTAAAATGGAAAGAAATTACATTTCAGCAGAGGATTAAAAATGAATGGTTTCTGGTTTATTAATGCAGACCTCAGAAGAGTTTTGCGCTGTGCTGCGGCACGGTGTGGTGTTTGATGTTTCTCTGCAACGAATACAGAGGAGAGGCGTCGGAGCACGACACCAGGCAGGGCAGGGCACCCAGCATCCTCTGCAGGGACACCGAACCCTGCTTTGCTGATCTGCATGTGGCGCACCTCTCTGCTGACTCACAGAGACACAAACATCATTTGAGCTTGAATTTTAGATCATTGAAAACATGGATTTAGGGCAATGTTCTGAAAGGCTGAGTATGTGAAAACAGGTAGTACGAATACAAACGAACATAGGAAAAGTCAAATGAGGGGAGACAGGAGGACAAAGAAGAGGGGAAAACAAAGAGATTCTCGTGGAGAGGAAAGTCAGGTCTTGTACTTGAAGTTAATGAAATCTGTGTTTTCATGTCATATCACCCATAATCTCAGACAGCATATTATTTGTGACATTTGTGACTTACTACTGTAAGTGTAGTTTTTACGTTACAGTATTAATTGTCCCCAAATATGTTATCATACACACAAGATACAGGATTTTTTTTTCATGAACATAATATTAATAACCTCTGAAAATGTGCATTTAATTTCTATATTTTAAAACTAACTATCATTTATTGTAATGCATATTTTGTTATTAATTTAATTATTTATTCATTTACATATTTAATTAATTATTAATGAATTAATTTAGTCATTTAAAATTACATTTATTATGTAGCCTATATAATATAGGCCTACAAATAATTATTTTATTTATTTTATTTTTAATCATTATTTTTATACAGTAATCTAAAACAATATGATGGATGTTTTTGATTAATAGGTTAATTGTTTTGAAAGTATTAGATGTATTTCAGAATGTAGAAGTTTATTGTCCAATCATGCTAAAGTGTTTTCTATACATACTGTATGACAGAATATTCAACATCTTTATTATAATTATTATTATTATTAATAATAATATTAGATTAGGCTATGTTGAACTGCAGATTGAATTGCCAGCTTACTGGTTGTGGGTTTGTGTTGGGTTCAATTAAAATATTTATATATGGCACATACTGACTTGCTTTTGTTTGTTTTTATACCTCTCTCCAGGAACACACGATTTAATATCCATCCCTACAAATTGTTGAGCAAGAGTTTTGACTCATAACTATAACATTATATGCTGTGATGCTGATGATAAGACTGTAAGAAGGGAGTGGGGGTTGAATTAAACATTATCCTTGAATGACATAAGCTTTGGATGTTTCATGAATTCACGTTTATATAATCCTTAGATTATCCCTTAATGTGCACATCCCATAGGAATCCCCATAATGGGATGGTTTATGCAGTGGTCATGTGCTTAATTTAGGCAGGATTAGATGAACTCTGCACTTCCGTGCATCCTTGATAAATTAGAGAATCGCAGTAGGCCTACACTATGTAACTTTTTTTTTTTTTTTTTATCAAATTAACAAAATAATTAGTCAACATTCTAAATCCTTTTTGTTACCCTGATTATGGCAAGCCTATCATAATTGTTAATATTTTAGAACTGTCAGTGCGGTTTTCTTTTTGCGGTAAATTGCGTACATAGGCTACGTCACTCACACGTGCGTTTCTAGTCATATCCGTAAATAGAGAAAGTTATTATGTGTATGTTGTGGAAGTGGCATAGGTTATTAGTTGTTACAACGAATGAGACAGATTGACATGGAGCAGCTAAATCCTGAAACTCCGGGTTTTAAAAAAAATCGCTGAACACAGAAGAGTCTTCTGGCAAAACGAGAACAACCGAGCTCGCAATAAAACGAGAATCAATTTTGGCTTTGCTTTTCGAAGATGAGGAGAACTGAGGGATTTGAAATGTTGTAAAAGCGGCGCGATGGCATTTTTATTACTTAGTAGGTGAGTAAGATATTTTATTGAAGAGATCAATTGCCATATGTAGCTCTAAAAAGAAAGCTCATTGTAAAGCC
Organism: Leuciscus leuciscus; assembly: GCF_965113295.1. Lineage (NCBI taxonomy): Eukaryota > Metazoa > Chordata > Actinopteri > Cypriniformes > Leuciscidae > Leuciscus > Leuciscus leuciscus. Next base: position 22,692,457 of record NC_138735.1, read on the forward strand.
TTATCTATTGCGAAGGGACCGGCAGTCACGCAGAGCAGAAGCACAACCAATGTAATATTCTTCCGCAAAATGCATGCAGTTTTTGTTAACCTCAAAAGTTACATACATAGCGTTTCTTTAATAGAGAAAGTTACTAAATATAAATATTATATCAGATATAATAGTAATATATAATAAAACTTGTTTCCTTAACTATACACTAGGGCAGGCCTACACATAAAACTAATATTCACGTTCAAATCTACGTTGAAAATACCCGTTTGTTGCCCGCCAGGTATCCATGGTAGTCACATGACTGCAAAGTATGAATTGCCATGTAAGTTAGCTCTAAAAATAAAGCTCATTGTAAAGCGTTATCTATTGCGAAGGGTCATATATTCATCCGCAGTCACGCACAGCAGAAGCACAACCAAAGTAATATTCTTCCGCAGTTTTTGTTAACCTCTAAAGGGCCGTACACACCGGGACGAATATCGGCGCGCGTTATTCGCCAGCGTTTTTCAACGCGTTTTTTGTGTTCACACCCAAGCGATTTTCGCTGACGATGAGCCGAGTGAACATGCAAATCCATTCCCTGACATTAGATGGCGCTTAATGTAGGACAGAAATACAATAAGTTAAATTACTCCATAACAGTTCTCTTTTATCAAGATTTTTGTAGTCGCTGTCGCGTTTGTCATATAGTTCTTTATGTTCCGACACCAACGAGACCAGCAGCTCTACATTCATCTTGCCTTGCATCTTCCTCGTCTTATTTCTTCCCGGCAGTGTCTGTCTATGGGCAGTGTAGACGCTACTTGGCGTATATCTTCTGCGCCGTTACGTATGTGTGCTCGGCAAGACCGTTTTGTGTTTGAACGCCCCCAAGTTGTGTTTTACTGTAACTTCAGAAGTGAAAGTGAAAGTGACACGTGACGGCCATTTGACCTCTGCATTTTTCCCATCCAAGTTAATGCACACACATTAGGAGCAGAGTAGTTAACACACACACACACTGCAAACGTGGATACACACACCCAGAGCAGCGGGCAGCCTTTGTGTGGCGCCCGGGGAGCGATTAGGGGTTAGGTGCCTTGCTCAAGGGCACCTCAGTCATTTCCCACCGGTTCTGGAATCGAACCAGCAACCTTTGGGTTACCAGTTCAACTCCCTAACCACTAGGCCATGACTGCCCCAGACACGTGAGCAAAAGCGCCAATCTCATTGGTCGGATAGTTTTTGACGCGGCGCGTCAAACCAAAAAAACGTTTTAAAAAAAATTACGCTTTTACGCGTGCCGTTTTTCGCGTCGGTGTGCACACTCACATTGGCGCCCTTTGTTTAGTCACGAGGTGTTAAACGTCGGCGAATATCGCGCGCGAAATTCGTCCCCGTGTGTACGGGCCTTAAAAGCTACATAGTGTTTCTTTAATAGAGAAAGTTACTAAATATCAATATTATATCAGATATAATAGTAATATATAATAAAACATGTTTCCTTAACTATACACTACACATAAAACTATTAGGTCAGTCTGTGAGAGACTATGAGGTATTGAGAGACCCTTCTCTTCTCATGACTCAAATCATCCATAAATTATTTATAGTAACACTGCGCAGACAGTGTTAAATATGCCGTTGTAAGCTGTATCTGATGTCTATTGTTTATTTGTCCTCCCTGCAAAGCTAAAAATAAATCACTTGATATTCCTTTTCTGATAACCGTAACAAGAACAGGACAGACATAAACAGCAGCGACTGCTGACTTACAACTCATAGCAAAATAAATCCAAATGTGAAAGATTGCGAAACATTCTTTATGGAGAATAGCAGATAGTGATGATGAAATTGTTAGGCTACTTACTGATTGGCCAAGTAACATCTAGGTCTCTTAACTTACTACACGTGTTGTCATGCTCAGGTTTGGACACAATGACCAGAACTGCACAAACATGTAGGTTTATTTGCAGATATGGCAGGGACGCAATGTATAAACAGATACGTGATAATACTTGAGATTGTTAGCAGATGAGAGCTTTGAGTCTTTGTCTTTCAGAAACGTTGGAGCACACACACACACACACACACACACACACACACACACACACACACACACGAGGGAACAACGTTGAGATGAAGGATGACTGGAAGACAACTTGAATGACGTGATGACGGGAGATAGCAGTAGCTAGCAAGGTAGTCAGGAACATCAAGCAGGGCTGGGTTTCTCAAAAGCATCATAAGGCTAAGTATAGATTATAGAACCATGCTACCAATGGTCTCTACGATCAACTTAACTCATGCTTTTGGGAAACGCAGTCCAGGTAAGTCTGTAGCATCAGACGAGGCCTAACAGTGTGTGCTCTATATAGTGCTGGTGATGAGAGCTTTTGTACTGTATATATTTGATTTGATGAGGAATGACATTTTAGTTGTGACTCACTGTACGTGTGAATGTGACCCATAATTCACTCTTCATTTGCTCACCATGGGACTTCCCTTAAACACCAGCTACTGGAATGTATTCAAAATTGGGCCACTGCATGTGTCTCTTGACCATGAGTCGCGTGTGTTTCTGTTTCTATACTGATTATAAACGGAATACAACCTGTGCATTGAGTTTGTTGTCATGAGGAAAACCTCTGAAACAAAACCAGGAAAAAGTAGTGCTTCATAATTTGATTAAATTAATAAAACACAATTAGGCTGACTCAAACCGACTCAGACTTATTAGACAGTGAAATGTATTAGTGAAATTTACTAACAAACTAAATGTACACCTGGGGCCTGTACCATGAAGCCGGTTTAGGTGGCTAGCCAGCTATGTTTCAGTTTAGTTTCCGCCAACCCTGGGTTTTAGGTACTATGAAAGTAGCTTGGCTTGAATCGGTGTTCGTTGCCATGGTATCTTACGCTGCACGGCTAACCTGCTCCGGGGCAGGTTATGTTCTGGATTCAAGATCTCAGACTGAAGTTTGACCAATCAGCTGAGAGCAAAGAAACATATAGGTGACGTAACTTATTCCCAGTGTCTGTTGTAATGACTTCACCTTTTCTTCCAAATCCTGTGACATCTCAGCGCAAATTGTTTGACGAGCACTTCGTAGAGAAAGAGTTTTTAGCCAGACAAAATCCCCTTGCCTTTCCTGATAATTACTTGTATGAAAGATACAGATTTTCCGCGGAAGGAATGTCTTATCTTTGCGAACTTCTTGAGCCGCACATAAAGAATTTAACACGTCGAATTCATGCACTTACTGTACCGCAAATATTGCGTTGCGTTTTTTTTTTTTGCAAGTGGTACATTCCTGCACGGTGGGTGACGCACAGAAGCTCGGGGAAAACACGGTTTGTCGAACCATTCGTAAGGTGGTCCTCGCTCTGCAGGAGTACATGAATAGTTTCATTAATAGTGTTCCCCGGACATTTATCGGCCATGTCCATAAAAGAGGGCTTTTATAAAATTGCCGGTAAGATATATTGATAGGGTGACATCACATGAACACATTTTTTTTATAAAAAAAAAAAGAAGCAAATTGCACAAATGTACTATGCAATATAATACATGTTAAGAATTATTTTAAATCTTTATTATTATTCTGTTAATCTTATGATAGGATTCCCTAGCTTTCTTAGTAGTACAAATACGTTCTATATTTATGTAAAATTATGTATGTATGTGTAGCCTATGTGTAATATAGCCTATAGCCTATTTGTATAATATATAAAAAATGTGCATGTATCATTTTTTATATATTATAAAAATAGGCTATAGGCTATATTACACATAGGCTACACATACATACATAATTCTACATAAATATAGAATGTATTTGTTTAACTTACACATTAACAATCAGCAATCTTTCTCCAACAGTCTTCTCTTGCTTTGGCAGCAGAGACCGTATTGTTTCGAGCTTGAATTTACATATTTAAATTCATCGTAATTCTGAATGATTATCTCTTGCTCCTCCGCGGGAAAATATATCGCTCACGCTCTACCCGCGATTGGTTGTTCAGTGTCGACGTCACTCTTTTATGTGCACGCGCGCGTGGAGTAATCATAGCTTAAGGATCAAAGCCTGAGTTGACAGAGAAAGTTGATGAGCTGCATCATGGTACCAATAAAGCCTGATTGCATCGGTTTGGTTTTGTCAACTCAAAACTAATCCTGTAACCCCGAGTTTGTTCAGCTACCTTCATGGTACAGGCCCCTGACATCTACACCTTTAAAGTAAAATACAAATACACATTTGTTTTTCTTTATGATAAAATCTATGGCAGTTATTAGAATAAGTAGTTGATTTCATTATTTCTGACCAGTTGTTAGAAAGCAGAACAAAATAGTATAATTTCAAATTCTATAAATGCATTCAAGTTAAATTATTTAAACTACACATATAACTACATTTAAAAACAATACATTTATTGATTATTAAATATTTAATATTTAATCAGTTGCTGCATTCACACCATATCGTAACCGTAATTTCGAGATGACAACATGTGACGTTCTAGTGACTGGGTAATATACAAAGTTCTGTCATTAAACTCCAGATGGTGCTGGCTCATAAGTACTTACTCGTAGAATTACGAGTTCTACGAGGACGTGAACGCTTTTTACAAATGTGAATCTCTTAATTACGTAACTACAACATGGCACGAATACTAGGCTATTTTGGACGGTACCAGTTTCTTGGAGCAGAAATCAAAGGAAGAAAGGAGCGAATAGTGAAACTTTCCATAGAAGTCACAAAATTATGGCAGAATAAATTGAACTGGAAAATGTTTAATAATTTTAATAATTTATTCTTCCATAATTTTGTGATTTCTATGGTTTCCATGGTTTGTTTGAAAACCCCTTCAGTACTAAGTCCAGTTCACACCAAGGAAGATGACTATAATGATAAAGATATAGTTTTAAAAATCGTTCTAAATGTAAAAGAACTGCAGAGTCTAAAACTATAACGATAATGGCAAAGAGAAACAGATGGGAAGAAATTGGAATCACTTTCACAAAATATTTAGAAAAACATTGACAGCCAATCAGAATCCACCCTGCTTCAAGTGCTCAGCATTTAAAGCGTCAGATGATAAAAACAGTGTGTGCTTATAATAAACAGAAAACCAAAACAGTTCTCATTATAGTTATCATTCTTGGTGTGAACGGGCCTTAGGAATGGTGTAGCCTACCTAATAAAGTAAATGTACAGATTACAGAACCAGAAAAAAATCCTTTAAAATGTGCAGCACTACAAAATGACAACACCTAAGGACACAGAATAAGTTTATATATAATTATATCCTTTGTTATGCGCAAAAAAAAACAAAATTGCTATCCCATATGCTTTTTCCTGTAATAACCAGCCATTTCCCACTTCATGTTTATCACAGGTGACCTTTTCAAGTGTTTTTGCTTGAGCTCATCAGTTCTGGCATTTATTTGGCATGAGTCAGACAATTATCCTTGAAGTGTGAACTGTCATCATCATGACAACCTTTCCTGGACTCAATAGTAGACTGTATTAAAAGAGTGAGATGAGAGAGGATCTTTCTACTTGCTAGAAACATCCATTCATCATCACACAATATCTGAATGATCAAAATATTAAGATGAATGAAGAGAAAAACATGAATTTATAAATGCATAGCGTAAAGCTAGGGTTATACTCGACGCATCCGCATGAGCACGGATGGCCTCAAGCACATGTCCTTTTCTACAGTGAAATGTTTTGAAATGTCGCATAACTTCATATGTAGCATTGCTGTTTTCTCCACACCTGTATTAACCAAAAATGTCTTTTTGACAGTACCATACAGCTGATAAAATTTAGGAGCTGGTTCACAAAGAACACACTTCTTTTACATGTGAACATTTAATTCATTGATTATTTCACCGTGAATCACAACTTTTTCTCATCAGAGTTAGTTTCCACAGTGGACCAATCAGAATAAGCCAGGGGGTGGGGCAAGCATCGCCAGTGGGTTTACAGTGGCCCTGTTCCAAATGGCACCCTAAACACATGAGGTCATGTGTTAAACATAGAGAGAGAATGATTACAGATGTCAGATATGGAAGCTTGTTTCCACCATGGAAGAAAAAATTATTATTATTTTTTTTTGCAATTCTGACTTTTTCCCCCCTCATATATTAGGGGTTAAACAGATCGTAGTTGATCCGTAAGCCGTACGGACCAGGCCCCACGGTTCGGCACGCATGGGACTCGCGGATTAATTGCAAAGTTTAACCATCATAGAGTCAAAGTTTATCATTTTGCACGTTTTGTATTGCCAATTTAGTTCTCACGCGGTGTTAACTGTGTGCATAGCCGCACACACCCGAAACCTGCACACACAGAGTGGCGCGTTTCAGATAACGTTCGAACACTGAATTGATTCCTCTTTCGCATTTCCTTGAATTTGAACGGGCACATACACACAAGTATTCTCAAAAACACAGTCGGATATGTCTTAAGTGAATGTAAACCGTTAAGGAAGAAATCTAATGTGTGTCATTATATTGGATCCGTGCATTCGCTCTTAAAGTGACAGAAGCCTATAAATATCTGTTGCTGTCTATGTCATTAATCAAACAACATAACACAGCTTTAACAAAGATTAATCAATATGTAATTTATACACTGTAGTGTAATTTTACATTAAGCCTAATTATTACATTTCTGTACCTGAAAACTACAGTTAGAACTTGCTTTATTTGTAACTTTGTATTATTATCCATGCTTGTAATTAGTGTATTTGTTTTTATTTTACTGACCCCCCCCCCCCCCCCCCATTATATATTTTTTTTTTTTTTTTGCTGTTCCGAAAAATTTTCTGATCTGTGACTCATAAACCCTAATATGATCCAAAACGTGTGATCCGTTGAACCACTGCGAGATACACTCAGAATTGCTAGATGTTAACTCCCATTTCTGAGATGAAAAATACCTTTTTTATATTAAACAATTGTGAGATGTAAACTTAAAATTCTGAGAAAAAAGTCTGAATTGTGAGAGGTAAACTTGCAATTTCGAGTTTATAATTCACAATTCTGATTTCTGATACAGTTGCGTAATATAAATTAGCAATTGTGAAGAAATGTCTGAATTGGTAGATATAAACTCTCAATTGTGAGAAAAAAGCCAGAATTAAATTAAAAACACTCTCGCTGCAATGTTTTTTTTCTTTCTTCTTCTATTTACTGTTCCCCAGAGTCTCTGGTTTTAAATGCATTACAATGAATGGCATACAATGAATAGGAAAAATATTTAAGATTCTGCAAAACAGAAGTATTTTCACTAGATTATATCAGAGGATATCACTTTGTTTGTTTTGTATCAGAACATCAGAACAAGACGGAACAGACCTTCAGCTGTCTCGTTCAAACAAGAGGATGAAATCTCTTTCCTCCACTGGGCTTTGTTATATCACAATCTGATAATAAGTTGGTGATCATGCTCTTTTGTGTTCTTGGTTCAATCTATGGGGCCTTTGAGCAAACCAGTGGAATTATTGTGGAAGAGAGAAGCAAACTGGCAATAAGAGCCACACAGACATTCAGTTGTCCACTGGCTCCTCTGCCTATTATGTAAGTTTCATGCACTAGTACTATGCTGATAAGACTTGAAAAGGCAGGCTAAAAACTTACATAAACACCCTCAGTGCTGAGACAGGCTAAGAAAATATTTAGAATGAGTTTTAAGGGATAAATACATATTTTAAAATGTAAAAACCTGATAAACAGAATGCAAATCTCTTTTAATTACCAGTACCTGTATGTGAAGTTATGGCTTTTTGAACAAGAAAAAAAAATGGAGGGCGGGACTTGATTTTGTCCATTGGGAATTGATTGGATGGTTGTGATTTGCTGTTGCTGTGATGTCATGTGAGTGACAGGTTATCACGTCAGTAAACACATCATCAAAGAAGAGATGTTGCTTCAAGAGGGTGGGGAGGGTATTTTGATTTTCTTTTTTTATGTGCAAGGAAAAATCATTTATAATAAATACTAAACTGTCTATTATGATTTCATGGTGACTAAACAAATGTACAGTTATACACTGAGATGCCGAAGTTCTGCTCTATATCCTGCTTCAAAATTATTCTTGAGTTTCATGTTCATGATCTGAAAGCATGTCTATTGATTTATCTGCACAATCCGTATTCAACAGGAGATGATTCGAGCTAGAGTGGGCTCCATCTTGTTTTCTGTAGAGCAGTTTTTTTTATTATTGTTCAGAGGCTTCAGAAAAAGTAGGGCAAGCTGTCTGTCTCTCATGCCACCTCTGCAGGCCCCAGGGATGTGATTGTTCTCGGTGCGTAAGGGAGATCCTTGTGGGTGACAGGACACGTCTGCCTTATGTCTTTGCCATCCTTCTGTTTTTCTCTCTATATATGAATGGCTTTGAAATAAAAATAAAAATCTGATGACGATGTAAATAGTCTCATAACACGAAGCACGAGTTCTGGAGCACACAGTTTAACGACATGTCTTTCTTGCACATGACAAACTTGCTTTGGTGTGAAAACTCATCTTGGGCGTCTCTCATGCCTTAAAGGTATAGTTCACCCACAAATCAAAATTATGTCATTTACTCACATGCAATTTGTTCCACACCCATACAAATGTATGTTTTGTATATTCAATTTCAGTAAGACCGTTTACATTTACACAGAAATTTGTTCTGCGCATGTTTTAAGAAGTGGTGCGTTTTCCAGAATTTTTTCCAGTATTTGTACGATTTTATGCGACAACTGCCATGCTATTATATGAATGAGTAGCCAATTTTTAGCAACCTCCTATTTATTGTTTATCAACTATTTTAGATGAATCCAACCTTATGAGTCACATACAGTAAAAATAAAATATATTTGGCAGTCAGTCAAATTTTCTACTCTAAGTTCGCTTGGATTTTGTCTGCAAATTGGACTATACTTTATATCGAACTTTCAAGCTAAAAAAAAAAAGTCGGATTTGTGCACTATTTCCCAAGTCTTCTGAAGCCTTATAATAGCTTTTGAAGAAAATGTAGGTTAAGTCAATCTCATCCATTAGCTCTAAAACTCTCTTTAATGAACTTTTAATGGCCCCCAACTCTTGTGAACGTCATATTTTATTGCAGATAAATTCTAATCAAGCTGTTTTGTCAAATAATGCAAAAAATGTAAATATTGTTTACCGGTCTGTGATTAGAAAAAAATAGTTTTTGAAATTTTATTCCCACCACAGTTTTTGTATGGAAGCCCATTTTGACCATAATAATTTTTTTCTTAATTGTGACATAGAATGTTATAATTCTGATGACATAAATCATAATTATATAATATAAGAGAAATAACTTTGACATAAACAGTCATAATTATGACAAAAAGTCATAATTAAGACATAAGTTGAAATTATGAGATCCTAAATCATAATTGACAAAACTTTTTTGTTTTTACTTTTTTGGGATTTTGTTGTCTTAATTATTAATTAAATTTTTTGACTTTTCATAATTTTTTAATACTTTTTAAGTTTACCAATGCATTTTTCTTATGGGTTGGAAATGGGTATCCATAGTTTTGAGATGAAGACAAGGACATACAGAAATACTTTTTAGAAGTGTTTTAATGTACGGTCATTTCTAAAAGTCGACAGGGCCAAAAGTTCAGATAAACGAGTTTAAAAAATTTTTTTGAATACATTTCTTATATTCAACAATGACCTTGTTCCCTGTGTGTGCCCACATAAACTTAATACAGAAATGACAAAAAATAGCCTAGTAACACATTAACTTTATCCTGGTATGCACTGAACTGAATTGTAAGTACATTAGCATTAGAGTCATTGCATAAATTTGGGCCATGTGTCCTGCATTGTGTTTCTAAAATTCCTTCCCGTTGATAACACAAAAACAGCCCATAAAAGCAGATTACAGGCGGCGTGTGTGTGTGTGTGTGTGTGTGTGTGTGTGTGTGTGTGTGTGTGTGTGTGTGTGTGTCCGTGTGAATGTGCGAAGCTCTCTCAGGAGGCCGCCTGCTTGCTGAAGGCTCACTTGCTCCAATCAATGTGGCAAGCCTGGGTTCTTAAGCCAGCTGGGAGATGTGCTTGCCTGGATCAATGAGCAAGAGCTGGCAGCCTGGTACTGACTTACTCTTATTAAAACAAAGCACAACTACAGAAACTGGGGAGAAAAGTTGAGACAAAGCAAGTTTGTTGGGGGGGTTAATGCCAAAGAAAATTGAAAAATGGGTAAATGATGATCCTGATAAGCCAACACCCATGTATTAGTCAATATATCAATGCAAATGCCTGACAAATTACCTCATTTAGTTAGTTGAAGAACTTGGATCAGCATTAAATGTTTGCTCAAGGGAAGCATTAACCTTCCTGTTTTTCTGAATTATCTGAAATCTGTTTAGCTATTGGTGTGGGGCCGGATGTTGATTCGGCCCCATATGTCATTGACGTGTGTTTTCAGCAGAGGGAAGACGGAGGACTTGTCCGTGTCCTGTCCAATGATTTCTCTCTGAGCAGTCCTGCAGAAGAGAGAGAGAGAGAGAGAGAGAGAGAGAGAGAGAGAGAGAGAGAGAGAGAGTGAATACAATCACTACAGTAATAAATCAATGTGTCCTTCACTGAGACAACAAACATCTCCTGCCAATCAAACCACCTGATGAGGGAAATGAATAATCAATAATTCTCTAGAGTGTTTCTGTGAGTTAATGAACCATGAAAACGTTTATTGTAAGTGACTATTACGTCAAATGTCATTATGGGGACATACTGACAAATATCCAAAGTCTTTTGTCAGCAAAGGGAATTTTATGTTCCTGGGGTTGAATTTCTTTTTTTAGATTCTAATGTTTAACTTTTGCCTCAGACCCAGTCTTTCAATCTTAAGTTATTAAAACAGAAGTTTTCTTTCATATTCTTTCTTATTCATACTAAACACTGCAATATTCCATTTAAAAAACTTCGTGGTGGATTTCGTGGTGACTTTAAACTATAAAACATTTTTTAATCTTAATGGTCTAAATAACAAGTCCAATAAACTAATTATTTTAGTATTTATTGTTAAACACATTATTTTACCCAAATTACAACTGTAGCTCAGTTGTGGCATAATTTCCACAACAACCAATAGTTTTGCCCATAATAAATATTTTTCACAAGTTAGTGTCAAAAAGACAACAGTGTCTGGGAAGAGATTGAGATGAAATGTGAAATATATGTAAAAAAAAACAAGGATCAACAAATCAAGGTAAATATCACTTGTGAACAGAATATTTGTTTTAATTCCAATGAAATTATATACTATAATAAACATATAGTTAAAGACTCTGAAGGACAACAGAAGTAGAACTTTCTAAGAAAGATCATTTGTTAGATTTCCTTCCTTCATAACCTCAACTTCTCAGTGATCTCAGTCTCTCTTTTCCCCTCTAGAGAAGGTGCATGAAAGAAAGCACAGTCTAATTACCAAAGTTTCTGACTGCTTTACCCAACTTTTTCCCCTGAGCAGAAGTTTTCACTTCATCAGACTGAAACCCAGTTTCCTTTTCAGTCAGATGCAATGAAACTCATAGTTCAGTTGGAAACGCTACAACATATGTGATAAAATTATTCAGAATTTTTTTTTATTTTGCAAATGCTTTCCAGATTATGTGCAATATCAGACGAGACTAACGAGACAGAGACCAGACCACCATTATTCGTTGTGAGATGGCAACAGTAAGCAACCAGAATACGTGAAGAGAAACTTGGTGGGGTGAATCATCCTCATTAGCGTCGACAGTAACTTACCCCGCAGTGGTCCATAAGCTGAGGGTCAGAGATTGTCTTGGCACCTTCTAAAGTTCCTGTCTGTTTCTATCATGCTCGTCTGACCTACATTTACATTTGCCGTGAGGCTGGATTCCCCCATCTTCAAGAGAAAGAAAGAAAGAAGAAGAGCCAGGTAGATTAGAGATATGCTGCTAGGTTTACTTCACGATCTTCTCAATTTATCTAATATACACATTATGCCTTGAGCAACACTTGTTAAGGGAAAAATGAAAACACAATATCAGTCGAAATTTAATGTCAGAGTAAGTTTTTACTCAGAGGCAAGCAGCAGGGGTTTTAAACTCAAATTCAAGACTTTAAAAGATCTGCACTAAGAAAATTATTACAGAACAAACCTATACAATCTCAAAATAGCCTATAGGCTAAAATCTCAGATTCTTTTACTTACTTAAACAGACTGCAACACACATTCAAAGAAGGACTTAATACTGGTTATCAGCAAAACAGTAACTGCAAGTTTAAAATACTCAAGACATGGGCTGGGGGAATTAACGCGTTAATCTTTGCGATTAATTTGAAATGTTTAACGCGTTAAAAAAAAATAACGCAATTGACGCAGCACTTTTTTTTTTTGCCTCGTTTTAATGATTTCCTGTTGCGTCTGCTATTAAAAAGGCCGAAATATGCCGTCCCGCCCCTCCATGTTCGGCGGTCAGGTTTCATTCTCGGGCAGCTTTCATGAGCGGGTCTTTTCCGCTCGGTATGTGCGTCGCGCTCTGTGCTCCGCGCGCACGCGCGCGTGAGTGTGTGTGTGTGTGTGTGTGTGTGTGTGTGTCGGTCGGTCGGAGCGCTCTGTGCTCCGCGCGCGCGCGTGCGTGTGTGTGTGTGTGTGTGTGTGTGTGTGTGTGTGTGTGTGTGTGTGTGTGTGTGTGTGTGTGTCGGCTCGCTCTGTCGTTAATGGCCCAGCAGCGGCGAGCTCTCCGTTCCGTGTGTGTGTGTGTGTGTGTGTGTGTGTGTGTGTGTGTGTGTGTGTCGGCGGCTCTGTCGTTAACGGCCCAAAGGCTTCAATCATGTACTAAGCACTGGAAAAGTAAAGTCCACTCAAGTAACGTGAAATTTCTCTGTTGACTTCTGTTTGCTGAGCTGGTATAGCCATGCTGGGCAACAATGGTAAAATGACCTGCTCTGATCACATGCTCTGGTAATAATAGCTTTGTAGGACTATATTTTGTTTTAATAATTAATAAAATAATAATAATTATAATAATCTGTTAAATTGATTATGTTGATTGATTATTGAAAAAGAATAATATATTGATATATTGATGTTTAATATTTTAATATAGGGCTATTTTCTGTTCCCTTTTTTTCCTGTGTTGTTTAATTAGATGATTCTAAGTTTAAATATTGATGATTACAAGCTTGGGGGAAGCGCAATTAATTACAGAAATTGTGCAATTAATTAGTTAATTTTTTTTAATCGATTCCCAGCCCTAGTTTTAGTCGATAATATATTAAATTGGTTTGTGAAAACATTTGAATAAGAGGTTGACTGATATTGGATTTTGCTGATATGATAATGAGCTTAAAGAAATCACTAAATGCTAATAAAGAAAGCACTACCCAGATTATTATTATTGTTCTGATACTTGTAAATATATACTGAATGTGTTAAATAATGTTCTTAGGGTGCGTTTACACAGCAAAGATGTACTAAAACGGAAAAGTTTTTGCTGTGTTTTTTGACGACAAAGTCAGAATGATCCCCATTCACAAGGATCCGCGAAAACGACTAAAAACGCTGTATTTTGCTGCGAGGCCATAGTAGGCGATGTCACTTTGTCAAAAAACATTAAACGGCTATTGACTGACCACGCAATATGCATATTTGACATCACAGTTTTCACAAGGTTGCTTTTTGTAGTTTACACGGAGACGATGGATAACGGATAACGGTATTATTTTCAAAAACGTGCTAAACAGGCCGACCAAAATGGCATAGTTGTATTAATAAACACATTAACAGTTTTCTGTTTTTAGTTGAAAACGGTGTTCAGCAAATTCCCCCTCAGTCTTTTCTTGCTTCCTATGACTGGGTTGCCCAAAGAAAAGCTAGGCAGTTTACATTGAATTAAATGCCATTTTATTGTGTACTCAGTAAACCCTACACTCAAAATAATTAATTTGTTTGAGTAGAGCCAACTCAAATTATACAAATTAGTTCTATCAAATTAACTTTTTTTTCTTTTGAGTTTATAAAACGGACACATTTTAAGTAAGTTGAATTGTTTCGTGGTTTTGAGTTTTCTGAAATTGTTTCATTTCATTTAGAAAAACTTAAATGTAAGTTAAACTGGGCTGCATGGGATTTCTATTTCCCAGCATGCTTTGCCATGAAACTCAAAAGGGAGAGTAAATGCTAAAATTAAGTGTTATATGATGTTTTTTGTGCCAGATTAATATCAAGTGGGAGATTTAGTAGTGTTTAATGTTTTGTTATGCTTGTTTAGAAGAGTTTCTGTTAGGTTTCTGTTAGATTCGGTTACCATCATGGTGACGAGTGGAGCATGAGTTTGGATTGAGAACAATGTATGTTAAATGTTTTATATTGCTGTACTCATTCAACACATGCTATGCTATGCTAATACTATCAAAGCATTGTGTAACCAACCAATTAGCAAGGTAGCATTTATTGAAATAGCAGGTTAAAGCAAGACAAATTTCCACTACTAAAAATATTTAAGTTAAGTTTACATGATAATCTAAAATTGTGTGAATTAGCTTACTCAAATACGTCAAGTTAAGAGCAATTAAAATATAAATTATGTGTACAAAATAAAAATCTACAAGTTCTGCTTACTTAAACGTTAAATTTAGTAAAAATCAGTAATGTCACTTGTTTGCGCACACTGATTGAGAGCAGATCTGAGGAAGTTAAGTTGAAAAAAATCGAATGTGCTGCAACATTTTATTAAATTACATCTTAAAAAAAAACGTATGCAGCTTTTGCCATATAGTTAATGTTCAAAGTCTTTCAAGCATTACAAACATTGACACCAAATTACCTCCTCTTCCAAACTAAACTAACTTAAATATAAACAAAAGTAAGAACAAAATGAAGAGCACTGAGAATGAAATAAGCATTCCTTGGGTGAGATCAGGAGCACAAAGAAAGGTTTGGATGACTGACCCAATTAAAATTCACTGCTGTTGACAGCGGTGAAAGTCACTTATGCATGAGATTATGCACTTATGCACAGTGCTCATTAACAGCATTGTGTGCAAGTGTTTGTGTGTGTGTACAGTACAGTACAGTACAGTACAGTAGGTGTGTGTGTGTGTGTGTGTGTGTGTGTGTGTGTGTGTGTGTGTGTGTGTGTGTGTGTGTGTGTGTGTGTGTGTGTGTGTGTGTGTGTGTGTGTGTGTGCATGTGAAGCGGGCAGCACGTGCGGCGGATTCACGTGGTGAGTCTGCACTCACTAACGGAGGATCCAGGCTCCACTGTTGCCTGGTTACCAGATTAAACCCAGAGCCTCCTAAACAGGATCTTTTCAAATTGTTTTGTTTCCTTTTTCATCCCTGCAACAAGAACAAAATCCCACAAATTAAAGAAACACGCACAGCTTTCATAACAAGCGCAGTATATGAAATGTAATTCAGAGTGGCAGGTAGTAGATATCTTTAGCTTGACCTAGAAATATGGAGAATTATCAGATCAAACTGGAGAGATCAGGATTAAGAGTACAGAAAGTGGAAATGGCTGGTATTACGAGGATCAGTTATGAACAGAAGTGACATTTGCAATCATTGATTTTAAGATACTGCTAGGTTAGAATATGTCAGTGTCATTGTTTTGTAGGCACGTTTATAAATTCTATTTGCATATCCTAATTGGGCCTGAGGAAAATTTCATACAAAGTGTTGACAGAAATTGCCTGGAAAAAATCCATGTATTGTTGACCTAAAACTGAATTTAATATCGTTAACTAAATTATTAATGGCTAAATTATTGAATATGATTTTTAAGTATTGAACTCATTTTCTTAAACAGACCACAAAGGAAAAAGTCTATAGACCACAGTCTATTTTTATACCCCTAAAAGGGCAACGTAGCCCCTGAGATACAAACATTTCAGACAGATTATGAAAATAATTTCAACAAACGTAATAAGTTGACGCTTAACGACAACTTTTTAAACATGTAAGTCCCCTCTAAATATTGTAAATATGTGAAATATATCAACTTTTATGTGAAGGTGAGTAGATTTCCCACTACAGGTGGTCATGTTGTTTTTAAATGGTGCCAGTGAGCTAAACAAATAATGAACGAAGTCGCCAGATCTAAATATTCACAACAGCCTTTTAACATGAAACCAAGAAATGAGACCTACACTTTCAGTGCCTCTCCAGACAGCCTCTCAAATGTTTGTATCCCCCAAAAACATTTTTAGGGTGAAAGGACCTGATCTACAGCATGAACTAACAACGAACAGATGTATTTTTATCAACCAATGTTAACCTGTAAAAATATTAATCTGTGTATATTGTATATATATATATAAATATATATATATACACACAAACATACATTACATACTTGCATACATACACACACACACACATATATATTTACAAACTTTTATGTTAGATGTGATTAATCGATTTGACAGCACAACTAAATATACAAGTTACAGTTAGCAGACACAAAGCTGTATCATTTAAAAAATATATATATATTTAGGCATATTTAGTCAAATTAAGATAAATTTACTTGAAGCAAAATCGTGTAAGATATACATTTTTAAGGAATATAAATATTTAAGAATGACTAAATATCCTAATATTTAGGAATTAAAGTATATCTTAATTTATTTTAAGCATACACCTTGCCGAAGTTTTGAATTATATATATTTACAAACTTTTATGTTAGATGCGATTAATCGATTTGACAGCAATAATATTTAGCCATTTAAAATGTATAGGTAGCACTTTGGTTTAGGGTCCAATTCTCACTATTAACTAGTTGCTTATTAGCAAGCATTTTACTATGATATTGGCTGTTTATTAATGTCTTATTCTGCATGACCATATTCTACATCCCTTAATTCTACCCAATACCTAAATTTAACAACTTATAAACTATTAATAAGCAGTAATAAGGAGTTTATTGAGGCAAAGGTCTTAGTTAATAGTTAGCATAGTCAGAATTTGACCCTAATCTAATGTGTGACCAAAATGTTTATTACACACTACAGTATACACAGTATAGTGTATATTACATGTGGCATGACATTAAAAAAATAAAAAAGTTTAAAGCACAAAAACATCCAAAGTTCTCATTAAACTATTCGATTAGTGTCTTTACTTGATCTGAATATGTCTGAAAAGCTGGCTGACACAGTTTGGCCTGAGTCAAAACACATATCTACCTCCTCTCCTGCCTTTTTTCTTCTCTTCCTCCCTCTCTCTGACCCTTCCACACCCACACGCACATCCATCATGGGCTGTGAGTTACCCATGTGGAAAAAAGCTCTCAGCTCCAGAGATTAACCAAAAAAAGAAAGAAAAGGAAACAAACAAAAAAAGCTGTTTTCCCAGCCATCAAGAGATTCTCTGCACCACAGAAGAAAGTGGCTGCCACTATCATTCCTGCCAATTACCTCCGGCCCCCTCAGGCATCTCCAGTTTCCACGGTAACTCATGGCACCCACTCTAGCTGGGATGCGTATCACCATGGCAACCTGAATCGAAGCCCGGTACCCCAGTGTCCGTTGCTTGTCTTCGCAGTGACAGTGCTGACTACCCTCATTACTGAAGGCTCATGCTGAGGCTATGAGAACCCTTTGATCACATGACCCAATTATGGCAAATATCCAGTATGTGTGACAACCCCAGAAAGGCTAGTTTCAGCTAGCTTATTCCTGCTATGCACAGATCACTTTTAACACACAGCAATGAATTCAGACCATGACACTGCTCTCTCAGACCACAATTCTCTCACTCTCCTACTGAACAAAGGTTTCAAACATGTATTGTTGTTCAATCTACATTCTACAGGATGTAACTATGTATGGACGCTTGTTTCTGCCAAAAAATTCTAATTTCAAAAAGGTATTTACAACGTCACATCTCGCAATTCTGAAATTTTCTAGAAATTTCAAGCAATCCCGAGTTTATTAAAAAGTCACAATTACCTTTTTTATTTGTTATTCTGGTGGAAACAAGCTTCCATATAGGTGTGAACTTCATAACTACTGTAACTATCTTTAAAAACTTGAATTTTGACTCAAAAGTTACTGAGATGCAGCCTTTGTGACAACTTCCCTGAAGGACAACTAGCCCTGGTCTTCTCAGTAATTTGTGTAAAATATGAGCAAACAAATAAAGTCTAAACTTCTCCACAGTGTAGAGTACACTTTCAAAAAGTAACCTCCGCACCTAAATGTTAGCTTATCTTGCATCTTACACTAAAAAAAGACACCTAATGGCTCGTTTCCACTGAGCAGTACAGTACGGTACGGTACAGCAGTGGTTTTCAAACTTTTTCAAGAGCGACCCTTTTTTTTTTCTTTTTTTTTTACGCGACCCATAGGCCTATATAGGCCTATTCTTAAGCCTTTTCTTAACAACCGCTTTTGATGATGCACGTGCAGTGGCTTATCTGTGACGCGATCGCAACGCAAAGTTGATTCTGCACTCTTTTGATCTAGCTAAAGCTACAGGGATGCTAATTAACCGGTTAACCATTAACCATTGTAAGAATTTTAACCAATTAATATAGCCTACTATCGTTTGATGTATGCTTAAAAAATTCACTAAAAATATTCCACAACAAATCCTTTAAATTTAATGATACTCAGAACAGAACAAGAATGAAAAAAATATCTATAAACAAGCTAAAACGAAATAATTTCGTTGGGCTCACCTAACTCTCTCGTTCGAATACATTTTTTTTTCCATATTCGCGATTTATTTGGATAAACTATTATTTATTATAGGCTTCTAAGAAAAAATGAAAATGATTATCCCCCCAAATTTTAAATATTTATTAGGCTTCAAAAAATATAAAAACTTTTAATTTAAGTAAACTTAAAACAAACCTTACATAAACCCATTATAAATGTCATATTTACCTGTGCCTTTCCTGTCTAACAGATATGAAATATACAGAAATTGGATAAGGTTATCAAAACATTCCGCACTGCATAAATTATAAACTAAATATAGAGAAATCCGTATTAAAGCTACACACATTCTTTAGTCAAGAGCTGTTAGTAATTTTCTCCGAGAATTAGCTGCTGCCACTTTAGGACCAGCCACAGCTGACGATCTCACGCATCCCATTCTCTCACTACTCTTTACTTTCATTTAAGATTTTATTTAACTCATTTAAGACTGTTCTTGTGAGGATACTCGACAAAACGAACATTTTGGCATACATGTGTGTTGTTCGTTCTAGCGCGAAAGAGAACTTGATACTGGCGCGCGTCTATCTGTGGGTCGTGTGTATGTGTGTGTGTCAGGAGGACATTTACTGACAGCGCGTTCTCTTTTGTCTTGTCGCGCATGAATGGTTTAAAAGCATTTGCATGAATAAGAGCGGGATCATATAACGATAGCTTAGTCACCTGTTGTTGTTTCTGACGTTTCATCGCCTGTGCCGCAACCGCGATACCACGGAGGAGCAGGACCGAGCCTATGTCGACGCGTGCCGTCTCGGTTTCCTTTCCGTCAACTTGTTTGTGAGCGCCTCACAGAAATGAACCAAACTCAGTTGTTTAAATAGCCATATTTCGCGTGTTTCTTTTATATAGGCCTGTAGACAATGATTTTATGAAAACAAATTTTGTTTTTTAATTTAATTATATTTTCCTTAAATCATCCTGGCGACCCATTTTTTAAGTCTCGCGACCCACCCGAGGGTCGCGACCCAGGGTTTGAAAACCACTGCGGTACAGTACGGTACGGTTCGGGTCTGTTAACCAGAGCCGCCTTAACCTAATGTTAGGCCCCGGGGCTGAGAGGTTTTGTAGGCCCCCCATCCCCTCAATTTAAAGAGTCTCATTTAAAAAAAGTGTAATAGCCTATCTAGGTAATCTACATCACAAAATGCATTAGTTTCTTTCGAGACCTACAACAGTGATTTTTTTAAATATTGTTTTTCATTTTAATATTGTTATTAACATATCACTGAGCACATAAACACAAGACACTTTATTTAACAACCACACACAGCAACTAAATTTCAACTTTATGCAAATGAGAAGCGATTTTCGCGAGTGACGACCAATAGGAAAGAAGCCTTTCAGTGGAGCTCAGCTCCCGTCACCGTCTCGAGTGAAATTGCATGTGAATCGGCAAGACCGAAGAGTTCAAGGGCGATTTCACTGTTTTATATGATTTGACTGTAACTAACCACAAACATGGATATAATAAAATGATGCATGGAAAAGAAACTGTCGACAGTCTCAGTGAGTTTAATTCATACATGTATAGTTCGAGTGTTGTAGTTTTATGATGCAAGTTTAGCACTGCTGCAGTTCATTTTACAGTGCATTATGTTGACTATTAGGGACAAGAAAATGTATTAGCCTATTTGTCAAATTCGGATGACGTTTTAGTAATTGATGACAGTATGAGTGAGTTTAATTTGTAGATTGATCGATCGTTAATCTAGTAAATTATTTAATCCCTGAACACTGCTGTGTGTAATATAAAAACACTCTCCCAACAGCATACTGTTTCTTTTGAGCCTAATTCCTAGTCAAATTAAAATGATATAGTTGTATAATATCACTTGTGGTGGTGTTTTGTATAGATGTGGCCAGACGAGCAGTCTTGCCTCATTCGCGCCGCGGGACCTCTCGCGCGTAAACGCGTCTTTACAACACTGAAATCACTCGCGCCAGACGCTCTATTCGCGTTTGGTGTGAACGCACCTTAACAATAACATTAGAGCGACAGCACTACCAACGCCCACAAGCGACTAGCGACATACAGCGACAAAATCTGACAAGTTAAAACAAAATGACCTTTTCAGCTCATCATGAACCTGAACATGGGAGGCCCCTGAATTTGGGAGGCCCCTGGGCTTCAGCCCAGGTAAGCCCGTGCATTAAGGCGGCCTTGCTGTTAACCATGATCTGGCTAGCGTTTCCACTGCCAACAGTACCCTTACTTGATGGGCGTGGTGTTTCGATCGACGTCATTTTCGCGCGAAGAAGAACATAGTAAACTACAATGGATGACATATACATGTTTGTCACAAGAAGACAAGCGCCGACATTAGGCTTTTCTCAATATTAAGTACGCAAAGTTTGTACTTGCCATGTGCGACTCCTACATGCAAATGGTACAGCGCGTTCTTAAAAGGTCACTCAGCTCGCTCTGCTACTCCGGTTATCTCTGTTACTCTGTATGTACATTTTAAGCAACAATAAAACGAAATATGTTATAAAACACTACTCTGCCTCTTTTCGTTTTCATTTAAATAAATTAAACATTATAGGGACACAAATGTGGTTCATGAACAACGCATATTGACTGCACGTTATACGTTATTCTATTTAACGTTATAACAAAACGAAATTTAAAACACAACCCTAACGTTACCTCTTTTCGTTTAAATAATAAAAAAAATTACACATATTACAGGCAATATATGCATTTGTACAAATGTTGCAATAAACATCAGTGATAATCTTGTTATAAGAAAATGACAAGAAACCATATTTATTTTTGTAAAATTTCAGTTTTATCAATAATAGCCAATATAAAAGTTTAAGTAAAAGGTACAAGACGCTATACAATAAGAAATAAAGCAAACAATTCAGTCAAATGTCCAAATGCTGCGCTCTAGTCTAACATTACAACAGTAAAGTTAAATACAAATAGCCTATAATATGAAACTAAACTTAGCCCTCGGCCAAAACGATTGACAGGGAACGAATTATATATTCACGAGACCAAAGATCGCCCGTTAGGTCTACACAAGACGAATTATATCTCATGTTTAACCACTACCGTCGGAGTCATCGGCGAACGTCAGAAGAACTAACTTAGCCGAGGAAAGGCTCATCCAGCCGGGAAACATGAGCGCCGAGCGCCCGCTGATCGCATGGATCTCACAACCGGGGAAAAACAAATCATCTTTATAAATAAACCACAGATTTGAGCTTTAAACAACTACATTCTCGCCTGAAAAACTCTTAAAATTACATTTCGTGACACAGTAACAGTAGTATTATATTAAACTGTATATTAAAAAATGGCGCTTCTTATGTTGTCATTCCCCTCGTAGCACGCGCAAGTGACGATTCTCTGTCAACCAATCAACGTCCTGCAGTGAGTCTAGCTCCACCTTTTAGTACCGTACCACTGTGCTAGGTACCCCAACGGAAGAGTAGCCTCTCGCTGCATCCTGCGGTGGACATCCAACCCGGCCACATCCAAGTGTGACGTCAGAAGCCACCACGCCCATGCCCAAATTGGACACAGTCTCATTAACGTTAACATTTAAAAACAGGAAGAAGCATCGAGAAGAGAAGACGAAGGTAACTGCGAACTATTCTAACTGCATTATTACATCACCAATTTCATGTTGTTATTTGGATTAAGGGTAAATATGAAAAATATATTATTTCAGTGCTATGTGTGACGTTACATCCTGTAAATCTTATTCTGCTCGTAAAGAATATGAGATTTGATTGTCACTCTGTCAGTTGTAAATACTGCATATTGAAAAAGTCATTGCTATGCAAAGAAGTTATACATGTTTAGATAATGTAATGTGATGATAAACTGTTGTAATATGCATAAGTTTTATTATTGATTCATAGTAAATACAGTGACGGCAAGCCAGCCATCACATCAGCAGTCTTTCCTAACTATATTATACTTCTTTTCAGGAGTACTACTGCATGCTAGCACTACTATACTATATAATGGTTTGCTGTTCAGT
Organism: Leuciscus leuciscus; assembly: GCF_965113295.1. Classification (NCBI taxonomy): domain Eukaryota; kingdom Metazoa; phylum Chordata; class Actinopteri; order Cypriniformes; family Leuciscidae; genus Leuciscus; species Leuciscus leuciscus. The sequence goes on from NC_138735.1 coordinate 22,715,164, forward strand.
AGTGATATTATTGTATATTTATATTAACGTTTTTCATAGGCCATCATAAATGCCCTGGCTGTCCTCCGGGATGTCTCAGGAGGTGGAGCAGGTCTTCCTTTCTGGTCCGGATTATCATTGCAGGTCAGAGTAGATTATTAATTATTTTTGCACAATGCCCAGTGCACCCTTTTGTTACTGATATTTCTGTTAACACAACAGTGACTGTTCTCTGATAACTATTTCAGTGAAGTGGAAGATTTTAACAGACGAATTGACAAACAATTGAGGAAAGAAGGGAGACCATTCAATTGGTGGGTATTGCTCTTACATTTACACATTTGGAGTTTGGAATTAGACGTCAGTAACATGAATATTCTATTTGACTTTCTCTCTCTACAACATTTTGTAAGTGTTAAATCAGAAATATATATTTCAGTTGAACATGTTAAACAAATTCTATTATTTCTCTCTCTCTCTCTCTCTCTCTCTCTCTCTCTCTCTCTCTCTCTCTCTCTCTCTCTCAGAGTTGAAGCCATTCTTGCAGCAACTGGTGGAAAAGGGGATCTTTTTGGTGCTTTTGTTCTAGCACAATATTTTGATGTAAACTTGATGTATTAACACAAAATATTAAATTAAAATATTAATTTGTGACCAAGATATTTTGAACTATGATGATATTTTGATGTTATATTTTGATATGTTAAACTCATAAAACCTGTACAGAAGGGGAAGCGAGAGATTAACTGGTTTTTATGTATTAAAATATTGTGCAAAAGGTCATTTATTTCAGTAATTCAACATAGCTGTAAGCCATAATCATCAAATTTATAACACATAAAGGCTTGAATTATCTCACTTTGCATGTAATGAGTCTATATTATATATTAGTATCAGCTTTTAGTTGAATTACTGAAATAAATGAACTTTTGCACGATATTCTAATTTTTCGAGTTTCACCATATTGGTTCTTTAACTTAAGGTTAACATAAATTTAATTCTGCTGTTCTTTAATTTGATTTCAAAGTCATTTGCTATAACAGGCTACTAATAAGTGAATTCTTAATTTGATTGTAAAAATGCAATATTTCTATAACCACATAGAAAGAAATGTAAAAAAAAAAAAAAGTTTACATTTATTTTCTTTATTTAGAAGGGGTAACTATTTTGGAGTCCATATAATTAAGAAAGTGACAAAAACTCGTTTTATTATTAAATGCTCCCTTATACGTTTATTATAGCAAAACCATGATTATTGATTACCATTTGTATAACAGAAATACAAGAGAAATACAAAAATATCGTTTTAAGGTACATTGTTTACTTGTACTACCATGTCATTAACTTACAAAAACATGAATTAGACCATTCCAAGCCTGCCAAAAGCGTCACAATTTAACTGCATCAATAATCTGTAGCGTCACACCTCTACACCAATAACCTCATCTTTATTATAAACCAATAACTATGATAACAACCGTAAACATATTGCCGACAGGAAGCAGCGCCATTTTGCGCATGCGTACAACAAATCGAGTCACGTGCCGTTTTTGGACATGGGCGAGGCTTCCGACGTCACACTTGGATGGGCGTGGCTTCTGACGTCACACTTGGATGTGGGCCGGGTTGGATATCCACCGCAGGATGCAGCGAGCTGTAGTTGCAACGGAAGGGTACCCAAAAAGTGGTACGGTACGGTTCGGCTTTTTGGTACCATTCTCAACTTTTGGCAGTGGAAACGCAAATAAAAGGGTACCGACCCGTACCGTACCGTACTGTACCGCTTGGTGGAAACGCGCCATAAGTGTCAAGTATACAAGATGATATGCAAAATAAGGAGCTACAACCAGTTATGAGTTACTGATTGGCTTAGATTTGGGCCAGTTGTGGCTCATGTGTGGCTCTTGTCTTTAATCCAGATCTGGGCTGTCATTCTGTATGTGGGCCAAGGGAAAAGTGGTTGTGTGGACTGGAACTGGGCCAGAAAAAAATTGCCATGAGGGTATATGTGTAACTTAATGTCAGTTGTGTTAGGGATACAAAACACTGGCTTAAACAAAGCTTCAGCATCAGTTCACTGGCAGGATACTATCAAACAATTTACCAGTAGCATCCTGCAGGGCTCTGCCTCAGGCTCCGTGAACAGTCTCTCTCACCCATGGTTTCTTGCAATAGTGCATATAATATAATTAAATACAAGTGGATACTGAGGGCAGGGAGTCAGACCTTTCCTGAGAGATTGCATAACTCCCCCAAATCACAGGCAACCATCAGAAATCTGAGATAACAGATGTTGGTTTTTATTTTACTCTGTATTTTAGTCATGATACATCCACTCACTGGCCTCTCAAGGTAAAAGTATGATATTTTAAGAATGCTTTGTCCTTCGCACACAGTTGTTGATATCGATACTGAATTGTTAAATGAAAGAATAAGCAGTTACTTCAGTCAAGTGGATGTTGAGTCATAGGATATGGTACACACACACACACACACACACGCACGCACGCACGCACGCACGCACGCACACACACACACACACACACACAATAGGGACATTTCATTGACTTTTTTTTATAGTTATGATCTAACCTGCACCAACAGAAAATGTTCTGCATTTTTACAATAAAAAAAAACACACACACACAAGCTGCCCTACAATATACAAAAAATATGTCTGTTTGCTTGATAAAAATGTAAAGGTGGGAGTTCACATATAAAAAACAGCCAAATTCATGTTATAACACATCTGATGGTAGTTCCCTGCTGTATGAAGAACCACAGAGACAAGCGAAACAGTAGAGAGTGTATAGCTATTTTTGATCACATGATGAAATATTCACTGAGTTCCGCATGATGAAATAGCTTTCATATTTTCTCTCTTCTTCTCTCCCACATACTCCATCTCTCTGCAGCTTCTCTTTTGCCTTTGAAAAATGAGCTTCTGTCTCAAGGTTTCAAGCTGTCACTCACGTCCCCCTGAAAACAACTTAATTACAAATGATTTGGGGCAAATGCCATTATTTCCACACAAACACACAACAAACACATAGAAAAACTTTAAGAAACATCTGGTGGAAAACACTGTAAATTACTGTGATTGTGAGCAGATTGCTCTATTCTGTGTTTGTGTGACTGTTGATGCCTCTTGTGTGTGTTTGGAGGGTCAGCGCTGATTCGATTGGCCGCAAAGACAGAGCAGTTCATCACTCGCTGACCTCTTCCGTCACACGGGCCAATATCATTTGCCATGTAAGTGGGCGGATGAAAGGGTCACTGTCCAGAAAACCTAACGGATGAATCATCTTCAAAAAATGTCCTATAGATTTCCATGCACTACACACAATTCTGTGTGTACATAACAAGATACTAACAGTAACTTAAAGGGACAATTTTTTTGTGTGTGTGTGCTGTCAACGCTAACTTGTTAACACATGCGATCCATTTTTTTCAGTTTAATGTCTCAAAAATATTTCTGTCCACTATAGGACCACTATCGTCAAATACGATTGACAATTAGCATACAGTTAGGATTGGAGGTATGGCAGCCTAGCATGGATAAGAGCAGGGAGAGCAGCAATAACCCTTAGGGTAAACAGAACATAACCAACATGAATTTATTGCAGATATCATTAATTCAAGATTTTAAAGTACATGATTCGAGATTTTATTCTGATTCAAGGGGAATGAGAATGCCATACTGACTGGCGAGAGGAGGAGCTGTGGAGGGAGGAGGGTAAATAGCTCCTGAGAAACGCGATAGCTGCTGATAATACTGAAGGAGCTTATATGTGTATACAGTGATAGACGTCATATTCCTATAGACATGGATCAGCTGAGAGTCAGCTGATGAGAGCTTGACTAACGTGACCTATCAGAACTGACGCTACGCTTAATTTAACGCATTTTCTTTTTTCTGTCATCCTTTGGCTAGCGTTACAATATACGATCACACTCTTAAACATGCAAATGCTTTTAAACCATTCAAGACAATAGAATGTCTGTGAATGTCCTGTCTATGTGACGACGCACACGACGCACAGAAAAACGCGCGCCAGACTCGAGTTCTCTCGCTTGAACGAACAATAACATACACATTAATGCCAAACTGTCCATTTTGTTGAGTATCCTAATAAAAGCAGTCTTAAATGAGTTAAATAAAGTCTTAAATGGACGTGGAGTTGTGAGAAAATGGGACGCGTGTGTTATATCTTAAAGTGACAGCAGCCACTAATGCTGTCTGTCATAAATGTTAATCAAAGAACAATTTTTTTTCACTTGCTCTCATGTCGTTCCAAACCCGTGTAAATTTCTTTTTCACTGTGGAACACACACTCACAAGTATCCACACACAGGTCAGCAGCTGTGCAGTGCTGTTATGTGTTCATCAGACACACACACGCCGACAGTTCAGTTCAGTCGGAGGCAGGTGTTCGTGAAAAGAGCGGGAGGCTTTCGTGTCAAACTAAAGGATGAGGGGTGGAAGAGAACATAAGGATGAATTGACATGAAGAGGAGGAGGAGGTGTGAAGATTTGGTGGGATGTTTATTGTTTCTGGGCGTTGTAGGCAGCGAAAAGACCCTGACTGTCGTCGCAAAAGCATGTGACGGCATGCATGTGGGTTTATTGTGTTTGTGAGTGACAGCTGAGGGGTGGAAGAATCGTAGACTTACGTAACCTCGTTAGCGTGCAAATGACTTGGCAATACGCCTCAGACAAAAATGTCATCTTAGGGATCAGAGATTTTATTCCAGGGAACCAACAGACTATTATCACTCATACAGCAGTCAAAATCCTCAAGCAATCCACAGGCGAACAGAGACGCCGTTACGTGATTCTCCCCAGCCATATGTGTTCTTAGAAATAGCTTGCTGCTTCCACTTACAAGACTTAAAGTTTATCATGTTAGCCAAAATGGCCATAAGAAAAAAAAAAAAAAAAGTTTTTTAATCATTTTTGTAGGCCTATTATTTTTCATTAAGCCTCCTTAAAACAAGAATAATTTACTTGAGAAGGAAAATGTATAAGATATTAATATTTATTTTCAGAGAATATGTCTTTTTATTGCATTTATATTTATTAGCCATTGACAATATAGGCTTTTTTGGGTTTAAGCCTAAATATAATACATTTGAGTGTGAGGTTTAAGTCCTCCCAAATAAATGTATAGTGACACTTTTACTGAACAAATTCAAAATACTGCTGCACATAAAATATTTTAATCTTATATAAAAAATTCTGGATTTTTTTTCTTATTTCCCACAAAACAAGAAGATAAATTAATGCATCTTCATCTTACTGAGATGTTTTTCTGGCATACAATGCGTTCTGGGAAATTTAGGCCAGGGTGTATATGAATTATTTTTATGATGTCATCCAGTGCTGATGAAATGCCCTGTTGTTTTGGTGTAAACATAATTGTAAATCTTGCATGCACATCTGTCTCTGTCTCATTCACACACACACACATATGCTTTATCTTGCACACACACAAAAGGTCCAAATCTGCTATCAAAGTTTGGAGAGGGTGAGCCTCACGAAATGGTTCCCATAGCAACAGTCTTTCCGTGCAACTCTCTTTGAATGCAGTATTTTAGATTTGCAATTGTATACCTAATGATACAAATTACTGGCACAGCCATCCTTCTTTCCTGACTGGTAAAAGATAAAGGGAAGAGATAGAGAGGGGGGAAAGGATGCACTACTTGAGATTTCATTCTTTAAAGCTTGATATATCACCATTTTGGAAGTACTTTACTGGAAACACACACAGACAGAGGCATAAACGGGTCTGTGTTTGAAACTGTGATGCAGAGAGCAGCCTAACAGCCACCAATTACATTCTCCCTGAGGGGCTCAAATAATTAGTGATGATGAGGCTTCCAAATTGATCTGTCACAAGCAAATGCATCCATTATTTAAGCATGGCAGCACTCACTTAATACACATGGGCAAACTTTAATTGAGTGAGTGTGTTTAGGTGAATGTGGGGCTGGTGTGAGACTGCGTGTGTATGCATGCTATGTGTGTTTAGGTACAGTAGACTGCATGTTGTCACACTTAATCCAAGAGAAGACGGAGGTAATTCCAATATAAACATATAAGAGCTGAAACACGAACGAAACAGTGTGCATAGCACAAACAATACCGGACAAAGAAGTAACCAAACTGAGGAACTTAAATATATAGGATAATAATGAATGGAATACAAATACATGATGTTAATGAACGTCCATGGAACCAGATTTGTGGCGGGAAACTTGAACAAAAGGAAACACAGGAAACGGGTAACTGACGAATACAAACTAAAAGTCCATGAAAACGAAGCTAAACACACAGTACTGTATGTGCATGTTATATCCATGTTATATGTTATATATATATATATATATATATATATATATATATATATGTTATATATAGTCCTGCATGCACTCCTTTTAATCATATTTGTGATATATAGATAGAAGAACTTCTTAAAACGAGAGAAAGATACGTTTACTTCAGACTCTCTGCTTTTTCACATCCCTTTGATTTAAGATATATCAAAATATCTTGCAAGAGACATATTTAATGTTTTCATCACATTTGCTTAATTCATAAGCCAAATATCACATCATAATGTAATACAATGATAGAAAGAGACAGAGATTGCATAATTTTCTATGGCAATTTTTTTACAAGAAAAAAAAGATGGACTTCATTCTTGCACTTAAAAAAAAGCTATTACAACTTTATCTTTATTTTCTTATCTGATTTTTTGGTCTCGTTTTACATAATGAACCTCACTAATTCTGTTCAGTTCAAAATTTCTTATAAAAGCCTATATTTTCATATTTAAAGAGTTTTTCTTTCTATTTTATTATTAAATCTTAATAAATGTCAAGTCAAGTCAAGTCACCTTCGTTTATATAGCGCTTTTAACCATATAGATTGTTTCAAAGCAGCTTTGCAGTGATAATAGGAAATTACAGTAACAGAGATTGTTTAGGCTTTACAGCAGCTCTAGAATAAAGTTATTGTCCAGCTAAAGTTAGTTTTGATTGATTAATTTACTTCTGTTGCGAAGATCATTAGTTATTAACTTAGGGGTTAATCATTAGTTATTAACTTAGGGGTTAATCATTAGTTATTAACTTACACGACACCGTTCTAACAGAAAACACTCAACGCGCTCCGGCCCGCTCATCCGCACAACAACAGTACCTGGTGTCTCGAGAACCCAAACCCTGAAATAGATTCCAAGGTTCAAGCCTCAAAAAAAAAAAAAAAAAAAGGTTATCTCTGTGCAAACCTCAAAAACGACGGTGTCCACATGCGCACCACATGTTTAGTCCATAGCTAAATGTCAATATTATTGTGCACATTTCATCAGTGCACATTATTCTAAATCCCCCCCCCCCCAATAAAATGTAGTGTATATCTGTGTATGTTTTTGTCTGTACTGTATGCATGTGTGTGTGTGTATGTATGCCCATTCATTGAGATTTCAGTAAAAGAAAAGGAGATTAAAGGGTTTACTGAGAACAGTCTGTCTCTTCCTGACCAATCATTTCCATAGAGGGAGTCTCAGGGTCCTTATACCAACACTCATACATATAGGTCTGTATTTACAAAAAGAGCACCGATGCACACATACTGTATGTCCTCCTCCTTTGCAGCATGTACCGCCATTATATTTGATGTTATATCTTCTCTAGAATAAGTTTAAACACCTCTCAAACTCCTCAGAGGACAAAGTAAAGCCGAACTTATAGCAGAACTAGCGTGCAGAGATGCCAACAGTACAAATCTGTCCCTCATATAGATGATCCTCTCTGTCCGGCCTGTCCAGAAAGACAGCATTACAGGGCAGATTAAGACCTTCAATTTTCGGAGGAATGCTTTTGGGAACAGCAGCCAGAGGTCTATTACAGTAGGAAAGAGTCCAGCCTGTGGCGTTACATCACCGATCCTTGGGGATATTTTAATCAGCGTGGACATGAGGCGGACCGGGCACTGGTTTCAGACCCACCGCCTGTCATTCGGTCTGCCCGACGCCCCGCAGTCCTGGGGAAGTGCAGCAGATTATAGTCAAGGTCGGGATGTACCAAACATATGTCCAGAGTAACACACGAGAGGAAAGGAGGTCAGAGAAATGATTGCGTGCTGACATTTTGTCTTTCAGACTGTATGTGTCCATGTGCGATCACCTCAGATGTATCTCTCGCCAAGGTTCAATGCAAGTCGCATTGAACGTCTTAGGTCGCACCGTAGTCCTGTCAGAAAGACTCAAATACCCCTTTATCAACAGCAAACCTGGTGCATTATAATTAATATTACTAAAAAGGCCTGCTAAAATATTAGAGGGAAGAAACTGACTCACCAATCACCAAGAAATGAGACAACTATCTGATGTCTTACTTTACAGTATATGCACATACACTATATTCTAGTGTTATACCCCCCAAAAATTATAATATTATTAATATCTTTCCTCAAATAGGGTGCGGAATGTGTAAAGGCTTTAACTAAAATGAACTGCTATTTTAATAACATTATTTTGGTTTATTATATAAATAATATAATATAATAAAAATATTAACAAATATAAACATTTTTTTTTATTATTCATAATCTCTGTTCGTTATATGTTTTCAACATTTATAATAAAAAAGACATGTTTTATTAGCACCAAATCAGCATATTAGAATGATTTCTGGCGAAGGATCATGTGACCGGAGACTGCGAGTAATGATGCTGAAAATTCAGCTTTGACATCACATAAATAAATTAGGTAAATGTATTTAAAAATGTAATATATTCAAATAGAAAAGATATTTTTAACTGTATTAATATTTCACATATATACAGTTTTGTTTTTACTGTAATTTGGATCAAATAAATGCAGCCTTGGTGAACAGTGTCTGCAGGAAAACAGGTCTGTGTTTAATAAAGACTATATATTGTTTGTATGTACATGGCCATACAGCACAGTTACAGAGGTGCAATCCAGGATAAAAATTCTGTAGTCATACAACATTTACAGAACCCAAGGTCTCGTGTGTGTGTGTGTGTGTGTGTGTGTGTGTGTGTGTGTGTGTGTGTGTGTGTGTGTGAGTGAACCCTGATTGGGTTTTAAAGGCTTTTATACTCTTGTCTGTTGCTAGCAGATTTTAATCACAGACTGAAGAGGAGAGAAAACGCGAGAAACGGCGAGGGAGGGAAGAATCAGGAGTGCTGCAACATCAGATAATCTCCTGCTCTCACACAACCTGACGGACCATAACCTCCTCTCAACTAAGATCATACACCGTGGTCTCATCTGCACTTGGTGTCCGTGATCGCTGAATCTTAACGTATTACAGAGGAAGTTACTTCTAACCTTTTTATAATCCCAGAAACAGCCATATGTACCAGCTGAGCACACAATACAGACAATCAATATTAACAGGATTATGAGATAGATAATACGTGTTAAGCTGCATTTTCCAAGAAGTAATTAATTCAATTGTTATTTCAAGGTGACCTTGGTGATTTGGCAGTCAACTGGCTGGTGAGATTTCTGGCTTGGTTAACCATCAGTTTAGGTGACCTTGTGTACAGCATGGGACATCAGGTGATTCAATCAATTTGCAGTAATTCTACGTGCTAAATTCTGATTGGCTTGTTAATCTTTAAAAAAAATGTCAGTCTATATCATCTGACTTTCTTCCGGTAAGAAGGTCCACAAGCATTCTAGTGAATTCTGTAATGTGTCTGAGAGGGGGAACTGGTTGGTGAGCTGGGCTTTCATCAGTGAAACGGCATAGATGTTTGCCATTATGCCTTGAGAGCTTATTAGGGGGGTTTACTCCTGAACAGATTAGATTTACTGCACCGTAAGAGGGTGGAAACATACAGACTGTACAAACAAGATGCAAAAAAAAACAAAAAAAAACATGGCCAGATGTGCTCTCTGCTGCAATCCAGCAGATGCAAATCCATTGTATTGTGTGTGTGTGTGTGTGTGTGTGTGTGTGTGTGTGTGTGTGTGTGTGTGTGTGTGTGTGTGTGTGTGTGTGAGTGTGTGTGTGTGTGTGTGTGCGTGTGTGAGAGAGATTTTGAAGGTGTGTGCATATTTCTCGGTGGGCTTTTCTGTTTTTTATTTTGTAGTTCATTGATTTTGATGTATAGAAGTAACACCTGCAGATTAACAGATAAATAGATTATAGAATGCAACAGAAAATGATATTAAGCTTATAATCCAATCTATAGTAAATTAACTCATTTCTACCCATCCATCTATCCATCCATCCATCCATCCATCCATCCATCCATCCATCCATCCATCTATCCATCCAATGAAAGTTCAGAACAGACTGACTGTGGTCATTTATTTTGGATCTAAGATTAAGCTCATGCATGCCTCGATGACATCATCATGTCTTCTCAGTTCCACAGACCTCTGTCCCACTGACCTGTGCTTCTCAGTTGACAGTGACGGGACAGCATAAAGGCCTTCAGGGGCATTCTTTCACATAAGAATGAGATCTAACCCTCCTATCAGAGCGTCTCCAAAGCCACACCTCCTTCAAAACACATGAACTCACACAGCAGAATTTGCAAAGCGTCACAAGACGATAGACGGTGTTAAATATACCTCATGTCTCAAAGCACATAACATTACAATAATAATGAACATGAAAAACTTAAAGAGCACTGACCTGTACCCCCTGACTGCTTCAGATTCATTTCAGCGTTTATAGTGTTGCCATTAAAAAACATAAATTCGAGTCATGAACTGCTCAGAGTAAAATGTCACAGTTTTGCATCTCTTCCAAATTACAGTAATTTTGGCGTTAACGCAGCATAAGCTCATTGTTTTGGTTCAGGAGAAACTGTAAAAGGTAAAAGGTGAATGCTGTTTTGGTTGCGGTGCTCGGTGACTGACGTCTGTCTAACTCTTAATAGCATGAAACGCGCTGATGACGTGTGATGGGTGCGTGGAGGTATGAATATACATTGACAGGCAGGCAGGACATCGTACCATTGCAATCGGACCAATTTATGGTCCTACACCTTCTACAGACGATATGTACATGCATTTAAATACCTTTAGACCACTTAACTTAATACTGCTATCAGGATGTTAAGAGACTTTCAACTAGCATAGCAAAAACAATTGTGGAACGAATCGCCTACCCTGGCTTATGGATAAATTATAAATATTAACATGGTATTGACACTTCTCACTTTCTCTCTCCGCACAACCCTCACCTGGGCTTTGCTGCCCAAGAATCAAGGAATTTAGATGCATCTCAGGAACTCACTCACTGCAGACAGAAGCCTCCCATTGTCTGTGCTGCCCGTGCGCATGCAAGCTGAGGCTTCCTTCTCTTTCTTGAGTAGTCTGTGATCTGAATGCAATTGGATTCTTTGGGGGGAGACAGTGGAGCCCTTTTGCCTTCCATTCAACTCTGAATCTCATTCATAAGAAGCAACACCACTGACAGAACAGGGGAGGGAGGAATCACCCCAGCTCTCTGCTGCAAAACACCACCAAAACATCAATGAGAGCACAGAGAGCATACCGAACCCAAGCGTGCACCTGCATACTAAGTAGGGGATGAAAGCGAAAGCACATAATGTAGTCTCTCTCATCATACAGATAAGTGAGGAAGCATTTGGATGATATTTTGAGCATATTGAGGGGTGCCCAACACACTGACATACACACACAAGAGAGTGCAGTGAATAACAGCTCTTGAGTGTAATTCATGCTTTAGCATGCTCATGGATATTTCTGCAGGGTGAAGCTTCTCCGGTTTCTTTCTCACTCCCAGCTGCAGGAAGTAGGCTATATGAATGTGGGAAGCCTTGCTGGACACAAGCTAAAGCGGTCTGGCTTCCTGCGATACATAACATTGCAGCAGGGCATGATTGACAACACTTTTCCTGGCAGGTACAATCAACTAATCACCCCAAAACATTTGGATATACTGTATCACAATTGTTACACCATACTCTGATAGGCGCTCTGTCTCACCAAAAGAAATAAAAAAATGTGAAGATATTCATAAAGAAAATCTTAATGTGATGTATATTTGTTAGTCATACATATATGAAACATGTAATATATCTGCATAAAAAAAAATCATGGTATAGCGTGTTAAATTTGCATCTATTTGCATCTATTATATTTATTTAATTAGTTAGAATCAGCATAAATCTAGCCTACTCATTGACAAATTAATTAATTAAATAAATAAATTAAAAAGTTTGATCATGGAGTCTATGCTAACCAGCCGTGATCCTTTGGTGGAAATATGGTTACCATGGTAAATGGATGTCTGCATCAGGTTTTTTTTTTTTTTTTTTGTTGCGGTAATCAGCTTGTAGCTGAGCATACAAATCAAGTAGCAAATATATTTATGTATTTATGAGTCCATATAATGTGGGCAAATGTTAAATGTGCGCGAGCCTGTGTGTATAGGGCAAAACATTAAACAGGCATGTGTGGAGGAATATAAATACACGTGTTTCTCTCACTGAGCGCATGTATATCCACCTCCTCTCCCACCCTCCACCTTCTTCATGGACTTCAGACCACATTACATGCATGTCAGTGCAGATTGAAGGGTGAAAATTATAGAGCTTTGAGGGTGGCTGGCCAGGGCTGCCAAACTAAACACGCATAGGACAGAAACTCTATTCAATTGAGAGCAGAGAGGCGGTTGCAGTGACTGTCAGTGATTCTGCTGAGGTGCCGGGAGTTCCTGTCATTCCCTAACACAGATTTTCAAGCCCCACAGGTGATGCTGTACATACATAAACTACTGCGCATTTCATCAGCGTGCTGCAGCTCAACACTGGCCCCTATGGGCTGATGAGGATATAGCAACATATTTTCACATTTCGTTTTCCCATACGTTTATCATTTATATAAATGCGTTTGCTGTTAGACAGGAAATTGCACTGGGACATTGATTCATAACTCGAAAAATGTGCATACAATTCCCTCAAAATTCTAAATAATAAGCAAAAAATATATATTATTAAACAAAAATGTATTAAAATATATTTTCCTGAAAAAAAGTGTTACATTTCAAGGCTTCAGTCACTTTTGACCCCAAAATGAAGAGGGTTGACAGTTTAAAGGACAAGTTCGGTATTTTACACTTAAAGCCCTGTTTACAGATCGTATCTGATGAAATAGAACGGTTAAGATTAAAATTTGGACACATGCTCCTGTCCCGAGAATTTTAGGTTTATTTCGCTTTTGTGGACCTATTTTGCCAAACGCGTCACACCCGTGATTCTTCCGTTGAGAGTTTGAATAATAGACACTCCAGCCCAGTTGGTGGCGATAATGCACCTTTGCCAATTGCAAGCAAACCACAGGCATTTCATTGAATACACAGAAGAAGCAGAAGAAGAAGCGGCGGAGTAATACCGTAAAGGTGCTGCGGTCTCACAGCACGTCCTATTAAGTCAATGGAGTTGGACAAAAACTACGATAAAACCTGTTGGAATGCATTTTTTCAGCGATTTTTGAGTGAACATATCAGTGAACACCCCTGACCACTCGGTGAGTTTCACGTCTTTGTAAACGAAAGTTTAATGTGTTTTTAGGACGGAATCTTCCAGTGCACATAGACAACCATTGTGGGGGGGGAAGCGAAATAAACCTAAAATTCTCAGGACAGCAGCATGTGTCCAAATTTTAATCTTAACCGTTCTATTTCATCAGATACGATCTGTAAACAGGGCTTTAAGTGTAAAATACCGAACTTGTCCTTTAAGGTCGGCAAGCTGATTTTGGAACATATAAACTTGATTTCTGCAGCCAAAATAGCAAAACGCATTGAGTGAAAATGTGCTTTAAGTGAATTTTGAAGGTGACAAGCTAATGATTGCTTTCAAACAGGTTTCCAGAACAGTGAACACTACTCTGTCTTCTGAACAGATACCCACGCCATTGCTCGATATTGGCAGAGAATTTCCTTCAAGTTTTCTGATTGGCTAATATGTAATATATATGTCTTTTTTGCTGTTTATAGAGCTGATGGCTGTCACAGAGAATATGAGTGCATTTTTGAGACTGTCTCTGGTTCACTGCAGTGTTAAGGAGAAAATACTCAGCTATGGTGTTGAATGCATTAGTAGCCTACATGGTTTGTCTTAAAGCACATTAAAAACAATACAGACATATTTCCTGATTTATACAAGATTTGACTCCAAACAAGATTTCCTGTCTTATACTGACATCTTATGGTTATATATTTGAATTGCATGACCATGATTCTGTGTGTCTTCTATTTTTCAGTGTCTCTAACAAGTAACAACATAGCCTATCTCTAGATTATGAGAATTAAAATATATGTTCTTATTTTAAATACACTGTGTTTAACGTCTTACTTGTAAGCAGTAGGCCTAGTGATTTCTTAAAGAAATCAAACCATTTGACCATGTGAATGGCAGGCATGTCTCTATTAAAATAAATTTAGACATGAACTTGATATTTTGATGCTTTTCTTGAGGTTTTTGGAAATATCCGAAAGCAGGTAAAAGGTCAACCTGGAACAAAGAATACGATTTTCCTTAGAAGGATTCTGCAGGTCTGAACAATACACCACTTTGTTGCCTATTCCAGATAATGCACGTGATTCCGAAGAACGAGGAAACCATATTCACCTTAGGGGAAATGCACACTCTGCTGGTTTGCCATTGTGCCTTCACTCAAAGTGTGTGTTATTCCAAGTCATCTGTGCTCGTACATGTTACCTAATTTCTGTTAAAAACAATACCTCCCACCCATATAGCCTACGCACTTATAGTTGGACACAATTTCAGTGAACAAAGGTAAACTCATTCAAATCTCATTCAAATATAACTTACAATTGGTGTATTTATGTGTGCAGAAACAAAATTCAAAGTTTAAACAGGTGCATGCGCACATAAATCTGTTCTAATGTTCATGAAAAGTGCCAGGAGGTGGTAATTTGCATAAACACGCCCACACCCCTCTTTCTCATGTTCGTTTGCACGAAGTATCGCCAGAGCGCATGCGCAGCCAGATATTAAAGTAAGATATTCAACCATTCTAAAAAATAGTTACAACTATTTTTATAGACTACACTCAGTTGTGTTTTGGATCTCGTATTTGCCTACATTTGCATGTACAGGCTGCATTTTGCCCTGTCATTACTTTATTTACTGTTATTTTGAAATAGCCTAACTAATACTTTTACAGTCAATTCAGTTTTTAACATACATTTTTTAAATAAAATAGTTTTAAAATACTTATTTAAAAGCCACCAGGATCATTTTGTTGTATGTGTGGTTTTAGATGCATTAGAATACATTTAATTGCAAACTTATAGATCATGATTTCTGCACATATTGTAGGCTAGAACGATTAGTGAATTAGACTAAACCCGATGTTTATCTTTAAATAAACAGTTCACGACAGACAGTTGACAGTTTATAATCTGAATTTATGTCAGTTCTTATGAGAATTCCTTTTTCTTTTTGTCCAATAAAACATACATTCTTGAGAAGGAACTCATAGCCTTAAGCAGCCAGATTCCATCTCAGCACGGCATTTTCAACGTCAATATGTCCATTAAATGTTCCCATTTTGCCAGTGGCGACAGTTTACAGTTCCTGCCCTGTGACGTTGTGTATAGTGACATCAGGAACAGTAGCTCCAGTTGGAGAACATTTATTTGCAGGTGTCTCTGTAATTCAACACTTCTGCTCTTTGTTTGACTAGAGTGGCGTTTTTGTCAGTTATCCGACGGTTTTTATTCAAAGTGACTTAGTACACAATTTAATCCCTCAGCACACTGGAAGGAAACCAGTAAGACTTCGTTGAAATACATGACGCAATTAACAATAACATTCACATTATTACTTAGTTAGATTTAATCTGAAACCTTTGTGTTACCAAACCACTACTAAATCATGACCATTCGTTTTTAAATACACATTAAACAACATGGCAGATTTTTTTTTCTTTTTTTTTTACTTAGTTTACCTGTGAAAAACTCACCAATGTGATACCAGGGAATTGCAGTGAGGTTGCTAAGGTGTTCAATAGCTGTACAAATATTGTGGTCTTTATGATTCAGATTCCCTCCTTGAATGTATAATTTAAGAAGGGGGAATTTAGGTTCCCCTTCCATATGTGAAGCGCTATACCATAGGGCTCAAAAGTTCCACTGTTTTGTTTCACTGTTCCACTTTTGATCACAACGCTTCACAGAACAGAATCCTAAAACTTCTGTGGATTATTTATATGATTTTGGGCACTTTTCTTGTGCTTTTGGGTCAGTAGTGGTGTACGTCTTGGAGTTCTGGAATGGAAACCGCATGTGTTTAGTACGTGCCTTACTGTGCAAGCTGAAACCTCAGTGCCTGTTGCCACCAAGTCTTGCTGCAGGTCTTTTGCAGTCATTCAAGGGTTTTTCTGAACCTGCCTTCTCAGAAATCTTGTTGCAGCCGTCGATAGCTTCCTTTTTCTGCCCCGTCCAGGTAGTGTAACCACTGTTCCTTTAAATGTGAACTTGCAAACTATGCTTCCAAAGGTGTCTCTAAGAATATTTAGTGCCTTCGCTATCTTATTGTATGCTGTTCCTTGTTTGTGAACGGTGATGATATCTTAACTTTGTGGACAATTCTTTTGACTTAGCCATATTTCTAACATTCAGTCAAAGTAACACTCAACAAACCTAGCCAGTTTAGATATTTCATGTGTTCTAGCTCAAGAACACCTGGTGCAACTAATGATCAGTTGCATCAGTTGTGTGTGAAACATCTGTTTTACAGATTTGTGCTGGTGTGAGGGATTCTATTCAGGGGGTTGAATAATTTTGAGACTGCAGAAGTCATTCAAATTTGGGGAAACCACTTGAACGTTTGTTGTGTTGAGCCATTTCAATTACTTTTGTTTGATTTGTTCATTGCAAACAGCTGGAAGTCTGTACATTTTGCCAATAAACCTGATTTGCAATGGGGGTTGAATAATTTTGATTACAATGTTAGTAGTGTGAGATGGTGGTTTCATAGAAATTCAAGGTCCAATAAAGAAAAAACAAAACAAATATAGTTTACAAATCCATACTAAAAATTGCTTTATTAAGGAAAATGTATGCATATACACCACATTAAGCTCTTGTATATTTCAGTTACTTAGAACAAGAACATTTTAGCGACAGTTTTAAACATTTCTACAATATTGTGCTGGAATTTACAGAAAAAAACAATCACACATCTTTGGCGAGATGTCAAATGTGTATCATTCCACCACAAAGGCACAAAATTGTAATTTCTTTTAACACACTTATAAGTAATATCTTCTTAAATTGGCATTTTTTTCTGCAGAACCATTGCTGTAATCAGCGCTTAAGCCACATTCTTGCCATATTTTTTATTTTAATTTTTTTGACATACAAGTTTTTGGCATGCACATATAATTCAATACCCTATAGTGACTCATTCAAAAAGAAACATTTGTAAAATAATAATAATAATAATAATAAAAAACACTCATTGTGTCTATGGCTTTTAGCAACTGAAAGTTATCAGAAAAAGCAAGCCTATATAGCACTCACCAAAAGACACCAAACTCACATCAACTAGTCTATACATTTATTTACACAAAGTCGTAAAACTACACACCAAAAAAGGTTAAAGAAAGGCCACGTGTTGTCGCATTTGTGCGCAGGGTTTCATCTCTGTCTTTCAGTTGCATTGTAAAATTCCCAGAGTAAAATGAACAATGTGTTGTTCTGGTCTTGCAGCTGAAAAATCTAAACAATACTTCTAACCAAAAGCAGGCAACAAAGCTGACATCACTAGTCTTAGAATCCCTGGCACACAAACACACAATCTTTTGCTGCTACATCACTGAACTGCATGCACAAATACTGAGCTCAGATTACTGTAAGAACAAAAAAAGGAAGAGTTTTATAGGAGCTGAGAGTGTGAACTGGCCTTTTGGCCTGATGCATCAACATTGCAAACACTTACTGATACAGTAAACCTGAAGAAGGATCATATTTACATCCGGAACACTGAGAAATATTAAAACTTAAGTGCCTGGTTGGGGCTTTTGGACTTCGATCAAGAATAAATAACTTACAAAGTGAAAGCACATAATGATTCACTTATAAACAAGACATTCCTGATTGTATTCTACATTATATGCAAGAAATCATGTTTTCCCATATACTAAATGAAACAGAATAAACATAGGCTAATCGACTCACATTGTAATGCTTCATATGGCTGGCATTACTAGAAAAGTTTAGACAGAATATTTCTAAACATGTTTTTTTTTTTTTCAATAAATGTCATGATTGCCGCAATTTCTAGTACAAAATACAGAAAATAATTATAATCACTAGAAAACATGCATACATAAAGCAATATTAAAAGAAACCCTATACTTTTTGGTGCCTGATGGATTTTTGTTTACTATATACCCATTAGACATGGGAGCTTAACAAAAAGTGGTTCCTGCATATTCTGTGTCTCACAAACATCTGCCTGAATCTTTTCAAACACACTTATATATACACAAATCCATCACAACTGAACACTCTCTCGACCAGTCGCACATAAATCCCACCATTCACCCATTTTAAACAACCACTGACACCATACATTAAAATACAAAAGAAAATTCAATATTAATAATAATAAAGTGGAAAAAAATAGTAAAAAAAAAAAACTATAGAGTTTAACCCGAGGGGAAGACCCAGATCAATGAGAACGGGAGATCAGAGACTAGCTAGAATTCACAGCCGTGAATCAATTCAGTCAAACTGATTCCTGATGGTAGTATGTAAAACAGTTAGCGTTTTGTATTTGTCAGTTTAACGGACAGCTTTCAAAGCTTGTGAACTGAGGGGGGTTGGGACAAACCGTACTTCTCTACCTTACCTGTCGTAATGATCCGTTTTCTATAATAAAGCTCAGTTTATCTGCGTCCCTGTTGTGAGTGAGCTGTTTAGTATCATGACTGGTAGAACTTCTCATTGTAGCGGTGAATGGTGACGCAGCCGTGATAAGAAATGGGGCGGGGCATGGCGGCCACGCCCGTGATGATGCCTGTGGACGGGTCGTAGCACAGGATGGTGTCTGACGCCTCGCCGTTTTCACCACGGCCACCCAGGATATAGATCTTGCCGTTACATACCGACATACCGCAACTTTCCTGAAAAACATAAACATGCGGGTCTGTTTACACAATGTGTCAACTGAGTGCAACAGATGGGTTTCAATAGTGCATTTCAAGACAAGATCTAAGGTGGTTAAGGGACTCATATATACTTCTGTAGATGCTGTAAGTCAGTGTGATTTCGATATTTTTAAATTTACTGTTTTCCCGATGAATAACTACACTACTCACAATACTTAACAATTAGGAATGTTGCTGTTACTATCAAAAACGGGAATCAATGGTATTGTAAATGACTAAATCACGTCATTCTCCCTACACTCTAAAACAATTGATATATTTGTATATTATTTATATTTTGTAAATAATTGTTAAAATGTATGTGTATATAAGTTGTTATATATATATATATATATATATATATATATATATATATATAATGCTTATATAATGCTTTTATCCAAAGTGACAATAGAGAAACAAAAGCAATATATGTATATTTCACACACAAAAATAAAAAATGTATGTGGTATTTTAGTTTTCACTGTTATTTATGATTAATTATTAATTTATTACAAATTTCATTTGATACATCAATTGTTATTCTTTCTTTTTTTATGGCTTCAAATTATAGTTTGTAATGTTGTGATTCGTGTTGAAGCTGGTTTGTTTAGTTCAAGTCTTAGAACACTTTATTGAACTTTTTATTCTCTAACAGAGAAAAGAAAAACACTTCTAAAGCCAAGTCACTTTGCGCTCTGTAGCATTTCGTAACTTCACTGCAGTCAGTACCTGTTTGCTGAAAGTGTGGACCACATGCATCCAGTAATCTTCACTGGGGTCATAGCAGTAGATGGATTTGGTCAGGCCTCCAGCAACATAGATGAGATTGTTCAGTGATACGGCTGTGATGCAGCGCTTAGCGATGGGGATGTTGGCCCTTAGCAACCAGGAGTCGGACTCAGGGTCATAGCACTGAACCTGAGGGCAAACACACACAGTGATGTTACATTTTTTTATTCACTTAAGGAATGAACTATACAACTGGTAATTAACTATTCAACAGTCTTATTCAAGCCTGCCTCCTCAGGCTGCAAAACAGTCGCAACCGCAAACATACATCAATCCCCCTGCCATACTTGAAAGGAGGGTGTTGATAACAACTTCACAGATTTTTGTGATCTTAAAATTATGAAACCACCCTGGAGGGATACGAACTCACAAAAACAGTACTCCTTGATCTTGTGTCCTGATAAAAAGGAAACAATCGCGCACAGACACAATATCTCCTGAGAAAAGCCTGGGTGAATTTCTATCTCCCTCTCTGTGTGGAGTATGTAATAGTGGACGGGAAGGTATTATAGGGGCTTCACACATTTTAGAAATAGCAGACACTTGTGCAAGAGAATGCTCTGGGCACAAATGATCTGGAAGACTAATAGGATAGAAACATTTACATTTACATTTACATTTATTCATTTAGCTGACGCTTTTATCCAGAGCGACTTACAATTGCTATATATGTCAGAGGTCGCACGCCTCTGGAGCAACTAGGGGTTAAGTGTCTTGCTCAGGGACACATTGGTGTCTCACAGTGGATTCAAACCCGGGTCTCTCACACCAAAGGCATGTGTCTTATCCACTGCGCCACCACCACCAGAAACGGGACTATGACAACGATAGTAGTCAAATTAAACACACAACATGACATATAATGCTTTGCCCAATCAGAGTTGAGATATGCGCCAACATTAGTTATCATCAGAACTTCCTTTTAAGGAAGCAGGAAATTCTCCAACGTTATGCAATTCTCTGAGGACGTTTCCTTCAATATTCAAATCAACCATCAAAACAAATTTAAAAAACACAGCGTCAAGCTGTACAATTGTGGAATTGAGGGTCCAAAGAAGTTTTATTTGGGAATTAAAGGTCAGCTAGTTCAGAACTAATCATATGACCTGCACTGAATCGCAGTGAAATGCATTAAGGAAATCCAAGAAAATATCTGCGGCTGAGTGTTTCTCTCCAGAGAGACACCTGGAGAATGTATCAGAGAGGGCTGACAGATCCAGGTCAAATGGTCGTAACTGTTGATCTCCATTAGGGGGCAGCGGGCAACACATTCAATGCATCTTCCATCTATTGTTCAGCTAACGCAAAGTCAGGCCGTGATGAAGGACAAACTCTTTCTAACTACAGTGTAAGAGTAAACAAGCTGCCATCATGTAACAAAGGGGGAATCTAACAGCTGGTAAACTGGTAAAGGTTTAGGCGATTGATGCCATTTTGGTCACACACAATGTCGTAGTTACCATTGTAGGGGCTTTGTATACTTAAACATCCTGTCATTCGTGAGCAGAACGTATTTAAACGTAGAATGACCTCTGGTTCAACTCAATTATATATTGATAAGTTATTCAGCTTGAGTTTAAAGCAGTGTTGTTATTGTTAAACTAAACCCTAAAACTATTAGAAATCCTTTTTATTAATTGAAAAAAAGCTGAAATAAAATACAACAAAAAAAAATTGGATTAAATAAAAAAAAAAATTAACTAGATGTACCGCATCGCGGTACAAAATATGACCGCCGCTCAGGCCTGCACTGGCTTTCCACAAAAATAAATGACGTGGAGTAATTTGGCTGTATTGCGTGTTTATGTATATACCTAAAAAAAGTAATAGTATGTGCATGTCTGTCTGTGTGTGTGTGTGTGTGTGTGTATGTGTGTGTATGTGTGTGTGTTTGTGTATGTGTGTGTCTGTGTCTGTGTCTGTGTCTGTGTGTGTGTGTGTGTGTGTGTGTGTGTGTGTGTGTGTCTGTGCGTGTATGTATGTGTGCGTACATGTGTGCGCGTGTGTGTTTGTGTGAGTGTGTCTGTGCATGTGGATTTGTATGTGTGTGTATGGGTGTGTGTCTGTGCGTGTGGATGTCAGTGTGTGTGCATGCTTGCGTTTGTTTGTATTCCTGCATGTGTGTGTGTGACAGTATCATCCTAAACCAGCAACCCTTCGCTCAACAGCACCATCTACAGGCCGATGAGTGTACAGTCACTAAATGTGCACATAAATGAATTTATTTTATACCCCCCCATGGATGAAATTCTACAAAACTTAGCAGAGGATACCCCCAGAGGATGTCAAGTTAATCATACACATGAAATATGGTGCAGTTCTGAACATCTCCACTGAAGATAGGGGCGATTAAAGCAGAATAATATTGCATTTTCATTTTTTATGGGAGGGGCGCAAATCACAAATGAGTGATTATGGGCTAGGTTGATGTGGGCCCTTAAGAGCAACATACCATAAAAATGTCTTCATCCTCGGTGCCACGGTTCAGGTAGTTATTTAGGAAAAACTGCATTTTTGGGGGTTTGGGGGGGCCCAGCGCGGGGGGGGGAGTGGCCCCCGGGGACCAAACGAAATTTTTCCTTAGAAGTCTAGTGGGGCTACATGCCCACCAAATTTCATGTTCCTCGGTGTTTCGGTGTCCCTGGTATGGTTGACGAAAAATTTACGGGGGCCCCAGCGCGGGGGGGGAAGTGGCCCCCGGGGACCAAATGAAATTTTTCCGTAAAAGTCTAGTAGACCAACATACCACAAAAATGTCTTCATCCTCGGTGCCACGGTTCAGGTAGTTATTTAGGAAAAACTGCATTTTTGGGGGTTTGGGGGGGCCCAGCGCGGGGGGGGAGTGGCCCCCGAGGACCAAACGAAATTTTTCCTTAGAAGTCTAGTGGGGCTACATGCCCACCAAATTTCATGTTCCCCGGTGTTTCGGTGTCCCTGGTATCGTTGACGAAAAATTTAAGGGGGCCCCAGCGCGGAGGGGGAAGTGGCCCCCGCGGACCAAACGAAATTTTTCCGTAAAAGTCTAGTAGACCAACATACCATAAAAATGTCGTCATCCTCGGTGCCACGGTTCAGGTAGTTATTTAGGAAAAACTGCATTTTTGGGGGTTTGGGGGGGCCCAGCGCGGGGGGGGAGTGGCCCCCGGGGACCAAACGAAATTTTTCCTTAGAAGTCTAGTGGGGCTACATGCCCACCAAATTTCATGTTCCCCGGTGCTTCGGTGTCCCTGGTATCGTTGACGAAAAATTCAGTAAGGTGACGAAAAAAAAAAAAAAAAAAAACTTTGACAATCCCTATATGACCGCTTTCGCTAGCTACGCTAGCGGCGGTCATAATAAAAGTTGAAGTTAAAGTTTTAAAATGACAAAAGCACATAACAAAATTTAATAATAATAATAAATAATAAAACAAACTAAAATACTAAAATAAAACGGAAAATATAAAAATAAAAGCTATATGACAAACCTGTATGTCTTTTCTTTTTCCAGTGGAACACCAAATAAGATAAGCAACTTAATTAAGAATGTTGTTTTTGTCCATTCAATAAAATTTGTACAAAAGAAAGTCTCAAAATATCCAGTCATTTTGGTTTTGAATGACACGAGTACAACTAAATTATGACATCATTTCCATTTTTGTGCGAACTGTCCCTTTAACTGTCCCAAGTGATAACTAACAGACTTCAATGAGACATGAATTATAAGGATTTACTATAGTAACAGCACTGGAATACAAATAAAGACATCGCCCATTTCTCAAGTAAAACTATATAATCAAGATCTGTTTTATTTACAGCGGCTGGGTTTATGGTCCACTGCACTGTTCAGAGAAATGCCAACATCACTACACTGGAAAATAAAGCATGTCACACCCGTGCGTGACCCAAAAATAAATGTCATGTTTACATGCAGTAAATACACAATGACATGCAGAGATAACAACAGGGTGGTTTCAAAGACTCCTACTCCTCAAAAACATGCGTCAGACTCTTCAACAAACCTTATCTGAGCATGTGTTGTCATCGGGTCCTCCTCCAATCACAAACAGTTTATTGACACAGCTGATGACGGCTGGCGAGCTGACAGCCTCCTTCATGGGTGCCACTTCTGTCCAGCGGTTTGAGAAAGAGTCGTAGCATTCGACGCTGCTGAGACGTGACTGTCCGTCATATCCACCAACGGCATACACCTGTAGAACAAAACACAACGAGATGTTACATTTAAGTGATGACTCTGTACACAATACACCATTATAGTGTTGCGTAATGTAGGTAAGCTCAAACTGTTTTTGTCTGTTTTGAAATGTACACATGACGTTTCCGTGGATGAAACAATCTGGAGGTGAGCCAAAGCGTGTGGATCTTGCCAAACAAGAACTACTGTTTACCCTTTTATTTCATGATTCTCAAATTGATTTAGTGACAAAAGGATCGTTACAGACACACGCACAAGCCTCGAGGCTACCACTGCATTAGCAACATGACAAATCTGATTATACCTGCGTTTTATTGCACAAGTGGACTGAACAAACCTGGTCCAGAAACAATGATGACAAATATCCATTTTGTGGAAATTTAACTGAGTTCACATTAAAAATAGTCATGAGGTGAACATATCACTTCTGACTGTGCCAGCGGTTAGAATCTCGTGGTTTACTCTTGAGTAGCCAGAGGCAGGTTTACTTTAAGTAACTTTTCCTAGCAGGGTCAATGACAAATATGGATGTCAGAGATGAAGATAAGACAGTCTTTAAAAACACAAATGTAAAAGTTCTGAATGTCAATTTCCTTGACTACTTCCAAGATTTCCAGTGCATCCTATGTATGCCTACTTTCTAGTAGGTGAAAAGCAGTACAAGAAATGAGTAGTACGTCTGAATTCATAGTATTTGTAAATCAGTGGAAAATACCCAGATGACCTACTTCTTCAGCCGAGATCCTTAAGTGCGCATCCAAAGGACGCTTTACTGTCCCATGAGGCCACAGGAAAGAAGTCGTGAATGACAGTGAAGCGAAACAACTGAATCACGTGTAGTTTTAGTGCATCCGAATTTCATTCAAACTAAACATTCATACCATACAGAACATACTTTTAAATGGTCGTGAAGTTTTTTCGCCATTAGACAGTATGCGATTTTGAATGAAACTACAGTTTTGACGATACAGTGATTGTAAGTTAAAATAAAGTCTTTGTTCATTATAAAAAATAAAAATAAAAGGAATTCAAATATTTAAGGTAAAAGGCATTTTTCTTTTAAATAAATATACTGAATGAATTATTAATTGAATATTTATGGGGTTATACCCTTTGACATTTAAAAACTTAAACTAACCTTTCCATTAGTATTTAAATATATTTATATATGTTTTTTTCCTTCCAAGATTTTCAGCCACAAAAATCAGCTCATTACAAAAACCTGAAAATGCAAGAAACCCTTTACACTTCAGGGTTTCTCTTGTTTTGATGTCAAAACATAAACAGACATGCCCTTATCGAATAAGTCGGCAGAAACACTAAAGGTGTTACATGCAAATTAGGGGTAACGGGTGGAAATTGATGTGTGCAAATCAGGTTCAACTTAAATAATTTAAGACTGTTAAAAACCACCGTATTTGTATAACCTGGTAATTAATCACAATTGATGTAAGACTTATTGACAGCATCAAACAAATGCAATCAAAACATCTCCGCTGCAAAAACATGACCTCTCTGAGTGCAAATCGTTGACAGTTCTGTGTTGTAACGCAGCACTCAATCACTCTTGTTTGTGTAAGTCCTTGAAGAGATTGAGGAATTTCTCGCTCACTCTCAAATGAAGACACGTGGAACGCAAAACCCCTGAAGAGTTTGTCTCCTTCTCCCGTCTCGTGGCTCAATACTGTTAAAAAGAAGAAGGTAAACATGTTTCCCTTAATGGAACAACCATGAAAACCGGTTGAACCAGTGTTGGCGCACGAACGTGGTCGAACAAAGAGGGGCAACTTACGAAAAACAAAGCAATGTGCTTTCTGATGAGCTCTTTATTCAGAATCGGATATTATTGAGACGGTCCTATCATCCCTGGGACTGATAAGATGTATATCAACAAACAGCTATAAGGAATTATAAAATGTCTTCAGAGGAATTAGATTTCCTGTTCAGTGTGTGCGTAAGTAAAAGGCTAATATATGCTGAGAATGCGAGTCATTCTTTCTCATTTAAATGTTAATCATAATTTTATATCACACACTTGCATACACAATAATCACAAACAGTATATCTAACCAGTGTCAGCATGGCTCACATCAGATTACTGCAGCTTAACCCTGTAGTCATGCATTTCATTTTTCAAGCCTCAGTGTTGTGACTTCAGTTGATTAGATTCTATCTGTCAGTCATGAATCTTTCACAACCAATAAATCCAACTGCAGTCAAACAATCCATATGTCTGAAGGAGTTGCTGCTCAAAAACAAACCCAAATGATCTTTTGGGGTCAAATGAGTTTTGAGTCCAAAACTAGCATGGGCCTGAAACACAAAGAGTTGGAGAGACTATAGCAGACACCCAGAGACAGGAAGCTGGGGGGAAATATCTGAACAAGCCACAATACAAAGCATCAAAACAAAAAAAGCAAGAGAAAAAGGCGTTCATGCAGACAGCTGGCTATAACTTGCAGTGCATGTTAATTAGTGATTGCACAAGTAGCTTTTGTTGGCTTAGTTCATTCGATAACAACAAGACACTTTTGAGCCGGTTCCTCACCGATTACATAAAATGAATCAGATCTTTCGCAAACAGGACAGAACAAAACTATTTAACCCCCTGCCAAAGTAAATCAGATTTCTGGAGCTGATTACATTCGTTAATAAATGTTGAAAACAGCCTCATGAGTGATGCAATATCAAGTGACGTATACAGATCCAAACTCTTTTGACAGCGCCCTTATTTAATGATTCATATAACTGATCAGTTCACATTCAGTTACTGATTATTAAAAAAAAATGCAGTGTAAGCAAACCAGTTCTATGGGAGAAGTTAAAAATTAATTAAGTCATTGTTTAATGAAAACAAGTTACAAGCAGGAAAAGGACATATTGAGGCTTTGAAAGTGGAACTGACTACAAGACAAAGAGCAGTAAATGACAAGCAGGCAATCAATTATAAGGGTGGGAACATGTTTGGAAACTAAATATGGATAAAGAAGATACCCCAGCACCCATTTCTATATGTGGGAAATATTCATCATGGTTAGAGGTATGTAAACCACAGGCCATCATCAAAATAGGAAATCAATGTCTTCTTCCTGTGGCATGACTAGAGCCAAGACTTTATTAATGGGACTCATTGAAAAGGCAGCAAAAGCCAACAAAATGCCCTTAAAAGTTAAACATGTATTGGTTTATTATTGGTTTCTAAATGTCTCTTGAATGGCTTGATGGTGTCATGCTCTCAGCAGCCAATAATTCACAAAACACAACACATTGTGGTTAGCACAAACAATGTTTATCCTTGCTACAAGTCAACTGATAATAAATCTAGTCTTGTTCAAGTTTATCCACTTTTGAGTACTTGTATATTTTTGTTCATAGTTGAGGGCATGTGAAGCAACCTTTCCATGTTATCTACCAGAAGAGTGTTCCCCACATCACATGTTTCCAGTTAGGGGCATCTAGCGGGCTATTGGTTATAGTATGAGTGTGGAAGTCGTTCAACTCACCTTTCCTAACAAAACAGCCATTTTGTGTCTCCAGCGACCCTTGTTTAAGGAGGCAACCCTGATCCAGATGTTGAGCTGGGAGTTGTACATCCAGACATCCCTGCTGTTGATTCTACCCCCTGAAATTGCAGCACCAATTGGTCACCACCATTCTTGCATGTGCCGTCACACACTGATTATAATCCTTTCAACAATGTGAAAAAGTAAATAACCCATGACACACTTTGTGAATGTTACTTGTTTCTTATCTAATCTCATTATAAACACATTATGTAAATAATAAAAAACACAATTGAAAATGTCCCAGTTCTGAGATAATTCCGGTGAAGCAACATAATTAGACCAGATGAGTCATATATTTATGAAAACAAATTTGCAATGCAATGAATCAACTGCAATTCATTATTTGCATATACACAACCAGTCACAAGTTTGTGACTGAATTTATGTTTCTCATCATCTTAAAATCCTTTAATACTTAAAGCTTGAAATGGGTTTTGTATAAAATAAATGCATCTCTTACACCAGATAGTGAAGAAAAAAAAACCACCAACAAGCATCCGGTATGCTACTGTTTAAAAAGCATCTTAGGATGCACCTCATGAAGTTGGTTGAGAAACTGGCCAGGGCTGTGTTTCGCAAAATCATAGTAAGTAGATCGTAGAAAAGCTTGCCTGGCCCTGGCTTACTAAACAAACTTCAAAAGAGGAGTAGAACAAAATGTTTGGGGATGGATTGAACTTAAAAGGAGTTTGAAACGAGAGAGAGAGAGAGAGAGAGAGAGAGAGAGAGAGAGAGAGAGAGAGAGAGAGAGAGAGAGAGAGAGAGAGAGAGAGAGGCGTTAACTAGCAGATCTGTTCTCTTGGAAACACGTGAGCGCTTGGCACATGCAGAATGTAAACTGATCGCTCAGGATTCTAGCCTCCTCACTCACCCTTCACTCTCTCTCTCTCTAACACTATTTTCTCATGAGATAGCTGATCTCTTTTAATCATGTCTCACAGTCTTTTTTTGCTGAACCTGCTCGCTGTTCAAAGTGAGCTGCTCTGTAATGCGTGGCGCCCTGCTGTGTCTGACAAACCCCTGCAGACTAAACCATCAAACTGACAATAATTGAGAAATTAAGACAGAGGATACGGACAATTGACAGATGGAGGGCGTATAAAAACAACCCTTAGAAATAAAGACCACAATACAGCAATTAAATATTTCTAAATAATGTTTTCATTTTACAGTTAGTAATCCATATATTAAAGACCTCACAAAATCAAAAATCAAGTTGTGTGAGTTGTTGTCCATGTCTGTTACTGTAGCTTTAATGTCATTTAAATGCTAATACACCACTAAAAACTGACAAAATTAGCAGATATATGCATTCAAAATTTATAGTTTTTCTATGTTAGACCAAAAATATTAATAACTCATCTTGCACTTACAAGATTTACTTATTTAAAATTTAGAAAACATTTTATCCAACCAAATGATAGAATGAGAATGTCCCTCTTCATAATGCTAGCATTAGCAATCTTCCTGGATGTGATGTAAACAAAAGGCTACTGGCAATTGAAAAAGGAACAAGGCCTTTGATAGACCTGAAGAAAACCAAGTCAAGTCTAACAACAATTGCCAACAAAACAATTTAGAGCTCAAGAATGTTATTACAAATATACGAGATTACCTGAGACCAGAATGTCGTTCCTGAGGGCACACACAGCATACTCTGACTTGGTGAATTCTGGGAGTTTGGCTAAGGATTTCCATTCCCCAGTTACAGGATCATAGCACTCAGTGTACGGCAGGTTGAAACCTCCCATTCTCTCACATCCTCCGACTACCACAATGACCTCAGAGAATCCTGTAGACCTGCAGGGACATGACAGGATGTCAAACTTGGACACATGGACAAATGTATATCATTTAGTCCTGGTAACATTAAAGAGAATAGAAAGTGTTCACATCGCAAGCACATATTTTGTCATACTATTTATTAGTACTGCACAACCCATTGTTTACATTTTGTTTTCTTGTCATTTTCAGTCTATTTGTTCACTGAATGACACTGAAATGAGAAAAGTACAGAACCGTTTCTAAGAATAGCAGAAAAAAAAAAAAAAAATCACTGTCTACTAGTGCCCAGAGCACATGCATGCTCTGTTCAAAGAACCAATCGGAAGGCAAACACATTCTGGAATCCAGAACCAACTTCCCCCATTTTTCCCCTGAAATCCTCTGCCTAGAAGACTGTGCTCTCTGTGTAAATGATCATGGGGTTGGAGAAAGCTCAAGCGAAGATGCTAAAGTTAGAGTTGAACTTTGAATACCCTCTCTGGGGGAAAGAGCTTAGAACGAATAGAGCAAGTCGCCCAGTCAATTCATGCAAACATGGAAAAATCTGATCAGTCTTTCATGCGTGATGTAATTACTGTAAATGTGCCGCACCCACATAATTCCTTGAGAATAATTGGTGATGGTCAGCTAGCTAGGCTATCTCATAATTCAAATTTAAGAACTATCGGAAATCTGCCTGGAAACAGAAGGTGGAACTACAACTTTCTGCCAACTGTAAGCCGACACCCGTCTGAAAACTCTAACACAGTACGCTATAACTTTTTTCATCAAACCGAGGAATAACAAAGGTACATGGAGTTAAAAAAACAAAGCACCCTTGCATTGTCTTGCATGGACGTTTAGCACACTTTTGTCAGTTTAAGCTGTTTGCGTGAGACTTGGGCTTCATTTATCCTAATGACTGTGCTACACCGTTCTTCAAGCAGTTAAATGAGACTGTTAATAAATAAGCCCTGTAACTTTGGTGGTTCCTCCAGCGAATCACGTTCAGGCAGATTCCAGGTCACTATACATTTGGCTCTGAGAAAAACAGAACTGTGCATTCCCCCTCCCCCTGCTCTCTCACCCCATGCTCCTCCAGACATAACAAAAACAGAGCGCACACTGCAAGCAGGATCAGGTCAACAGGAACATGTTTTGAAACTCAGGTGTTAGTGTGTTATGAAGCTTGTGAAGGAAGAATGTGTACGGGCAAGCCCTGCTGAGAGTTTTTTTTTGCTTGCGCTGCAATGCAGTAGGCCTGAAGGGGCCGTCTCTTCTTGCTCCATCTCACGTGCTTACAATGTGGCTCGGGTTGTTCCATATCCATAAATTAGAGCATTGGGTTTCCAATGATCTATTATGGAGTGCGAAGCTATAAAAAACAAGCCTTCAAGTTACTTGTTGAATCATGCCTTCGTGTTTCGAGGATGACTGAATCTATAATGTAGCCTTCCTGAAAAGGGTTCCAGAAGTCTCTGGGATCTTTAAGGACATAGCAGAACGTGTTTTACTTTTAACCAAGCTAGACAACTACAAATAACTAGTAAACTCCCATTTGCTTGATGTTTCTGGGGAGCCAATAATTTGAAGTCAAGTCATAGTAAACAAACTCTTTGATAGTGACTTGAGTGAACTAGACAAACAGTTCAAGCGAGGTATAAAATACTCTTCTCTCTCCTGCAATCAGTGGTCCATTTTACACAGTTTAAACTGCTTGGTGCATTTAGTGTGTAAAGACTGAGACTTTGATTAATATGGTGCTTGAATAGGAGTACATTATTAGCACAAGAAATGTTGCTAGAAATACCTGCGAGGACGAGTTCTAGGCGACATCATTTCGTTGCCCAACACATGATAGCGTCTGGCTTCGTGCAGAAGCTGATAGCACTCCGGGGCATTTTGGATCAATTGGTCACCTTCTACCGTCTGTACGAAATAATTCGGATGCAGCAGGGGCAGGCGGACGTGGTTGAGAAGGTCTTTGAGCACGATTCTGCGGTGGTCCACATCGTAGTACACCCAACGAACCACTGCTTCAAACACCGTCTCCTCCTTTCCAATGACTAGCTCGTCACTAGCGATGTACTCCTCCAGTTCTTCCTTACGTAAGTCCAAGAATTCTTCATGTTGGGCCACGTCGGCAAATCTCTGCAGCGCGTAAGAACGGCAGCGGCTGGCCAGTTGCTTGAGGGAGTGCGCGTCGGCAAAACGCTGGATGCCCAGGCAGTTGCAGGGGTCAAGTTGGTCCTCCAAGAACTTGGCACAGGCATCACGGAGAGTGCTGATCTGGAAGAGGCAGGAGGTCTCAAAGAGGAATTGCACATTGTCTGTGGTGATGCGGGCACGTCCAGTGTAGACGTACTGTAGGAAGGTGTCCATGGCTTCGACACGGATGCCGTTGATCTCCACCAACATCTCACGGCTCTCACGGAGGTCGTTGCAGAACATTGCACGGAAATAGCTGCTGCAAGCTGACAACACGGCGCGGTGGCATGGGAACTCACGACCCTCCACACTGATCACCACGTCCGTGAACAGTCGGCCATCACGGAACTCATTAAACATCTGCAGAATGCTCTCGGAGTGGCACGGGCCAGAGGTGAAATCGAACACATCATGATTACCGACGGACTTGTTGTCCATTTCCAGAACCTTTCTCTTAACTGCTGGAGACTCACGGACTCCAGAGTCCTCCCGGTTCAGTCTTCTGCCCAGAATAAGTACCATTGCTATTAGACCAGTGAGGCCAAAGGCCCTGTAGACAATAGAAGAAAATGATGCCTCAGCTGAAATGAAAAAGAGAAATATTATTTTAATCAGGAAATCCATTAACTTGTTATAAGCATATAGAAATTACAATGAGACACATTTCTGAGTCATTGCTTTTGTAACCCAATATAAAAATATGCTGTATTAACTGAAAATAAGCTTAACACTATAACCTATACAGCTTTTCAGGCTCAATGTACAAAAGCTAAAGGAGCAGCTGATCAACCATGCAGTAACATACACAAAGTGTTGCCATGTTGCTGGTAAATGTTATGTGACAAACATATGACAGACATTAAGAATTAAACCTTTTTTAATAACAGTTAAATGACATTTGAACTTTTTATATCAGAAAAGTACAAATCTATGCCTAATTTACAAAAATGACATTGTCATGACAACCTTTTGTTTGTCTCACAATGGCCTCTCATTGCCCCAGGTGAATTCACCTTACACAACAGAATGCTGCTCTTCTGGTACTGCAGCCGCCTAGCGGTCACTTCCGTATTCAACCAGAGGATCAAAACAAAGAACTTGGGGAACGTCAACAAAATATACTTCAGAAATTGACCTGCCACCACGTGTTGACTGACAAAATTAATCATTCCAATTTGTGATTAAATTCAATCGTAATGAAATTAAATTATTAAGTTAAATTACATCAACTTATATGCTTTTAAAAACATATTTATAGCAGGCTGTACACTTAGTAAAATTCCATAAATCTTGTGTCGCAGTTATGCCTTTTTTTCTCTCAACACAGTTAAAAATAGATAACCTACCGCGGTATGAAGAATTTTAGATAAAAATAGACAAATAGTATTTTTTCTTTTTTTCTTCTTTTTTTGCATTGGTTACGTGGGACTTTAGGCTATATAAATACATGCATTACGAATACATACATTTTACAATTAATATGTTTATATGTTAATATAAGTTTCATACCTATATAATTAAAATTATCATAGATACAAAACTGTTACATAATAGAATAGAACAGAACAGAATAGAATATAATCAACTTTAGGCCTATAATATTATAACAAGCATAAACTCACCAGTTTAAAAAGTGAAGACTTTGTTGTGGAAGTCTCTTAAGTAGCCTACTTAAAGTCAGAAAATCAGTAAATGAAAACTCTGCTCGTCTACCCCTCGGCGGTCATCTCTGTTCCAGCAATGAACCCAAAAGAACGTCTGAGGAAAAAAACGGTCCGCTGGGTGCTTTATTGCCATCATCACATCCGAAAAACACGAGCGGCAATCAGCTGATGACGCAGGGAGTTCTGGGAAATGTAGTCTTCATGTAGGCTGACAGAATGACGGCAGAAGCGCAAGTGACTACAAGTACCAGAGTGCTCAAAACGCCACATGGCCACAGATTGTTTGTAAACGTTTCAACAGTCATAAGAGTGGCGGAGGTGAATCTCATGTTGGAAAGATATTCAACTCTTTTTTCCTCTTAAGAGTTTGAAAGAAGGTTATAAAATACATTCATGTGCAAAAAAAGTAACACATTTTAGAAAACAATCATAAACAACACGGACACATGACTTCTAATTGACGTCTTTTTGTTTTTGTACTGCGCTGATAATATTTTCTATCTATAACGACCGTAATCACAAGAGTATTTTTACATTTTCACTAAGACATTGCTTAGTATGCTTATTTAACCGTCTGAACTGAGATGAAAGAACACGGTAGCAGATTTCAGTGTTTCCTACATTTTAAAAACATTTTTACTTGTATCATTTAGCCTACTAACTTATATGTGAAACCAAGACACGTATGTTTAATTTGGGGAGCGTTGTACATTAACAATGTTTCTCTCTTTCCTTCCCATTGTATTGTATGAGGTTCAAGAATCAAGACAAAGATTTCCTTCTCTCGCAATCCTTTCAACACCAAAAGGCACAATTTAAACAAGTGACGTCTGGATCATTTGGAAAGCAGGTGAGGCGGTTTAACTTCCTCTCTTCTTCTGAATGCCTGGAGGCTAAACGGTTTTAGGCCTAATAATAGACTAAAAGGCCATGCATATCTATTTCTATACATAGTCATCACTTCCTCTGAGTGCCGAACGCTAAACGTAAACATAGGCTACTGAATCATGACATGTTCAGGAAACTGAACTTAAATTATATATATATATATATATAGCCTATATTACTGCTTCTTATCCATTCAATTCAGGAAATTAGACTTTCAAATGAAATATTATTTATTTCAGTCATTAAAAGACCAAAGAGGAAAAAAAAAAATGTCTTAGCCTTTCTTTCTAAGATTTTTAAAAAGCTTTTACAGAATAGGTCATATTTCAAATGTATAAACATGTATATGCATAAATGAGGCAGTAAGCATAAGGTATCAGAAAGCTACAGGTTCAAATGAGTCTGACTCAGAACTACTGTAGAATAATTCATCCTGTGTTCTTCACACACCAACAACACTTTTCCCACACACTTTTATTTGCATTGGGTAAAAAAAAATGCACCCATTTAGGACTAAACCGTTTTGCTTCAATACTAAATTTGGACTGTGAAGTTCTCTTAGATAAACAAAATATATCCAAGTAAAGTCTACTTTAGTTTGCAATGGAAACTTGTTTCCGCCATGGTATAAAAAAGGTAATTGCGACTTTTTATCTCACAATTCAGACTTTGTATCTCACAATTCAGACTTTTTTTCTCACAATTCAGACTTTTTTTATGTCACATTTCAGACTTTATAACTTCTGAGAAAAGTCATATAGCCTACTTATAAACTCGCAAGTGAAAAAAGTCAGAATTGCGAGTTTGTATCAGAACTCTAAACTTTTTTTTTTTTTTTACATTCCTTGGCAGAAACAAGGTTCCATAATTTGCACATTGTAGCAAAAAAAAAAAAAAAAGTGTTGAGGCCTAAACCATTCTGATGGCAGACCTTTTCCTTTCTCTTTCAATGCTTTCACCTGCTATCTCTCTCTGCCTTATTTGTGTTCTGTTGCTATCATGTGTCTCTGTTCTCTCTTGGTTTCCACCATTACTGCACAGCAGCCGACTGCACTTTCTGCTGTCTAAAGCACATTCCTCTGTCTCTGTGTGTTTATGTGATCAGTAGTCATTCCAGCATTAATAGTGCTATTATAAAGATCCACTCAGTTAAGCCTCATTACTGCACAACAGGAGAAAGTCCAAAGCAAATTTACTGACTTAAGCCAAGCAGAATATAAGACAAGAAGTATGGGGGGAAAGTACTATTTTATATTTGAATATTAATTAAGGATGCATGGCCAAAAAAATAATAATTCATAAGTGCACTGCGGGTTGTATCCTATACTGGCCACAGGGTGGCAGTAGTGACTTTAGAATCAGCATAACAGGGAATTTGCAAGCGCATGCAGGATAACAAATGGGTATTTGGATTTATTGTTTTAAAAATAGTCATTTAGGGCTCATTTGTAGGCTTATATTTTACAATTAAATCCATGCTATAATATACCATATCTGTAATTATTGATTTAACATGGTTAAGGTCTCATCAGTTCATATTGCACAACATTTTATATAGGTCTAGGAGTGAGTTTTTGAGATACAATCATTTTGAGGTAAGTTAAGTATAATTTAAAAAGTAAATCCAAGTGTCCATGTTTGCTATAAGTCTTACAGGTTGAAACAACAGCCCTCTATTTGACATTAATTTACACCGTTTAAGAATAAGTAGGCTATTTAGATGACAAATATGGGAATATTACATTAAAATCTGGCATAGGCCTACGTTTTCTGACGTTTAAACCAAACACCTCCCTATACTGTCTCCCTACAGTTTACATTCGTTTCAAACACTTAAAGTTCTTTAAAAGTAACCAAATATGTTACACCCCAGTGATTACGATCTATAATGATATGTATTGAGTAAACAAAAACATGTTTTTAGAAACAATTACCTGCAACTTGCAGGCCCCAGGTAGGCCTATTTATTTGTGTAAAAGCGGAAAATCTCGTTCAATGGCCTCGACCATTACAGCGCATCCTTCCAGTTCTCGCGAGAACTTTCGGTTCACGAGCGCCACTGAGTGAGCGCAGTGATGGCAAGCTGGAGTTCGTTAAGCGACGGAGGCAAAACTGTAGTGAAGCGCCTTACGGCTGGGGCAACATTCACATCATCTCTTCCCCCCTCTTGCATTGTTGCCCCTGCCTTTTTTTGCTCTTTTTAATGAGGGGCAGGATCATTTGTAAGAAATATGCTTAGAAGCCGCGTTGCGCTTTCATTTTAAGTGATTATTTGAGGTATTTCCGACCCAGTGTGCTGCATCTCCGAAAGTAGCGGATTTCTTTTTTTCTTCTCTACATTGAAAACATCCTAGACAAACACGCCGCGTATACAAGTTCATAAATGGGTGAGTACAACATATTTGGGATAAGTCCGTTCATTTTTATGCTAGATCTTGACCTCATTGTGCAATTGATGTGTCATATAAAACATAAACGAAACTGATATCATTGATAGTTATTGCATGATGCGTCCGTCGCACTATTATAACTATAGAAAGAAGATTGATCATTTCAAGATGTGGACACGTTTGCATGGTTTTTCCCCCTCTCTTCTCTGTTGCTCAAATGTCATGAAGAGTTAAAAGCTGAATTTCATTTCCCTCTGAGGTTTCCTGCTCTCCTCCAGCTGTCCGTTATGTTTCTCTTTACAGATGTGGCTTTTGCTACATATTTTCATAAGGATGTGCAGGAACGCTCTTTTCATTATGCATATTAGTTTATTATGACCTAACAATGCAACATAAACTGCTCATTACATTTGATCTGTTTCCCTTTATGGATTACCTTGAATAGTTCTGAATAGGCTACATATCGACCGATATTGTTTCTTTACGACTGATTATTGTATAGATTAATGTTGAAATGTCTGTTAATTGGCTAAATATGAGTTTCCACACAATGATAATACAAAATAGTTTGCAAAAAATGGGCTGACAGGCTTATATTAATTCATAAATTGTAATAGACTCAGATATCGGCAGGCTGATTGATTGGTTGATATTCTTAGATTGTCAGTATCGGGCATTAACTGTACCCGATTGGCTGATTAATATAGCCTACCTGTTCTTTCTGCTAAGCGTCAAGGTCCGTTCACACCAAGAAAGATAATGATAACTATTAAGGCCCATTCACACAAAGAACTACTGTATTAGCGTCCACACCAACGCAGATAGCATTCTGTTCGTTATAAACATGCTTCAGTTTTGTCTGCCACTTTAAATGCTCAAGCTCTTTGAGGAGAATGGATTCTGATTGGCTGTCAATGTTTTTATCTTTCATCAGCTGGAAAAATACATATTTTTAAAGTAATTCCAACAATATCATTCCACCGTGTCCTTAAGTTGTGATGCGGAGTCTGCTTTTATTTTAAAACGATATCTTTATCGTTAAAGTTATCGTCCTTGGTGTGAAGGGCCTTCAGAGTGTTGTTAATGGACAATGCACATTTTTCTATATTTATATATATTTTAACTTTAATAAGTGTTTATTTAAATTCAGTGTTTCCAAAAAGGAAACGTTTCTTTGTGATCAGAATGGTTTTGAAATGTTAAAGTTAGAACTGAGTCCCTCCCCTACATTTTTGCATTGATAATCTGTTTCACTCAGATGCACATCACAATACAGAAGAAAAGATCACACTTCTAACATTTCATTGCGACTTTAGGTAGAAAGGCGTGAATATCGGCAAATGATATTGGTCAAACAGAACAAAACAGGCCACAAATGCTTCTTACATTAGATTGTATCGGATAACATCACACTATGTGCTTTAAATAAAGTTGACTTGTTTGTACGTTTTTTTTAATTTTTTTTTAAACAGACGCCCTTGATGCCCACAAGCTCATCACAGTCAATAACTGGGCGGCTGCAGCCAAAACTGTTTTTAGCATCTCAGTCCAAAAAAAAAAAAAGTCATTGGTGTTGTTTTCTTTTCTTATACTACACTGATGATAAAACAGGATGACAGACATTTTTGAGGAATGCCACACCGTTGTGAAATGAGATAGTCATATCTGCAGAGTCATCACTGTAGAGTAATCTCATATGTAAGACTGTCGTACTGAGCCTATCATTGGCATTGGATTACAATCTTTGATGGTTTATATTTAACAAACTAAAAGCAACTTCTTATTGAATGAAGCGCAAACAGATGCACAATCCTCTTATGTTCTAAGCACTCTCCCGTGATGAGCTCATCAAAAAAGGGGGTGTTTTGTTTGACAAAACACCAGCGTGAGACAGTCACACACGTGTCTCTGATCTCTTGGCAAGATTCATCAAAGCGTTTAGATCAACAGGCATTCGTGTTGAAAACTTAAACGGCACAATCCGTTTTTTGAGCACATTGCACGTCACATTTGGTTACATTCTTTAGTGACTAAAGCCATCCGTGTACAAACCCACCGGAGTGTTTGTTAGGTTTGTTCATTTCTGTCTAAACATAAACGGTAACGGATATTAATGACCCAGGGCCAGCTGTGTGTACCAACTATTTCAAAACATAAATCAATGACACAAACAGGACTGCAGGACTGATATGATTTAAAAATCAATCTGACAAATGATCCATGCTCTGCGCTAAATATGGAAAAAATATAAAACATGCAAGATGTTTGTACGTTATCAACCCCTTAAGTGGTGCATAATATATTAGTACCTTAAGGGATACAGTAGTTCACTCAAAAATGAATATTCTGTTATTATTTGCTCACCTTTATGTCGTTCTGAATCTATACGACTTTCTTTGTTCTGTGGAACATAAAAGAAGATATATTGAAGAATATTTCACTGGTTTATCTGTACAGTGGAAGTCAGTGAGGTCAAAAAAAACATTGACGTTCATTGTATAGGGATAAAAATACACTGAGACGTCTTTCAAAGCATCTTCTTTTGTGTTCTGCAGAAGAAAGTAAGTTATTCAGGTTTTGAATGACTTGAGGGTAAATTTGTTGATCCCAACATGCACCTCTTTCCCCACCAGCGTTTAAAAAATAAATAGCATTTTTGATCAGATTCAGAATGATGATCAAAACACACATGGAGAAGATCGAGTCCATCAACACTGCCAAAGCTTGCACAGTCCTATAGCTTGTACTGGGTCGACATTTCATTCAGTAGCAGCAGGCAGTTTTGATTTGTATGCTGTTTAATGTTTATGATCGCATTATTTTTCATATGCATATTATTATATATAAGATCGCTTGTTTCTGCATCGCCAAAGAACCTCTCAGTGAGCAGTTCTTAAAATAACCATTTTTTGTCTGAAGAACATTTGAATAATCTGAAGTACCTTTTGTGTAAGGAAAAGCTTTCATTGATTTTTAAAGGACAAGTTCGGTATTTTACACTTAAAGCCCTGTTTTCAGATCGTTTCTGATGAAATACAATGGTTAAGATTGAACTTTGGACAAATGCTGCTGTCCCGAGAATTTTAGGTTTTTGTGTTAGCACCCCCCCACCTTAACAATGGCTGCATAGGTTCACTGGAGTAATCCTTCCTAAAACGCATTAAACTTTCGTTTACAAAGACGTGAAACTCACCGAATGGTCAGGGGTGTTCACTGATATGCTCACACAAAAATCGCTGCAAAAGATGCTTTCCAACAGGTTTTATCATAGTTTTTGTCCAACTCCATTGACTTAATAGGACGTGCTGTGAGACCGCAGCACCTTTACGGTATTACTCCGCCGCTTCTTCTTCTGCTTCTTCTGTGTATTCAATGCCGATGAAATGCCAGTGGTTTGCTTGCAATTGGCAAAGGTGCATTATCACCACCAACTGGGCTGGAGAGTCTATTATTCAAGCTCTCAACGGAAGAATGTACGGGTGTGAGGCGTTTGGAAAAATAGGTCCACAGTTTTACAATGAATGGTAAAACACCTGTTTGAAAGCATCTTTTGCAGCGATTTTTGTGTGAGCATATCAGTGAACACCCCTGACCACTCGGTGAGTTTCACGTCTTTGTAAACGAACGATTTTTCCAGTGCACCTATGCAACCGTTGTATAGGTGGGGGGTGCTACCACAAAAACCTAAAATTCTCGGGACAGCAGCATTTGTCCAAATTTCAATCTTAACCATTGTATTTCATCAGAAACTATCTGAAAACAGGGCTTTAAGTGTAAAATACCGAACTTGTCCTTTAAGGTTCTTCATGGTACCGTCATTTGACAATAGAGAACCTTTATTTTCAAGAGTGTAGGAATTTATTTTCCTCTGTTTTGAATTAAACATGCTTTCAGTAAGTGAATTCATAGTGATCAAGGGCTCCCTGTGAATCCTCATATCGCATGCAAGTTAATGAAGCCCTGGCTTCCTCTGTTACTGTTTTCGCCGCAAGCTCCAGCTTTGCTTTTCCTCCCCAGTGATGTGGTGCGCTTTGGATTCTGGGAAGTGTTGCACTGTACTCCGGTCTCTTTATTGTCATGGCTGCTATATCATGCTCATTCATTGCCCTTTGGCAGAGAACAGGGAAGTGGTAAGAGAAGCATGTTTCTGTGTACAGTATGATGAGTTCCCGTTATAGTGGAGCATTTACACATCTACCACAAGTTCCTCCATGTTAAAGTTGCTTTTTTATTGTCAGTGGAAACATTGTAGGGGAACCAGTCATAGTTGTTTATATATCACACTTTTCTGCCTAAAGGTGACTGGTTTGGAAGATCTACACATCTCCAGCTGCTTTTGTTTTTTGGTTACTAAATAGTTTAGCTAATTTGATTAGCCTATTCTTTAAGCTTCCAATTGAACAAATCTTACCATGTTTAAAACCATTACTGCTGATTTCCCCCCAAAAGCAGGACAGAAAATGCTAATTTTCTGCAGATGCCCTCTGGGCATGCCTATGTCAAATAATAGTATTCATAGATCCTAATAAAATAATTCAGAGGAGAGTTGTTTTGTGTGGCATAGACGAAAAAGTTTTCTGTGCATATTACTGGAGGGGAAATGCACAATATGCAGTAATAAAACCCATAAGGCTTTGTATCAGATGGAAAAATAATAAAATGTTCCTCGTAAAAACAGAAGGAAGAAAGAGTTATGTGTTTTTAAGCACGAGTAGTCATTGATTTCTTAAGTCTACAGGAGATTGCTGCAAGTGTTAAAGTGCAAGACAGACTTAAAGTGTCATGCGGTACTTGAGTAGATCCACCATGGCCAGTGTAAGAGTTTTGTACGATATTGTGCAATAGCTCCAGATTTATTCATCACATACAGTCGAAAACATCTGCTGAAAGAGCTTCTGGAGATTAATAATTTAAGTTTTGCTACACTCGTTGAACATTTCACTTTTAAATCATGCATTTAAGCTATAATGAAACTTTGTCTCTGCAGTATGCTCTCATAGATCCGCATTAGGACATCCAAACAACCAAGTGCTTTGCAATCACAAGCAACTTCATGATTTATTAACGTGTTTGACTTTGGAGTAGTAACTTTAAAGAAGAGTTTTAAGATTGTTTGTTAGCTTTAAGGAAGTAGTCTTACACTTTACTCTCCAGCATTGAGCACAAGAGTGTTTGTCCTACATACTACATCATTTAATGGCATGTTTTATGTTTCTGGGAAAGTGTGTCATTTTGTGTCTTGCACAATGTATGTTAGTTTTTTTTCTGAATTTCTGCACATGACCCAAGTTCAACATCTAACCCACATAATAAGTGGCTTGGCTGATACAATTTGGGAAGCCAGGACACATGATGAACCACATGTGGTAATGTGTTTAAGAGGACCTTCTACTATATAAAGGTCCTCTAAAAAAAACAAAACAAAAAAAAAACACATATATATATGAAGAGTTCAGATGCAAAAGCCTCTAAGTGCCATCTGAAATTTTCTTCTAGAATGATCATTTTTATAAAGCTTGTATATTTAAGTTAAGTAATTTCACTTAAATTACAATTAATAGGTAATTTTCATTGCCATTTAGGTGAAATTATTGAACTTAAATATACGAACTTGATAAAAATGATCATTCTAGAAGAAAATTTCAGATGGCACTTAGAGGCTTTTGCATCTGAACTCTTCATATACACACACAGTTTTTTTTTGATGATTTATAGGGAATATAAATTTAAGAATCATTAAGAATATTGCAGTGATTTAAATAGTTTATTGACTGTTTAACATAAATTTAATCTCAGTGGCAAAAAGTGTGATAGGAAGTTTGATTAATTTTTGATATTCAATTCTTTCAAACAAGTTTATTTCAGTGAATTGCTTGAAAACATTGATTCGTTTGTCATCACAGAGTGTTCAGAAATATCCCATGTCTTTGACATGCAATGAAATATTAGATGTCTTTCTAAAATTTTAGGAATGTGGTACCTTATCAGTTATAAGATGGTATTACAGATTTAACTGATTTAGTATATTAGTCATTGGATATTTAATAGTAAAAATAGATTGAAATAGAAAAATAAATGAGCATGAACATTTCAATTACCATCAGCATCTGACGCTGTTCGGAAGAGAAGAGACTTCGGAAGAGACTGACTCGGAATAGAAGAAATTGTTGAATAAAGTTGTTAAATTTTTTTTTTGCGCACAAAGTATTCTCGGCGCTTCATAACATTAAGGGCCCTTTCATACACCCAGCGCAATGCAGCGCCAAGCGCGACGCAAGTGTTTTTTGCTAGTTTCAGCCTGACGCAAGTCAAAAGCGCAATATTTTTAGTGCATTAGTAATGTGCGCCTATAGGCGGGTCCACAACACGCTTACACCCTGCTTATTACACACAGGGACGTGCTGCAGCACACAAACATGGCAAATAAAAATAAAAGGTTTTTATTGTGTACATAAAGGTGAAATCCGGCTTGTCCCGTAGATGGTCTGCTTGCGCGTTTGCTCTGGAGACACGTTCAGTCTTTACGTTTGCAAATTGCGCCATGTAAATAGCGAATCCGCCATGGCACGAGCGCAACTGCTTTTAAAGGGAATGGGAAATTACACTGATTGATTTTTTGCACGTTACGCACGTAACACACCCATTAAGAGAATAGAGACAACCCTTTTAGACCATGCGCTGGGCGCGCCAACCATTTTTCCCCGTCGTCAAACTAGCAAAAGTGGATTCGGACACGCCCTAAGAGCACTTGCCCTCTGTGCTTTAGACCATGCGCTTAGATCATTAAAATAGGGCCCTAAGGTTGAACCACTGTAGTCACATTGACTATTTTAACGATGTCTTTACTACCTTTCTGG
Source organism: Leuciscus leuciscus (assembly GCF_965113295.1). NCBI lineage: Eukaryota > Metazoa > Chordata > Actinopteri > Cypriniformes > Leuciscidae > Leuciscus > Leuciscus leuciscus. Next base: position 22,758,674 of record NC_138735.1, read on the forward strand.
GCCTTGAAAGTGGTTATGATGTTAGTGTCTATAGGGGGTCAGAAAGCTCTCAGATTTCATCAAAAATAGCTTGATTTGTGTTCCAAAGATGAATGAAGGTCTTAAGGGTTTGGAACGACATGAGGGTGAGAAATTAATGGCAGAAAATTAAGTTTTAGGTCAACTAATTCTTTAAGCACAGGGTTTCCCTGATAGAAGGCTGTGCTCTGGTCAGGTGAGGTTGAGTCAACGACACCCAACCCATCCACGTCGAATCAGCTGATTAATGTATATTCATGTCAGTGTTACTTCTTCTGTTGCCCTGGCAACAGATCTGACTAAAGCTTGTACGAAAGGACAATGATGTCTCTCCTAAGTGCTAACCAGACCACAGCAGAGTGCATTTGGTGAAATGGGTCAGGACTACGCCTGTGATCACAGCACTGCTCTGAATGTTGTATGTTTGTGTTAGGGCCCACCACATTTCGTTGTGGTTATTTTTTTTTATCTTCAGTTATATTAGGCCTACAGTTCCTTCAATCTACATTCGGAGGTGTGTAATAAGTCAGGGTCGCATGGTTTGGCTGTGAAGGATATCTGCTGTTCATTTCACTGACTCATTGGAGTCATTTTGAGCCATTCGCATCTAGGCTAATGCTGCTCAACCAGTCAGACTTAAGCATGAGCTCTTTGCTGTATAAAAATACTTTTGCCAGTGTAATTAATTTAATTCATGTCCGTTCCATTTAATGCAATCTAATACCGTAAATTTGATTAACCTTTAGGGAGTACATGGCCTGAGTCAGTATGCGAGAATTACCAATTAAAATGTAAGTCACAAGCTCCCATTAGACGGGAAACAATGAGGGATTTTAGTTCAGTTCAATCACATCATTAGCCAAAAAGGTTGTTCGTACAACGCTGGAACATTATCGATCTTGTTCTGAATCAATGCAACCTAACAATACTGCGTGTATGTCTTAACTTCCAAGATTTATGCAAATGCTGTGCAGTGGATTATGGGTGCAATGCTTATATGACAGGGAATGGCTCAGGCATACATGAATTCAGTGAGTATTACACATCGACTGTGTTGATGTTTAATGCATAAGCTCAGAGAGTTGTGCTGGCGTGAAAAGCGCATCACATGATTTCACTGAGGTCCTCTAAAACAGACAAACACTTGACTCACATCAGCGCAAATCAGCTGAGTCCAGACACACAGGCTAAAGGAGCTACTAAGAAGAGGAGTAGGCCTATTTATAGCTGCTCAGGGAGATGACCAGCACGCCATGACGCTGGTAAAAAAGAATAATACCTCTAATCTTCAATGCACACGTGGTGCTGAGGTCATTTTGGTTCATTCTGAGTGGTGTTTGCATGTTGTAGGTGGTTGCCAGGGTGTTGCTATGCAGTTGCTATGGTGTTCAGAGTTGTTTTTAGTGCTTGCTATGCATGCAGTTGTTTTAGGTGGTTGATTACTAGGACATTACTATGTGGTTGCTTGGTTGTTGCTGGCTCAAGTATCTGTTATATTAGATATTATGTGGGTCTGTGATATTTTTTAAATCACCACATGATAATTGTCCAATTGCCTAGAATATATGGCCTGGAATTGGCAACTACCTCTTGATATAATGCACATTGTAATATGTATGTCACAAATCATTGCGATTCATGGGGACTTTTTTGTAAAATATTTTATTTAAAAATATTTTATATATTATATGTAAAATATATTTTAAAGGATATATGTTTAAAACAAATTGTTATACTTCATCAAATACTTTAATCAATTCATTAACACGTTCTCAATAAATAGATTGAGAATTTGTTTCCTCTCACAGATCAAATTAAATCAACAAAAATCAAAAGACATTTTTTAAATAAAGTTTTCTTTATGGGAATATTTTTATTTTAAAATATTGTATTAATAATCTATATTATATAAATTATTAGTTTAAATAATATATTTCATTTTATTTAAAAAATATTCTGTTATCCTTCCTGTCAAATACTTAAATATAATCAATTCATTAACACCATTTCTTGTAATTATTTTGAGAATGCATTTCCTCTTACAGATCATATTAAATCAACAAAAAGCAGTTTTCACCCTCATATATTGATATCATGATTTCATACCCTGGATGTGTCACTAATAACTGGATCCTGATTCAGTCTTTCTTGTGGCCACTGGCCAATAAAAAGAAAGACAAGAATCAACAGGAAACAGCTTTGTTGTTTTATGTCTGTAATTCTAGTGTGTTGTTGTGTGTGAGTGTGTTTGTGTTGGTCAGTTGTAGAAAGGCTGTGCTATAAAGTCAGACAGAGACTGACATTTGTGGGTGTGACAGACATTCAAGACAAACGCAAGTATTCTTGGTGTAAGGGTGTGTGTGGGATTTTTTTTTTTTTTTGGAAGATGTATTACCCTAAACATGACAGCTGTGCTTTGTCACATCTTTATTTCTAATCCAAAATTCAAACAGCTGGAGAGTGAGAGAGATGGGCCGACTTGATGGTCATCATACAGGATGTCATCAAAGTCTAGCATAACAGTTCCTTTAAAGAATAAAAGATCCAGCATGGTGTTCAAGGCCTGTAGAAAGGTCAAGTATGAATTGTTGTGATTAAGGTCATGTTATGATCCACCTATGTATAGAATCTGTGCCATCAGATCTCCACAGGAAGCGCCGCTGATTATCGCTTAAATGGTGTGTCACTCATTCATTGTGCGCATTTCCTGATCCTTGTATTTTTGTTTATTATATAAATAAATATGTTTATATATTAATTGTATACATTACATTTTTATTTTTAAATATCAATTGTTTTATATAAATTTAATATATAAATTCCTTAATAAATTTGTATATAAACTCTGGCTTATACTGTTAAGCCTGTATTTTTTTTAATTATACTATTTTTCCAATGATCAAAGCAATGTTGTGATACTTAAAATAATTTAGGCATCACAGCATTATAATGTACGGTTACGGTATGAAACGTGGAAAATGGTTAATTTAAACGGAAGCTCAAGCGTGTTCGCTTGATGTGCGAGAACCAATCAGGTTCATTCTTGTGTTACGCAGCCTGTTTGAGCTTCCTCAAGAACCAATGAGCTTTGTTCTTGCATGTTAAGCAGGTTCGGGTGAGCTTCTGTTTATGTTCGCTGATCAGTGTTGTTTATATATGAATATAAGACTAAATTCAGTTTGTTCATCATATAAAGCTATCGAGGCTCTTCAGAAAATTTGGACTAAACTGCTCGATTCATTCTACGATCTTTCTATGAATTATGTGAAGCGTCAAATTAGTAGTTGCGTAGCTGTCAATGGAGGGACAGAACTGGCTCAGATTTTATTAAAAATATCTTCATTTGTGTTCTGAAGATGAACAAAAGTCTTAAGGGTTTGGAACGACACGAGAGTGAGTAAATACCACCCATCTAGATTCATGCACAAGGGTATTGATATACCATTAGATATTCAAAAAAACAGCATGGTCTATGATCCCTCAGATGACCCTGCAGAACATTCTGGAACATTCTGCTGAGCTGTGCAGGGAGAAAAGCATGAGGTTGTATAAAAGAAATCGGTCAGCCCGCAGCCATAACAAACACAAAGGTACCGAATACTTCCAAACATCTGGTGGAACGCGCCTACGCATATGCACAGATATAAAAAACCTACCGGCACAAACCCACACACACAATATAACTGCAGAAATGCAACAGTCTGTGTTGTTATATGGAGATCTATCATCTCTAATGGCTGATCAGGCCCAGATAGAATCTCTTCAGACTTTTCTTGCCTTTCCTCCATTGCTTTGTTGGAAAAACTGTAGAATTTGGTTTAAAAAAAGCTTAAAGGGTTAGTTCACCCAAAAAAGGAAAATTCTGTGATCATTTATGAAACCTATAGTAAGAGTTGCTATATAGAGCAAAGATGGTATAGAAGTCACAAAGGATGTTTGCAATGTCCTGCTGTGTGTGTTTGTGTCTGTGCAACATGCGTTGCATTGAAGCGAAGCGTGGGTGTGATCTCGTCTTGTGTGGCATGGCTTGATGACTCATAAACACATCATTGTGATGTTCTATCTCCATCTCTCATCCCCATCCTGACGGTAACCCCTTCCCACCATCATGACCTCATGCAAACACACACAATTCAATTCAAACCCGCAGAGTCACAAAGCTGGGAGGATGACATGCTCATCCTGCACTTCCCTAACAAAAATAGCACCTCTGTAGTTCAGTAGAGTTCAAAAAGCTTCCTTTAAATATTACAAACTATAGCATAAAAATTTCTTGTCACTTTAATTTCTCGGTTCCTTGTTTTGTTGCTTTCGCTCCTGCCTTGATCTCACCTAGAGGAATCCTCCTATCTGCAGTGAAAACATGATGCCTTCTGATGCTCCAGGGGCCTGTCAGCTCTTATCCTTTCAGAAGGACTCATATCTTTCTCTCTCTATCTCAGCTAATGCTTTATTATTGCATATGTATAAATATATATATGATTATGTGATAAAAGAAATTAAGTTATGATAATGTCAGAGCACACATGACAAAGTGGTTTTTATGGTAAGCATCACTATTTGTATTGCTCTAAAATAACCCTAAAATAACCTAGCAACACCCTAGAAACAATCCAGAATACAATAGAATCACCTAGAAACAACCAGAACATGGATAGCAGCATAGCAGCACACTCAAAAACATTCCAAACACCTTAGTATCAACATAGCAATGCCCTGGCAACTACACAGAACACCCTTGAATCAACTAGCAACACCCTAGAAAACATCAAGAACACACCTTAGAACACTAAACACTAACTAAATCACACTAAATCAAGAACACTAATCAATGCCCTAGAAACCATCCAGTACGCCCTAGAATCACCCCGCAACACCCTAGAAAACATTGAGATCACCCTATTATCACCTATCTATGCACTTCAAACCGTCTACCTTAGCAACACCTTAGAAACAACCCAGTACACATAGCAGCATGCTACAAACACTCCAAACATATTACTACATGCATAGCAATGGCCTGGCAACCACCCACAACAGCCTAGAGTTGTTGCAGCAACTTAGGCAAGCACCACTAAAAACATTTAGTTTAACTTTACTTCAGAAGAGTAAGATAAAACAGCAAAAACAGGATCTTTGTGGGTTGCGTATGTTGAATTACAAAACTCACATATCAAAAAATGTTGTATCTCCTATAAGGTCAAATGTAATGATGATTAAAATTACATATTGATACTTTGAGAAATATATATGGATCTCCTGTAGGTTGAGTTTTATTTTTCACTGAATGGAGAAAGTCTGTCTACGTAAGTCTCGTACAGTAATACTGTATATCCTGCTTCCTGTGTGTAACTATGAGTGCTAAATCTCTCTGTTTGCTTTCCTCTCTCTCAGTGGAAGCCATTGTGGAGTTTGATTACCAGGCCCAGCATGATGACGAGTTGACCATAGCTGTCGGTTGCATCATCAGTAACATCAGGAAGGATGAGGGGGGCTGGTGGGAGGGAGAGTTGGACGGTCGGAGAGGGCTCTTCCCCGACAACTTTGTCAGGGTAAGTGCTGAACTCAGTGTTTGCACTTTTGACCTTTCACTGTCTCACCACATTTTCCGTAATTTAGCATGACCAAACTATTAACATGTAATGCGTGTGTTTGGGCAGAGTGATATAGCAAAAATAATTATCTTGAACGTTTTTCACACTTTTGACAAAAACCAATACATATCTCGATATACATATATGTGCTCTGGAAAGGTTTATTTCAGTGCAACCATTTTTCAAACAAACACCAATTGCAACCAAATACACTACTGTGTTTACACAACTGATGCAAAAAATTTGTCATCATGTCAAGCATGTATAACAAAATAAATCAATAAATTGCATCACTTTTTCTGGGTTTTCTCGGCAGTGTTTTAACATAAGAATCTCCAAGCATTCTCAAAATCAGTTTTCTTCAAAATCTGAAAGGTTTTCTATCAAATGAGACCATGTGCTTGATGATACCTTTATTTTTGTAGAGTTATAAGCCATTACTTTTAAGTAGACCACTTAGATGTGAAATCAAATCATTAAAAATGTCTTCAGGGTATCCTGATTGGAGCATCCTTAGCACATTTAATGAATATATGTTATATATCACCCAGCACTAGTGTGTGTTCACAAGTGTGTATGTTTGTGTTAAACTGAACTTAGCAGACAACCAATGCTGACCATCAGGATGGTGAGGTTGTTAGTGTCTGTGTGTGTGTGTGCTACCTGGAAGAGTATTGGTCAAACTGAGCAGCACTGGAGACGAATAGGATGCTAGTGTTGATTTGGAGAGACAGAGAGAGCATCTCTGTGACTTGTGCGCACTTTCTCTCTTCTCTCTCTCTCTCTCTCTCTCTCTCTCTCTCTCTCTCTCTCTCTCTCTCTCTCTCTCTCTCTCTCTATCTCTCTCCTTCTCTCCACTGACATCAATACATCAGGGGCGTATTGCAGCGGGAAACCTGTGAACTCCACTAGCAGGTTGTCATGAGCTCAGGTGTGAGAGTCCATGAGAGCTTGTTAGCTTAGTAGCACTACATACCTGTTAACTCCATTTCACAAGGCGTGAAATGAGGCTTGAGGTATTTTCATAGTACAGTTCTTATTGTACGTTGGTTCTGTTAATTCCTTACTGTAAACAGACTACTTTTCAACAAGTAATACCACAGATGTCGGTGTGAACATTAGTGTAAATCATGTGGTTGGTAGAAATGTTAACAGTGTTAACAGTTTTTTTTTAAAATGTTTATGCAGGTTAGTTTTTTTTAACCCTGTTGCAAGATGCAGAGTTTTCTTCTTTTAGTCTTTATTTGTTCATATGATATGCACATGTAAATGAAAACGCGGGAAGTTTTACTCTAATCAAAGTTGGCAAGGAAGGAACTTCATCAAAAAACATCATTGAATTACTTCTAAGTTTTTTTCTGTGAAATCTCACTCAAGTCTTTGAGTCATTTGAAGTCTGAATCAAGTCAGTTCTTTATGAGTCTAAATTTAGTCTCCAATCACAATTCCTTATGCAAAAATATGTTTAATCGATGATACAAATGAATCGTTAAATCCAAGTTTTAAATTAATGAATTGAGCTTAAAAACTCAAACAACATATTTGCTACTTTTCTGTTGTATGAAAAGAAAAGATTGCAAAGTAGTTAAAAAAAGAAACTAAAGCTTTAGGAAACTAAATGGCCAAAAAAAAGCACTTTACAATATCCATAATGTCTTCTTTTAGTGTTTGTTTATTTGTTCGTTTTGATATGCTCATGTAAATGAAAGCATTGGAAGTTTTACGTAAATCAAATTTGGCAAGGAAAGAACCTTGTTTTAAAAAAGCACTATACTACTTTAGGAAAGTTTTTTTTTTTTTTTTGTCTGTCCTCAAAGACTTGTTGTTGGAGTCTTGAGTCATTTTATACATGATTCATCTAAATTCATAGTCTTGAATTGAGACTCTATTTTTTTTTTAAATGTTTTATATTGATTAAAAAGCACAAGATACTGTAGATTAGTTTTATTCAGATCCCACAACCTTTAGCTTGTCTGTACTTTAGGACTATAAACTATGCAGTTTATGCAGTGAGACTGCAGCTTTGTGAGGTCACTTCCTCTTCTATGGTTAGAGGGAAGTATAGACTTCCTCTGATGGCACTGGGGAGGGTAGGTGCAGTGAGACGCGAGAAAGTCTACGGGTGCAATTTAAACACACTTTTCTCAGCTTGAGCATGACCAATGGGCGTATCAGACAGACAAGCAGTCTCTCTAAAGACACTAAAACAATCATCATAGAAGTCATTCCTAAAAGACAAAAAGATTCTCTTCACACACTGGAAGCTGATTATATAAATTATGCAGAGATGGTTCACCCAAAAAGGAAAACTTACCCTCAAGTCTTTCTAAATTTGTCTTTCTTCCTTTTGTGGAACACAGAAAAAAAAATTTTTGTCCAGTGTTGCATTGACTTTCAGTATATAGACAAAAACAGTTACAAAATTCTTTAAAATATATTTTATGTTTCAATGAATAACGTTATACAGGTTTAAGGTAGCACATTTTTTACTACTAAAATGCCCAAATGTACTTCACATTTAAGATAATTTTCATGTGATTTTGTTGTGTATTTAATTTATAAGATTAATGTTACTCTCAATTAATCTGCCTGCTAGCTTTTATTTATTACTATCACATTGCATCACATATGTTAGCTAAGCTTGTTTACTGTATGTATTGTATTCTCTTAGCATGCTAAAATAGAGCTTGCCAAATAAATGGCCATTTAAATAAGCTAGAGTGAAATTTCCATTCTCAGAATGGTTTGCATAGTGACCATACACCCACATATGGATGATCAACTGTATCTACACGTCACATCCAAGCCCATTTTCAGAACAAAAACACTAACTCAAACAGCAGATCTTGGCTGCAGTGGAGTGTTTCAGAAGCGATTCATGGTGCCTTCATACTAAAGCAGGGCCAGTTTTGTTATGTTCTCTCTGTGGGTTTGGATTGTGCTGAGTTGGGGTATCAGTAAAAATGGTGTGGGAGTCAGATTTCCACCTGAACAGCTCAGAGCACACGCACATCATACGGCTCACAGTGGTCTTGAAGCAGCTGAGCGAGGTTGGAACATTTGCACTTATTTGTGTCTACGCTAACTTAATTCATCCACCGTGTTCAGAGTTCAGCACCTTGACAACCTTACATTTTTTTTGCAAAAGCAAGATGACTCAACATGCTGTTTTTTTTTAGGCTCTTTCTTGAGGACTGTTTTATTGCTCAAAGGTTCCTCTTCCGGCCTGTTTACATTAATGATTGCTATCCGATCTATTTTTGACCTCATACATATGTTTCAAAAAATATATATAAATCCTATCTCCAATTTAACGCACTTTATGCAAACATTCCAGAGTTTGTTCCATGATGGCGCTAATCCCAGGCAGCGATATTTTCTGTTGTACATTTTCTTCACCTCATATGACAGTTGCTTTTTAGTTCAAGATGGATGGCAATCTGGAGGGCTTTTGCACTAGCTATCTGATTATTTAAAACACATTGTGTGAGCAAGTCATCTTTAATATTTTCTTTAATATCTCAGGAGGATAGCAAATTTAAATGTTTGGGGTCTGTGAGATTTTTTTAATTGTTTTTAAAAGAAAAAGTCTCTTATGCTCACAAAGGCTACATTTATTTGATCAGAAATACGGTAAAAACAGTAATATTGTGAAATATTATTATCATTTAAAATAACTGTTTTCTATTTTAATATATTTTAAAATATAGTTTTTTCCTGTGATGGTAAAGTAGAATTTTCAGCATCATTGAATAGAACAGCATTTATATATATATATATATATATATATATATATATATATATATATATATATATATATATATATATATATATATATAATATGTGTGTGTATGTGTATATATATATATATATATATATTAATATATAAATATAATGTGTGTATGTATATGTGTATATACAGTGGGTACGGAAAGTATTCAGACCCCCTTACATTTTTCACTCTTTGTTATATTGCAGCCATTTGCTAAAATCATTTAAGTTCATTTTTTTTTCTCATTATTGTACACACAGCACCCCATATTGACAGAAAAACACAGAATTGTTGACATTTTTTGCACATTTATTAAAAAAGAAAAACTGAAATATCACATGGTCCTAAGTATTCAGACCCTTTGCTGTGACACTCATATATTTAACTCAGGTGCTGTCCATTTCTTCTGATCATCCTTGAGATGGTTCTACACCTTCATTTGAGTCCAGCTGTGTTTGATTATACTGATTGAACTTGATTAGGAAAGCCACACACCTGTCTATATAAGACATTACAGCTCACAGTGCATGTCAGAGCAAATGAGAATCGTGAGGTCAAAGGAACTGCCTGAAGAGCTCAGAGACAGAATTGTGGCAAGGCACAGATCTGGCCAAGGTTACAAAACAAATTCTGCTGCACTTAAGGTTCCTAAGAGCACAGTGGCCTCCATAATCCTTAAATGGAAGACGTTTGGGACGACCAGAACCCTTCCTAGAGCTGGCCGTCCGGCCAAACTGAGCTATCGGGGGAGAAGAGCCTTGGTGAGAGAGGTAAAGAAGAACCCAAAGATCACTGTGGCTGAGCTCCAGAGATGCAGTCAGGAGATGGGAGAAAGTTGTAGTAAGTCAACCATCACTGCAGCCATCCACCAGTCGGGGCTTTATGGCAGAGTGGCCCGACGATAGCCTCTCCTCAGTGCAAGACACATGAAAGCACACCTGAAGGACTCCAAGATGGTGATAAATAAGATTCTCTGGTGTGATGAGACCAAGATATAACTTTTTGGCCTTAATTCTAAGCGGTATGTGTGGAGAAAACCAGGCACTGCTCATCACCTGTCCAATTCAGTCTCAACAGTGAAGCATGGTGGTGGCAGCATCATGCTGTGGGGGTGTTTTTCAGCTGCAGGGACAGGACGACTGGTTGCAATCAAGGGAAAACCTTCTCCAGAGTGCTCTGGACCTCAGACTGGGCCGAAGGTTCACCTTCCAACAAGACAATGACCCTAAGCACACAGCTAAAATAACGAAGGAGTGGCTTCACAACAACTCCGTGACTGTTCTTGAATGGCCCAGCCAGAGCCCTGACTTAAACCCAATTGAGCATCTCTGGAGAGACCTGAAAATGGCTGTCCACCAACGTTTACCATCCAACCTGACATGACTGGAGAGGATCTGCAAGGAGGAATGGCAGAGGATACCCAAATCCAGGTGTGAAAAACTTGTTGCATCTTTCCCAAAAAGACTCATGGCTGTATTCGATCAAAAGGGTGCTTCTACTAAATACTGAGCAAAGGGTCTGAATACTTAGGACCATGTGATATTTCAGTTTTTCTTTTTTAATAAATGTGCAAAAATGTCAACAATTCTGTGTTTTTCTGTCAATATGGGGTGCTGTGTGTACCATAATGAGGGGAAAAAATTAACTTAAATGATTTTAGCAAATGGCTGCAATATAACAAAGAGTGAAAAATTTAAGGGGGTCTGAATACTTTCCGTACCCGTAATAATATATATTTTTTTATTTTTTTATTTTTTTTGTGGAAACATAAGACTTCACTTAATCTACTTGAGAAGATAATTTCAGAATAATTCATATTAAAATCAAATGTAACAATTTATGTCGTCAGGTAAATGTATCATGCCAATTTCATAATAAATTCAAAGATAATCAATACAATAACATCAAATGCTCAGAGATAAAGAGTAAAAGATGTAGGTTAAACCCGACATTTTGAAAAATACATAATTTTGAAGTCTTTGAGATCCTTCAACATTATGTGCTGATCTGAGTTACAGAATCGCCCTGAGCCTCTTGTTGCATTTCTTTATATAGACAGAAACTTCTTTCACATGGAAACATTTGCTAACAATAGGAATTTGCATTCAGAGTTTACACCTTTTGGGAGCAGAATGCCATTTGCCTGGAAGACACACCCTCCTCTGTGTGCAAGTTGTCTCTAAACTCGTAAGAACTTTATTACCTTTTGGTTTACTTCTTTGGGAATGAGACATTTGTACCAGTCGCACTGAGACATTTCAAATTATACCAAAAATGTATAATACTGTATGATAATTTCACATTAAAACATATAGATTTTTGGGTGAATTTTCTTCCAGTTTTTCCAGTCTTTCATATATACTGTATATATATTATTTTATTTTTGTCAGGAGAAAAATCTGAGAAACAAGAAACTCGATTCCCTTTATTTAATCTTCCAGGAGAAACAATTGAGCATCTCTGTAATGACTTTTCTTCCCAGAGGGTTTGTGAGAAAGTGAGCGTGAACATTCAGACACTCATTGTGTGTCAGGAAATAAGCATCTGAAAAATGTGTTGAATTTTGTCTAGCTTCATTCCCAGACACCCTGTTTACTTGAGAAGTTCATAATCTTACGTAATCTCTTATCAGAGCATTAGATGGTCATCTTTGGGCAAAAATGCAGTTGAGCAGCTGTGACTTAAGAACCAGACTTTTGAAAACAAAGTGCAGTTCTTAGCTCTTGGGCATCTCATGTACATTAGTTAATTTAGTGTTTTTATTTGGTTTAAATTAGGGCTGGACCCGAATATTCGAATATTCGTTCGGTGGGTTGGTATTCGATGTAAAAATTTGACATTAGAATATTAGTTTTTTTTTGCACACCTGGGATCCCCCGCGAAACGGTTCTCATTCGCGCTTGAATAAGGCCGGCGACACACTGGCTGCATGGCGTGAGCGTCTCAGCTGCGTGGCGTGTCCGTTTTTATTTCGGCTCCCATGTTAACAGGTTGGAGTTTGCACACTGCTTGGGGAGACACGCGTCTCAGGCGCGGCTCGAGCCACGCGGAAAACGCGTGCATGCTAGAAATAGAACCAACGCTATAGTGTTCCAGCAACGCAGAACAGCGGAGTTTGTATGGACCAAAGTGCATGTCTGAGCTTGTGTTTTGGGTTAAGCTGCGTTGCTTTGACATTGTGGAAAATAGAATAATAGAAACAAAATGCATTAGCCTTTTTACCCATTATTATCACTCTAAATTAATCTCGTTTTTAATTTAACTTAATTTAGTTTTTTCTTTATTTAAATTTCGTTTTTTCTTTATTTAAATTTAGTTTTTCTTTATTTAAATCTACCCTTTACTGTGTCAGTAATTTGTTAGTCAGAAAAATATTAGACTACCTTAAAATTATTGTTTAATTTAACAGACCTGTGTGTGTGCGTTTTATATCACTAGTGCAGTGTCCGTTCTCGGAGCATATAAGCCCTGCCCGCGTGAGGTGCGCCACTTCCCGCTCGCGCTGTTCTGTAGTTTACTAAAAGTTTATTAATTCTGAATGTGTCACGTCTCGCGTGTCCATCTATATTGCACCAAATGCTGCACTTGTGAAGTCGATTGGATGGACGGTTCTCGAAATAATAAAAATGCCGTTTTACCCGACATACAGACACATAGATTCCTGCCTTTATTAGAGAGAAGAATATGTTCAGCACCCTCTCTCCGAAGCTTCGAATATTCGATGTTCATTACTACCGAAGTTTCGAAGCTCAAAAAATGGTATTCGGACCAGCCCTAGTTTAAATGTCTATTTGTTTTAGGCTGTGCTTTAAAAGGAATCCTTTTAGTTTCGTTTTAACCTGTTTACTTTTAGTTTGTTTTTGAACTTCTCTTTCAGTTTCAGCATGCTAAATCATAGTGTGCTAAAACCCTCTCAGATAAGTTATGTCTCCAAAGCACGCTAAACGTTCAACTCAACCACGCTTAATCAACAACTTAACTAGTCAAAGACAAGCAGTGGACCATCTGACTCATTCTCGTGTGATCTATAAGTGGAAGTGTGCATTTATCTTTAAGAGAAAGAGACACAAGAAAGCATGTTGGCATCTACAGGTGTTTCCTGTTTGAGGTCTGCCACAAGTAAATCTCACCCTTATCCTGTTTGTCTGTCGATTTGTGCTCTACCATGATCTGCTGAGCCGCCACATGCTATACAGGGAGGTTATGATAATGAGTGATGATAAATAACAGTTGCAAGCACACCAGTGGGCCGGTCAGTTCTTGTACGGGGGGGGCTTCCTTTCTGGCAGATTGGTTCAGTCACTCGTTTATCCCAGCTTCCTGTTTTGGTGATGTGATAATGGGCCGATAATTTAGCCTCTTGTGATTAAATGAGCGATGTAATTTTGAATAGACAGGCATCACAAGCGCTCAATGATGGACTCCTGCCATCCTGCTTTTCTTTCTCTCTCTTTTTTTTTCTTTCTCTGATTCAATTCGACACAGCTGGTAAGGATTGTTTCAGTATCACGTTTTTAATTAAGATCAGATAATCTGCTATTCTCTGAATTGAAATAAGGAGATTATGTTCTGTCATAAATTACTTTTTAACCTTTCATTTTCCTATCTCACTTTTGCCCTCTCCTTCTGGGTTGTTATATTACTAGATTTTATTTTTATTTCATTTTATATTTGGGATTTCATCATATTGCATAAATGGCATAAATAGTGCTTGTTGAACATATAGTTTTTTGTTCATGCATTTAAAAAAAAATTGTGTTTTGTTTTAATCAACTAGGGGTTTGAACAAGGGTAACGTTAATATATATTAACGTTTAGCATTCATTTGTAACTGCCATTAGTCCAGCATCTCCAGAACATTTATGATTCAGCAGAACAGGCTCAATCTGCTCAGATATTGTGTCAGATGGCCCACAACGCAGAACAACTAATCACTGGATTTGCCAAACTTTGCATGATTCATGGCATTGAGTATTTGGAATATATTCAAGAGGATGAGCTAAATGAGTCTCTTAATTTCTATGCTGTTGTCTTTGCAACTTTTCACAAAGACAGTTGGCATTATTTATTGTTAATATTATTGTAGCATTATTCATTTCAAAGTTACGTATCCTCACTGTCCCATTGGAAGGTTACCAGATAGATAGATAGATAGATAGATAGATGGATGGATCTTCATTATCTCCGTAGAGGTGCTTTACATTTTACTTGGTGCCTGAGCTGTCTAAACTAAATCCTTCAAAATCATGTGTATGTGTCTACATGCATGTGCATATTTTTTTTTTAATGTGTGATTGTCATTTCTACCTATCTGTACTTTTGTATGAGTGTGTCTCAGCGTGGGTCTCTGTTCTCGCTCCACTGCACTTATAATCCATTGGGGGCAGCAGCTCATGAAACTGTGTCACAGCCAATGAAGCGTTTCACCCTGAAACGTTGAATTCTGTATCCCGGCATCCTGAAGCACTTGCTGATGTAACTGGTTTGTATAGCATTTAACCTCTTAAAATAAGAGGGAGGTTTAGGTGGTGTGCTGGATTGTGGAATTTTACGTCATTCATTGTTCTTGTTCCATTCTTCTATTCTAGTCAGAATTGCACTTCACTGCAGTCTTGTCATGATACTAACGAATTCCAACCCACCATACTGGTTGCTAGGGACTTTTCGGTCACATTATTTTGGGGGAAATTTCGCAGGCAAAAAAGATCCATTGTCTCTAGTCAGTAGTTCAGCAATGTATGCAGCACAGCTCGCACAGAAGTCACTTTCAAACCAAGCAACTTTTTTTTGATCAACATAGGAAATTTAACCTATTGTGTCTTATTGAACCTATTGTGAAATCTGTGCTGGGAAATCTTTCACCCTCACATGAAAGTCCTGTCTGCATGTATGCCTATTGAAATGATATCGGGATTTCACCTATGAACATTTGCCGAACGTTGGTAAATGTCCCTTATGTATACCTATATTCTGAATAGAACGGAATAGAAAAGAAAATGGAGCATCAAAAGCAGTTGAGCCAACAATTAGTAAACAATTTTTTCAAGAGGATTATACACTGCCAACTGTCTAACAGTTAAAGTATAGCACACTGTTAGCATGCTAACTAAATCAACTAAAACAAGTCAACCATCTTGGCCTTGACCTTGTTATTTATATGTGAAGTGTCTGTATCTTTAAAGATCCAAGTATTGGATCAATTTACCTGTACCTATATAAGACTGCACATTGTATCTGCAAGTTAGCTTGCTAGCTGCTAACTTGCTACATTAGCTGAAATATACATTTGACCCTTTCCTAATGCCGCAGTTTATGTGGACGTGATCTTGCATCTTTTTATTGCTGCTGTTGAATCTTCATGTTCCCTTTTTGCCAAGCCCAGGGCGCAAGTCATTTAAACATGTTAGATGCTTCAATTTAACATCAATCTAAAGTACTTTTTTTTTAAAGTACAGTATCTGACCCTATTGTTGTTGCTACTTATGTATTCTCTGTGTTGTTCAAACCTGCGCAAATAACAGACTTTATGGAATAAACATTGTTAAAACAGCTGTTTAGACATTTTTTGGTGGTGCACGGGAGACATTTCCATTATTCACCTCCTCTGTCTTCCAACGTGAAATTAGCTTTTATGGGAATAAATACATTTTTGTACATCGTGCAGCCTGGTTCTCAGCATGAGTAGGCCCGTGGCATTGATCAAAGAGCAGCGCTAGCTTACCAAGGTCATCTACACTGTTGTGTATGAGAGAGCCTGTCATTCCCCGAAGCACATGATGACTTTTTTTCCCTCCTCCCTGTGTAGTGGAAGACCAAGGAATGATGGGACGCTGTTGAAACCAGCTACCATTGACCATCTGGAGAAGACCAATGAGCGGGGGGGGAGGGAGGAATGTAGATCACACACACACACACACACACACACACACACACACACACACACACACACACACACACACACACACACACACACACACACACACACACACACACACACACACACACACACACACACACTTTCAGAGCTCTGTTAATGCTCTTGCGAACAGGAAGTTAGTGAAAGGGAGTCTCGTGACACCCCCGAGTATGAGGTCAGTGTGTGTGTGTGTGTGTCAGTGTATTAAAAGAATAACCATGTTTGAGATTCATACACAAATAGTCAGTCAGTATGTGGTGGAAGTTGAATTCTTTGTGGCCTGAAGTATGGAAGTATGTGAACGCCCCCTTCTAATCTGTTCCTTTGATAAACCCAGACTCTCTCTGTCAGGTGAGTCTGATTAGGCATCTGCTGTTCCCACGATGCATTGCAAAACTGCTGTTTCTGCTGGCAAGTTTATTTTTACAGCCTAAAAGGAAAAGGTTTCGTCTTGTCTGGTCTGTATGTCTGTGTTTGTGCGTACAGTATCGTTTGACGGAGCGCACTGCAGAAGTTTGCAACTACAGACTGTGGTTTGACTAGCTCAGTTGAAGCCTTTGAGTTTGGCAGGAAGTGTATATTAAAAATGAGCCTTGCAGCTGCGTGCCGTAAAGCGAGATGAGCGAAAAACGAGTTGTGATTTTCCCCTCTACAAACCATCACAGTTACCATCTTAAATGGTTACCATTTACCAAAATGTCATCATCTTGTTTTATGTGCAAAATTACATATTTTTTTTTATAGTGCATAGAAAGTTTTAACTAAACATGAATATGGTTTTAATATAGCTATCCAAAGGTATCCTTGAGCAAAAACACAGCTTGTTAGCATGTTAGTGATGTGTTAAACTATGTATTTTCAAAAATCAACAAGTTAGTGGATTGCCTTAACGACCAGTCGATTAATCTATCTTTAGGAGGCCTTGTGTAACAAGCTAGTTTGAGGTCACTTGACCCTGATCAAACAGGTTTCTTTGCATTCAGATTTCACACAATAGAGCAACGCAACACTTACTTGACCAGAACCCTCAAAAAACAGCACGAGATGTGATGCAGTGGCCAAAGATTTGTTTGCATGTGTTTGGCTGCATCGGCAGTGCATTAAAGAGGATGAATTTAAGTATACAACTTTCCAAGATCATGTACATTTGCACAAGTGTGTGTGTGTGTGTGTGTGTGTGTGTGTGCGTGGCTACACGAGTCGAGTGTGTGGGTGTTTGAGTGTGTGTTAGCGTTATTGTAACTTAAGTACACTTGACAGTTTCATGCGCTTTTAGTATTTACAAGTGTTTGTTCTGAATGGTCCTGTCGTCTGCTGTGTTCAGACTTAAGTTGTGTATCGATGTTTTTTACATTCAGGAAGTGTACTTTCTTGGAGCAGATAAAATAAAAAGGGAGTTCGTATATCTGACTGCTTGTATTCATTGACAAAAATGTAGGCATGTGCAGTAATATTGAAAAGTGAGGATGCAGCGCATCGTGATATCGAATCGAATCGTTGACATGATAATCGTAATCTAATTGAATCGTGAGACCAGTGACGATTCACAGCCCTAGCTGTAACATGAAATAACAATGAACAATATTTTACATCATTTAGCAGCAGAGTTTCATGTTACATTGTGTTAAATTCTACTGTTTTTTAAAGAAGTCTCACAAAGGCTGTATCTATTTATAGTAAAATATAGTAAAATATAGTAAAAACAGTAATATTGTAAAATATTATTACAATTCAAAATAACTGTTTTAATATATTTTAAAATGTAATTTATACCTTTTATACACTTACGATGCATAATACACTAACTAAAATTAATAAATTCAATCTTTTTTTTTTTTCGTTTTACCAAAATAATCTAGACAAACTTTTTTGGGTGACTAGTCGGCCATTGTGACCCATTCCTAATGTGTTTATGGGTCTGCATGATCCTCCCTATTCTTCTTGCTCAAGTTTCAGTGTTTGACCTACTATGTGATCTCCAGCTGTACTTCGGCCCCTAGGGGCCTGGCTTTAATAAGTTACCATGGAAGCGACACCATAAGGTATGCAGGTAGTCCATTACACATATGCCATACCATCCATGCTTTTATCATTTTGGATCGAGCTGCATCTACATTGTAATAACTTGTTTACCACTCTCTAACCAAAACCAAGTGTGGTATTGGTTAGAATCAGGTCAACCTATTTGGGGAGAAGCTCCAACAGCCACAAAAAAACAGTTTCTATCCCGAAATGCATTTCTGTTTTAATGATGATTGTACTTTAACACTTAACAGTACTTGTAGCAACACTCGCTTTGCTTCTGAACACTGTGACGTATTCAGATGTTTTCAGAGTTCATCAGCTCCATGCTGATGGCTGGCACCGGCTGATCCGATTCGAACAGTAGGACTTTGTGAGATGTGGAGTTTGGAGAAGACCCATCAATCAATGAGCTCGCCTGTCTGCAGTGCTATCACAGTGACTGAGAGAACTTAGCACACTAACAGTATAGTTAATGCTAGGGCTACAACCCAATGCTAACAGGGCAGAATAAAATCTATATCGTGTATACTAAACATCTGTGTTCAAGTATAGCTTAAAATATAGTGATAGAATATAAGCAAGTTAATATAAAAAGTTGTTAATGCCTACATTTGATGTCCAAAGATATTGTTATGATGAATGATTGCATTCAGTTTCTTTGTTGTGCTCCATTTGATTGACATGCACGCATACACAAATATTTACATTTTTATAGTCCAGCTAAACTCACACCAAACCAGCACTAATCATCATAAACCAGTCTGAACTAGCATGAAATCCTTCTGGTCTTTTCAGCAGGACGGTTGCAGTGTGTTCTTCTCATCATAAATAACTTGATAAGGCAGTTATGGCAGAGTGAATGGAATTTTGTTTTCAGGGTTTTTTCTTGGAAAGAATGTTTCTGGTATACACACAGATGTGTCTACACACACACACACACACACACACACACACACAATACGGACATTTACAGGATCCAGTGTGATGTGCTGCTCAAGGTCAACTCTTATTTGCTGTTGAGGGCTCTGTCCTTTCGATCCGACTGGTTATCTCCTGACTTTTCAGCAAATGTGTGTGTGTGTGTGTGTGTGTGTGTGTGTGTGTGTGTGTGTGTGTGTGTGTGTGTGTGTGTGTGTGTGTGTGTGTGTGTGTGTGTGTGTGTGTACGTACGTGTACATATTCTTTTTAGCTCTCATAGCATTCTGTCTTACCTATATTCCTCATATTTCTAGGGAAAAATGTAAAGCTTTTACCAATACATCACATGCATTTAAAATGTCCATTCTTTCTCTTTCATGAAAACAGACCAAAAATATTGATTCCATTCTATTTTAAGCGTCATATTTGTGGGCAACATCTAATGTAAAAGGAGTATATTTGCATAAACATTGCAAAAATATCAGCTGGATTTCATATGGGAACATTTTAAAAAGATATAAATTGACATCAAAATTGTGTGATATCAGGAAAATCTTCTTGTCTGTGCGCATGTGAGTGGTCTGCTGAGCGGATGTTAAATGCATGATTCTTATGGTTGGATATCTCTTATACAGCATTTTCTCGGATGCCTTCTCGTTTCACGCCTAGACTACTCACCGCTCTCTCTCCATCTCATTCTCACGCAATCATGCAATCGATATAAAGAAAGCTAACTACTAACCTTATTTCATTCCCTGGCTGATAACTTTTAAATGTAATATTTCTGCAAATTATTCAGAAAATAAAATCGCATTTTCCTTTGTGAGAGACACTTCCTGTTTGTGTATCATGATCAATTCTGATGCGTCTTCCCATTTTTTTTTTTTTTTTTTTTTTGCTTTTTAAAACACATCTATTAGTTTTGGGATTTTTTAAACATTAACTAGCTGAAAAATATAGCACCTTTTGCGTTTACTTGGAGTTAATGATGTTTTGAACTAATTTAGATGGGAGAGACTTTATTTTATTTTATTTTTGTTCTACTAATGAAGAGTTTAATGAGATCCATGAATGAAAGACCATGAATCCAGCCATCTATATGTGGTGTTGATACATCAACAGATATCAACAGATGTCTATATCTAAAAGTTGATCAAATTCAACAAAAATATTGATTATCCTTGGATATGTCCTGGCTATATATTATATTATATATTAGGCTATGTCCTGATATATCTTTTGATATGTTCTGGCTTAACCTTTTTGTTTCAGAAGGATATATGTCACCACAGCAAAAATAATTGCATATATTAAACCAATTTGGTCTTTAATAAGAGCCAGAGATATGTGTAGAGACATGAGTCAGATTTAAAAAATGTAAGATGTGCTCTTGAAAATATAGTTGAGATTAATGATGTTGTCCACCTGCAGAATGACAATTTGATGAAGTATACTATGAAGCATTCAGCGAGCAGATAGTCTGCTCTTATTGCTCTAAATAAATAACCATGTCAGAGTGAGCGAGAGAGTAAAACACGCAGAAAGAACTTGCAGCGAGAGCAGAGAAAGATAACATGCAGGAAATTGAGAAAGGATGACAGCTTTGTGAGCCAAGAGATGCTTGAGATCTTTCTCAGCAGTTCTCTTAACCTTTACACAGGCCATGAAGTCAGATACTTTACATTCACAATTCCTATGTGCAGAACGTTGCATTAAGCATCCTCCTTAATGCAACGGCTTTTTCAGACTACCTTTCTGTTAAACGCTGTGTGGAAGTGAAGAATTCAAGGCAGACACATATACCCCGGTATCCGACGAGTCTAAAATGTATGAGCTGTTTTAACTGAAAGCAACTTGCACCGATATATCTTAAAATATGTCAGTGCCATTTTTTTTGTCTCAAGATGCACACCAGTAATGTTTTTTTTTTTTCTAAAGCACATTTATAAAAGCTACTTAAATGTCCTAATTGACCTAAGGCCTAATCCTGGCTTAATCTAAACCCTGTCTGTGAAACCAGGCCATATTGTTATAAAATAATATGATTTCAATGCAATAATAATAACAACACAAATAATTATGATAAAATATTATAATATCCAGGTGAGCTTGATTCCAGAATATTATTATTATTATTATACATGTAATAAAACGAACACTTACAATTGTATTTAAAATATATACTAATATTTAACATTTATATTTTTTGTAATTTAATATCAGTAGTAATTCTACCTTGATCACCTAAATCATAGTTTAGTTTTACAAGTTTAATGTGAGCTTCACTGAACTAAATAGACAATTAAGTACTTAGTCACAATTATTTGAATTTTATAATTCATATAACCACATTTTCACAACATTGACAGCCCTAGTGGAGGGCGAGAGAAGTGCAGTACAGACAGAGCTGCTACTTCTGCTAACAGACGTACAGACAGATGGAGAAGTGTTTTAAAGCTGTGTGTGTGTGTTAGGGGTTGACTCTGAGTCACTCTACGGCCCATCCAGGAAATGAGCGCCGCTCTGCTGCACTGAAGCCTATCACCGCCTCTCTGTCTGCCTGTCTCTGTCTTGCACACTCATACACACACAGTGAATGAGAATGGACCAGTGCTCCCCCTATGGTTTCTCTGCATTAAATGGCCTTTTTCTATTTTAGGAGATAAAGAAAGACTCGAAAAAGGAGGTGAAGAAGGAGTCCAGTTTGGCCGGATCGAGATCAGACCTGTCCAATGGCAGCGCCAGCCCGAAATCAGAACCCATCCTCAGACCCGCTAAGAAAGGTAGCACATCTGATCTGAAAAGTAGACCAGTGCTTATTCAGCACAATACACCCACACATCCTCATGTCTCACAGGACAGGATTTGGGGGCTGGTTAAAGTTTCTGTGGATCAAAGATTCAATTAAACAGAGATCTGGCTCAGATTTGCTTCTCGCAGATGAAAAGAGAGACAGTTAAATATATAAAAAAGACTCTTATCCTTCTTAAATGTGTCAAGTCACCCATACGGGTCCAGAATCTGTCCATCAGACCAGTTGTAGTGTGTGTGTGTGTGTGTGTGTGTGTGTTTGATAGGGCCTTTGAGTACAGTATTACCCTCCTCAGACCAGAAACCATTTACTCCTACCACTTCCTGTGTGTGCGTGTGACGGTACACAATTATACATTAATAAATCACCTTTACACAGACACAATTACATAAACATCACATATAGTCTTAAGTGGGCCACTATGAATCCTCTCAGTGGTCAGAGGTCAGTTTGGCCAAATTAGTTGCCTATGTTTCCATTTTAATTTAGTACAAAATAGTACACTTTCTGTTATTTACTTAAGTAATTTGGGTCATAGAGATATATTTAAAAAAATATATATCTACTGTATACTGTTTTCACTGTTTTCTATTTAAATGTAATATCTGGTTTCTGAAACAAAGAAACATTCTGTTAAGAGTCCTCGATGTACGTGTATCACCTGATTTTCAGACAACAGCACTAGTGTTGGTTCATGTGACTTTAATTTGTTTTTCAGATAGAGATGTTGGTTTCCAAAGAAAACGTGAACCAAAATACAGTATGTGTGTCTCATTGGTTTTCCCCAGAGTATAAAGTATTGAAATATTTCGGCATTCTCATTAGTGTATGGCATCAAGATATTGATATCGATAGGTCCGAGTTGGGATGCCCAATTTCTCCATTCTGTAGAGAACTAAAACTTTGAGTATCCTACAGTATTGTAAGAGGCTGATTCATGAGCTACATACAAGTCTGTATGTATAGTGATCAGCACTGGAGTAAAATGTGTTGCTAATTGTCTAGCATAAATTAAGAGAAGAGCGACACCTAGTGCTAGAATGTGTAAGTACGGCTCTGTTTTGTTATTTGTTGATGGATGGATGATAGATAGATAGGTAGATAGGCAACTCACACATAATTTATCCATGTGTATGTCATGTAAACAGGTGAGGCAATCCGAAAAAGGCGCTGCAAAGCTACCTTTAGCTACACTCCGCAGAATGAAGATGAACTGGAACTGAAGATCGGAGATGTTATTGAGATTCTGGGAGAAGTGAGTAATGTACAAGACTGTAGTTTAAAACAAATACATGACCATCACATTATAAATATATTTCATGTCACAGATCGTTTCTACCAAATATGGAGTCTCTAATTCTTAAAACTACCTTTGTGTGTGTTTTCTTGCTCAGGTGGAGGAGGGATGGTGGGAGGGATCTCTCAGCGGCAAAACTGGGATGTTCCCTTCTAACTTCACCAAGGAGCTGTTGGGCGAGGCTGAGGATCTGACCCCACAGGAAGACACGCGCAGCACACGAACCAGTCAGTCTCTACACCACATACTCTCTTGACCACATCTGAAAATGCTTCCTCATCTTACCAACCCAATGACTCTGAAAAGAATGGAATATATTTTGGAGCATGTTTTTCTTCTTATTGAAGACATATTGTCTTATTGAAGTGACGATTTTCCAGCAAACAAGCTGATGATGAACTTGAAACATGACGGTCATGATTCACACCATTAAGCAAGCGACTCCCACAGTGATTTGTGAGGCGTGTGATGTTACAGAGTGTAATGAGGTTAAGTGTGGGGAAATCTCCACCTCCCTACAGCTGATGAAGTCACTTAGATAAGTGGTGAAACATTTGTAACACATGGAAGAAATGCATCCAGATGCTTTAAAATAAGTTTTACATCTAATCAATCACGTTACATGCATCTTAGCATTCACTTACTTCTCTGCTTTTAACCAATCACAAATAATAAAATAACTAAAAAAACAAGTAAGATAAATCACTTACTAGAAGTAGTTTATTTTATTTGTTTAGCTGCATGTCATGTGACCATAAGCCAGCATCAGAGAACTGTGAACATGCAAATAGGTTGTTTACTTATTGAACTATTCATTTAAAATCTCAGGGGTACTTAAACGAAACATTTTATTTTAAAGGGGTCCGGCTGGCAAAAAAAAAGTTAATAGCCTAATAAATGCATGCGCAAATGTCGCTGTTTTAAGTTCACTGATTTTTTTTGCATTTATTTGATCAAAAATACAATAAAGCAGTTATATTAGTAATATTGTGAAACATAATTACAATTTAAATACATTAAAAATATATATATATTGAAAAAAAAATATATATATTCCTGTGATGGGCTGAATTTTCAGAATTACTCCAGTCTTCAGTGTCACATGATCCTTCAGAAATCTTTATAATACTGATTTGGTGCTCAAGAAATCTGTAAACAGTTATTTATCCTTATTGTGACATTTGATCACTTTAATGCATTCTTTCTAAATAAAAGTATTATTTTCTTTAAAAAATTCTTTTTAACAGTAGTGTATATTTCTATAATAAAATTAAACTTTATAAATAAATTGTTCATTAATGTTCGTTTTAGCTGTAATATTTACATATAATACCGATATCAGCGAAATGTCAGGATTAATTTACCAAAATTCACCTACTGAAATGCACAAGCGTGCACAGCACTATCAACAAGGATTCCTGGACAGATCTACTCTAACAGTCCAGCTGTGAAGAATGCTGTATTCAAAGCTGCATGCAAATGCTTTCAGTCCTCCTTTGAAACGTGTTTGTGTGTTTGCAGGTATAAAGGACAGCACCGGCTCAGAGAGTGATGGCGGCGACTCCAGTAGTTTACGGTCTGAAACTGGCAGTGTGTCCTCCAGTTCTGAGATTCAGCCCAAGAAGGTTCGGGGGTTTGGCTTCGGGGACATTTTCAAAGACCAGCCGATCAAGCTCCGCCCACGATCCGTGGACATGGACAGTGAGATGGAGAAGGTGAGTTTGGAATATTGGTATCTCTGTGTTTTAATGAAGCAAAAGAAAAGCGGATGTGCGACTCTTAGATTTTACGAGACTCTTCCTCAGTAATTACAGTCAGGCCGTCTCTGTCTCGTTCCCCTGCGTTCACTCTGCCTTCGGCCCCACAGCCTCTTGTTCATTAAAACCTTCCTGCCTTCCTGTCCCACTGAGAGTGGCATGTATTCCTTTGCTCATTTCCTCATTTTCTCTACCCACCGTTGGCTCTCTTTATTGGTCTCACATTTAATTTATGCCTTTTGTTTATTTTTTTCTTTATTTTTTGGGGGGGTTTGTGTTATTGTGGAAACTAATTATTTTGTGTGTTTGTCTCTCTCTGCCATGTTCTTGCTCAGAAGTGTGAGTCTGTGTAGTTAAGAAGTTAATAGTTATGTGTGAAATAGCATACTTCCATTCAATGCATAATATTTCTGCAGTACACAGTATGTATCATATTCATGTGAACTTTCTATATGGTTAGAGTACTCTAGGATATGTACCATATTTATTATCGTCCGATATTAAATATTTAATTATGCATGATAATTAAATTTCCCAATATTTATAATATGCTGATTCAAAAGAAAGTTCACAGCATTTATAAAAAAATAAAATAAAAAAATTGTAACCTAAATGTCCTTAGTCACTTTTGATCACTTCATGCATCCTTGCTAATCAAAATAATTTATTTATTTTTGAACAGTAGTGTGTATTGATTTAATACTATGCGCAATATATCGGTAACATATTAATTATTGCCCGGTATTAAATATTTAATTGTGCATGATCATTTCCCATATTTTCACATTTACATTATTTTTGCAATTATCTAACACCCATTTAATGGTAATCTTTAACTAAATTCACTAGTAGCATTATATTGTTTTTTTTAAATTGCTTCATAAATTAATTAATTTAAAAACGTATAAAACTTTAATGTATATAAAATAATGATTTATTAGTTAACAACAATCTGCCCTCATTATTGTACCCATAAAGCAATGTGCTCAACTCGATCTTCTTTTTCCTGATAATTGAATCAGAGGTATGTGTGTGTGTGTGTGTGTGTGTGTGTGAGAGAGAGCTGGACTTCTCTGTCACTAAGAAAAGGAAGTTATTGTCAAAGAAGTGTTTATGGGACGTCTTCCGCACTTTGTGTCTCTCAGACTCACTTTGTTTAGTCCTTAAGAAAAGGAAATCTCTTCAGATCTATTATTATACATTCCAGTGTTTAACTCTTCCACCTGTTACATACAGAGACAATTTTCTTCTCTGCAAGACAAGTGATTATTGCAATATGGAAATGCAGTGTCGTTTATAAGCTGAAGGTTTACCCACATACAAATTTACCACACCCTGACACGGCTCTCTTTCCATGTCCACCCCTCTCCTCCTCTCTTCCTCTCTCTCTCTGAGTGGTTTCCTGACTGAATGGCTGTTTTAAAGCAGAAGTAGGGCTTGTAAGACTGTAAGAGACTGTCATGACTCAGGGGGGAGTGAACCGTGGTTAGACTGAAAGCTTGTTGTAGGTTCCTGTTGCAGGCAGGACTTGCGCGCACAGTCCTACGTATGCACGCCGGATATTTCTGAAGGATTGTTTTTGTCATTTTGAGCAAAGACGAAGGTAAATAAGACCTATTTTTCTCTGCAACTCTTTCTTAATCTGTCCGTCTTTCTACAGTATGTTAACGAAGCTAAAACTGTGGCTTCCTCGCTAGAAGTGAGCTGTTAAATACGACCGCCGAGATGTGTTTCGTTTCATGTGGCGGTGATTTGGGCTTCAAGACGGGGCATTATGGGGGTTCCGGGTTGGAAGTCACCGTAGGGTCTTCACAGAGATGACATGTGGCCTTTGAGAAGAGCAGTGCAACCAGATGTTGTAATGATGTTCTTATGTCGTTTAAACATTTGGGTGCCACATGGCGCTTGTTAGTCCGACTCCATCATGACTGCTCTAAATGAGAGGAAAGGGAAGAGAGGGAGAAGGAGGAAGAGTGGGTAGGTTGTTTTTTTTTTCCTGAGTGAATAGCGAATGTGTGTGTTAAGGCCACATTGGGAGTGCAGGATGTTAAAGAGCTTGTTGTGTGTCAGGTTGGATTGATTCCCTGCCATGTTTGTGGAAGGATTGTGGCTTCCCTGTGGGAAAGAGGCCAGATAAACAGTGTCAACTGGACAGTATGCTATTCACACACGTATGTTTGAATTCACTGGGCCCCTGACAACTTCCTTATGGCCTCCCAACTGCACAATAGCTTTTGATTAATTCTGCAGATTGTTCTTTGTTATCAAAAACTGCAGATTTTTTTGTGAGACTGTTGGACTCTGGGTCAATGTTTCTAGTTGCCCTCATTGACTGCCATGCATACTCAACAGCATTATTGTTTTTAATATGAATTAATATTGATATTAAATTACTTTAAGATGTATTAACTTTAACATAAATGTATAAAGATGTCTAATATACTACATAAATCTATATTTATTTATTTTTTAACTAATTATTCAGC
This sequence comes from Leuciscus leuciscus, assembly GCF_965113295.1. Taxonomy (NCBI): domain Eukaryota; kingdom Metazoa; phylum Chordata; class Actinopteri; order Cypriniformes; family Leuciscidae; genus Leuciscus; species Leuciscus leuciscus. The sequence goes on from NC_138735.1 coordinate 22,786,269, forward strand.
AAGAACACGTTCAATTGATCAAAAGGGACAGTCACAGTACAGACATTTATAATGTTGCCAAAATATTTCTATTTCAAATAAATGCTGTTCTTTTGAACTTTCTAATCATCCTGATAAAAGTATCACAGTTTCCACAAAAATATTAAGCAACACAGCTATTTTCAACATTGATGATAATAAGAGTCACCAAATCAGCGTATTAGAATGATTTCTGAAGGATCATGTGATGATAATATGAGTCACCAAATCAGCATATTAGAATGATTTCTGAAGGATCATGTGACACTGAAGACTGGAGTTATAATGCTGGAAAATGGCTACTTTGTCGTGACAGTAATAAATGGCATTTTAAAATATATTTAAATAGAAAACAGTTATTTTAAATTGTAATATTTCACAATATTACCTTTTTAACTGGTAATAAATGTTTTATCTTATTTTTATCTTACCGACCCTAATCTTTTGAATGGCATGTTCGAAGTAGTATTTAATATAAGTATTTGATTCTCCTCAGCCTCCGATGGTGAAGAAAGTAGCTCCAGCTGTTACCCAGGAAACCATGAAGGCGGAGCCTGAAAACAAGGCCAAAGGTAACAGGATTAGATCATACCTGTTCTGTAGATTATTTCAATGCATAGATTGTCCATGTACTCAAATTGTATGCAAATACGAAATAATTGTTTCTTGATTGTGACTTGTGGCTGTGAACATTTAAATTACAGCAAAGGAGTTTTGCAAAGTAATTTTCCCGTATGAAGCTCAGAACGAAGATGAGCTCTCAATCAAAGAAGGAGATATTGTTGCGATTGTCAATAAGGTGAGTATGGTGATTGAACACAAAATTGTTCCAAAACCAATAAAATGAGCTACTAATGAGATATATATAATAGTTATTCATTTTAATGACCACGCCCACTGTGAAATATCATTGGTTCAAAATTCCTCTCCAGATAACTATACAGTATATGTTCAGATTGACATTTCTGCTTTCGTTGTGGTTGACAAATTGTTAGTGACATGTCAGGCTTGATTGGAACACCGACAGACTGCTGAAATGTGTGCTTTCCTTGTTTGTTGTTGTGTGTAGGATTGTGCAGACGCTGGTTGGTGGGTTGGAGAGCTGAACGGCAAACAGGGAGTGTTTCCAGACAACTTTGTGAAGTTATTCATTCCTGAGGTAGAAAAAGAGGTGAGATCTTATTTTTGTCTCTCTTTGACACACTTTAGCCGTTTTCAACGGGGAGCTCCCGTCCTGTATGTCAACGGGCCTCAGTCTCTGAGCAAAAGGAGAGCTGTGGTGGAATAAACACACACACACACACACACACACACACACACGCTGCCCTCTGCCCTGTATTTTTGCCTCCCTCCTTACCCTTTGCCTGATTGAGCAGCATGTCCTTTGATGTTTGCTGTGTGGCCTGAAGGGATTGTGTTTTTAATAGGACAAATGTGTATGTTTAATGTATGTGTTTTAGTATGAGTTTTAAAAGGGTGATCAGTGTGTTAATGAGTGCACATGTGTGTTTTAATAGGTGTACTGTTTGTTTTAACTGTGTGTGTGCTTACAGAGACCTAAGAAACCACCTCCTCCTGCAGCACCAACCACTAAACAGGTCACAGGTAACAAACTCCTTTCCTTTTCTTTCTGCATTTTTTTCTGCAGATGTAAAAATGTGTAGTATACAGGCAGAGTGCTCTACATGGGGTACTGTATCCCACTATGCATTACTCTCAACTTAACCCTTTTCCATTGGTGTAACAAATGTAAGCAAGAAGGATTCAAAAATAATTTATTTCTGTCACTAAATTAAACATGCAACGTGGTCCTATGAAGTCATGAAAACAATGTGTCCGTTTAAAATGGATTAAAAAAAATCCATTATATTATATTATATTATATTATATTATATTATATTATATTATATTATATTATATTATTCTGGCTCTTCCTTGTGGCTTACAAATCTTTCAGCTGTCTATTTAATGATTATTGGAATCTTTCATTATGATCTATCATAATGATCTTCTCTGTCATAATAGTGTTCACTTGTTCATGGATATACATGTATATACATTATGTACAGTATATATACCAGCTTACTCAGAAATCACTTAAAATATAAATAGGCTTCCTAGTATAGGCTAAATAGTTCCTTATAGCTTCTCTTCAGAGGTTTTGAAACTCGGCCCACGTAATCTTTGTATTAACATACCATGAAACTGGAGGGAGAAACAAAGGCTACGTCTAGAGAGAACACAGAAATCATGCAGTAGTTATATTTCCAACACTAGTATATGGAATAGTGATAGACAGATATTTGACCATTTTTGCATTATCAACCAATTTAGGCAAGGCAAGTTTATTTATATAGCACATTTCAAACACTATGGCAATTCAAAGTGCTTTACAGAAAGGAATTAAAATAATCACAAAATAAAAGCAAGGAAAATTAAAACAGTTATAAAAGGAATTAAGAGTTATAAAATCAATTAAAAGAGTAAAAAGATGCTACATAGATAAACTTCTCATCTGGCAAAACACCGGTGTATCATATTTTTCACAACTCCCAGTTTTACTGTGATTTATCTATTATCTATCCAATTACCTATTGGACGTCTCCGATGGACCCGATCTTTCCCTAAAATCAGACAGGAGGAGCTCTAGGACTGACTCACGGGGTAACCTCGGGTTCACTGCCCCATCAGTCCCCACCCCAAAAAACCATTTGTTCGGAAGCTCTAGGAATGGAATCAGTCCGCACCCCACAGAACCTCGAGTTTAATCACGTCAAACTCACTACTCAGACCCAGGCCATCAGCATGGTTTCATCTCTCAAGTTCCCCAATTAAGTGGTTTATGTTTCTCTCTTACCCAGTTCTCAGCGCCATTTGAGTTCAGTTTAGAATCAAAAGGAAGAATACAGTGCAGTCAGTCGGACGTACAGTGGATACATTTATAAAAATAACTAAAAGAAAGAAACTGGCAAAACACTGGTGTATCATATTTTGTACAGCTGCTTGTTATACTGTGAGATTATCCCATGTGAATCGTACTGTGTCTTTATATCATTTATAATTTATATCAATCAATATTGTTAAAATTGAGTGTTCATGTAATTTCAGTGCTTTGCTTGTATAACCGGTCTTACTGACCCACTCCAAGCGGGATTCGAACTGGGGTGTCTGGTGTGGGAGCTAATAATGGCGCTAAAGACTGCAGCATATAGCGTCAGTCGCTAATACGCTTCTTGAGGCCAGGGGAGTGAGGTTTACACACCTAGCTCTTACTGACTGGCCTACGTCCGTTACTCTCACCCCCCTAAACCTAATGTATCCGGTCCTATTCGACCCGCTCTGAGTGGGATTCAAACCGGGGTCTCCGGTGGGGGAGGTGGGCGCGCTAACAAGCACACTAAAGACCGCAGCTGCTGGCGTCAGTTGCTAGTGCACCTCTCGAGGCCAGGCCAGTGAGGTTTACACGCGCAGCCTTACTGGCCTACATTATACCTGCAATTAAATTGTTTGATTGGGTGCCAAAGTTTGAAACTGCTAATGAAAATACTAATTTTTCCATCACAAATTATATTATCAGCATAACAATTCAAGTAAAAAGTTGAATTATAAATATTAACATGGATTTCACACTGTTTCAGTCATGTAAAATAGTTATATAATCATAATATAATAATATAACATAATATAATAGATAGTATTTTAAAACCTGTTTTAAACTGTTGCATGCTACATTGTTTAATAAGACTTCACATGACCACGTTATTTTTGTGACAGAAATAAATGATTAAATCTGACATTTGTCTCGCTGGAAATGGAAGGTCAAGTCAAGACTACTGCATTGTGGGATAACTGTATACCACAATGCAATACTCTTGACTTTACCCTTTTGCTTTTATGTGCTTTTTGCTTCAGCAGCACTCGAGCTGCATGAACTCCACAGGTTTGTGTAAAACCTGATGATCATATTCTCCTTCATGATTTGAGAATTATCCAAAGAACATCTTCTGCTTCAATGGAAGCAAGAACATCTGACTGTCTGTACAAAGAGTCACATGATCAGTGTCACAAATATGTTTATATGATTAGTGACTTAGAAATAGTGCAGTCTTATGCATTTCTTCATTTTACATTGTAACGTTTCTGTTTCATTTATTTATTTTTATTTCCATGTTTAAATTGGATTTCGAATCCTAGATGTTCAATTTGTGCATGTTTCCAGTGAGTCGGCTGCTGAACCCTCATATTGTGTGTATTGATCCCCAGACAAAAAGACAGAGGCAAGAAAGGTTCCACCAGAACGGCCCGAATCTCTCCCACAGAGAGCTGAGGAAAAAGGTTGGTAAAAAAGTTGTTTCAATTTGCTTTGGTCAACTCTAATTCTGTTATATAGAACTTTTACTGTGAAACTTGCCTTCCTCTAAAAGGTTTAGATTGACAACTAGTGTTTTCAAAGACTTCTTGCTTCTCTGAAGTAAACATAAGTTGGAATAACATTTTCTATCTCTGCTTTGACAATCCCTCTTTTAGTTTCCTGTAAACATCCTTGTATGACATTTTATACCCTTTAGTAATGGTGATGTCAGTGATGATGATGGTTATTACATGTAGGTGAAGAGTCGAAGTCGGGTGAGATTCCAAAGCCGTCCCTCCCGGTTGTCCTCCCAAAGAAGCCTCTTCCTCCGAAGAACAACAACATGTCGAATCGACCGTCATCCCTGCCACCCAAACGCCCAGACAGACCTGAGAGACCAGCTGTACCCAATATACCGTCAGTCTCACACACATATACTAGCATCACCAACACATAAATTATCACATTCATCATGCCCTAATGCATCATTAGAATTATTTGAATCATTTGAATTTTAACAATTCCGATTCTGCTTATCGATTCCGATTCTTATTGATTCCTAATTTTGATTCCAATACATTTGTTCTAAGTGTTATTGCAAAACTTTTCATTGTAGCTGAATACCATGAACAAAAATCGACTGGATAAAGAACACTTACACATGGAACTTTTTGAAATACCATAGCCTTACTAATATCAATTTCAAGCATTAAAGACAATTAAACACTCACTAATTAAAAAATGAACAAATAAACAAATTGAATTATTCCAATTGAAATAAACAGTGTTTTAAGAAGATGCTGGTACATTAAATGTAAAATAACAATGCATTTTATAAATAAAGCACACATTGCAAATATACTTACAAAAGTTACTCAGTCAAAAACAGAAAGTTAATTTTCTCTGTCTTTTGTTGTTTTATTAACGTTATTATAGAGACGGCAGCAGGAATATTAGGCTGCTGTCACTTTAAGAGCTGCACGGATCCAATATACTGTTACACATGCGTTTTCTTTGTCAACTGTTTACATTTACTTAAGATATAACAGAAAAAAGCATGCAAGTCTTCTTGTAAGTCTTCATCGTGCGATATCTTATCTTCGATAAGAGGAATTTAAATTTAGATTGTATAACAAGTATCTGATTCCTGCCTTTTAAGTATCCAATTCCAGAACTGGAATAGATTTTCGATTCCAAAACCTATGCATCATGATATCTTATAATGTATCAGACTATCAGATGACATTCTTATTTTTTACACTAAGAACACTATTTATTTGGCACAACGATGGAATTCAATTAGTGTCACAATTAAACATTAACAGATAACATTAAACTTTTAACAGATGAATTTACACTAAATTATACAATTAAAAATACCCTATTTTACATGACTGAGTCTCAAGTCTCATTCATTTAGCACCATCCAAATAACTTCCATGTAGAGATTCCAATGAATCAGTGAGTCATTTCATTTTAGAATGGATTGATTTAGAATCAACCAAATTACTTTGTGCAGTGATTCCAATGAATGAGTGAATCATTTCGTTTTTGAATGGATTCATTTTATTTAAAACCATCCAAACTACTTCTGTTCAGTGATTCCAATGAGTCAGTAACTCATTTCATTTTTCAATGGATTGATTTATATCCATTCAAATGACTTCTGGTAGTGAATCAGTGAGTCATTTTGTTTTTGAATGTATTCATTTATAAACATCCAAATGAACCAGTTCACTAGAATGAATCAGACTTCCAATGCTACATACTGTATTAGAAATTCATCTCTTATCACATTATTACTCCATTTTGTTGTCATTTCCAAGAACATTTGTGCTATTTTTGTGTTTTTACTAAAGCTTATTCTGGTTTAAATATCTTTTGTACAGTAGTGACAGTCCGAAGACTGACGGTATGGCAGCTGACCGAGGCTCTGCAGACAAATCCCTAGATATCGGTGAGTCCCTGTTCAGAGCTGCCATTCAATCCAGAATAACTCATGACTAATAAGACTTATAATAATCTATATCTAATAAGATTAAAACAGCTCTCTGTCCAACTCACTTCATTCGTTTCCATTCTGGAGATGATGGTCTGGCGTTTTTTTCCCTGTGTTCGTGATGCATATGCACGTGATATATATGTGGTCCCGTGTGTTTATCTTTGTATTCGTGTGACTCTCGGCTGAAGATGTAGAAGACTTCGACTCCGTCGTCTTATCCACAGAGAAGCTGAACCACCCGACCGCATCACGGCCCCGTGTGATGGACCGGCGGCCACGATCGCAAATCTTCACGTCTGTGAGTCAACGGATTTTATTTGTGCATTTCCGGAATTATGTCGTGTGTTTTTGTTATTTTTATTAGTGTTTATTTTTTATATTTTTTTATATCTATATATACCCAGTGGGCACCGGAAGTCAATGTAACATCAGAAAGACGAAGGACAATGTTATACTGACGTAAAATTTTGGATGAAAATGAAAATTGGGTTGACGTCAAAATCCAACATTGTTTTTTTGTCAGCCTCCAACACTGGACCACCGTTGACTTTTGGTTGCTTAAAACAGGGTTCCTACGCAGTTTGGAAAAGTATGGAATTTGATTTGAGTAATTTCCAGGTCTGGAAAAGTATGGAAAAAAGAAAGCAGAGTATGGAAAAATATTTGCATTTCCAGACTATTGCCCCTTTTTAGTTTTCTATAATAGAAAATTATAGAATTTAATGAATAAAAATGTATCATAGAAGTGTGTTTTCATGGCAGCTGTTTAGTGATTGTCAAACACAACTGAATTCAAGGTGCACTTTTTCATTATGCAGAAATGCAGGTTATAAGTGTTTTGGGTTTCTTCTCATGATATTCTTAGCACGGTATTACAGAGCCACTAAAAGGATGTTTGCAAAAATAAAAAATATGCAGACTTTCACGTGCGCGTGAGAAACCATTAAGCTTAGCATAGACAATGCACACTGAGCCACCTATTGCAACATCATCCCATTTCACGCTGTGGTTTCTTGGCCGCCATAGAGTGTGTTAAAGCAGACCTAAAGCTTTGAAATGTAATGTTCTGCCCTAATGAAAGCCACATTTTGACCACTTTAAAAAAAAAAAATTAAGTAATTTGAGTCTGGAAAAGTATGGAATTTTGAAATGGAAAATGTGTAGGAACCCTAACTTATAACCAACAAAATATCAAAGTGTAATGATGTTATAATTTAACATTGTGTCAACATTAGCACTATGACTCTCATGAACCTCATGACTAAATGTTGGTGTTGGATGTCAATTTGATGTTGGCATTAGATGTTTGGAAAACATTGACATTTTGTTAAGTAATACCACAACTTAAAATCAACAAAATATCAATTCAACTGTTATCGGTATTCTACAGTACATCAAAATGACATTGGCATTGGACATTGAATTTTTTTATGGTTTTAGTTACTGTTAACTATAATAACTCTGCCACACATGCTTGTTTGTTGTTATTTTTTACTAATCAGAGTGTCAGGTCAATTACATTTGGGGGGTTTTCACGCCTATCAGATGCAATCAACTGACAAAGTGTCATAGATTTGTGACTTTTACAGGTGTTCAGTGTTAATCCGTCAGATATGATTGTGTCATTTGCTATGTGTGAATGTCACATGGGCTTACCCCACTCTGCCTGTCTATGGGTTATCTGGTCATGATCACTTAAATATCTCTCTACTTCCTAGTCCTCTCTCTCTAGTCCTGACCTCCTGGAATTCCCATCTCCAGAGGAGGAGAGGAGAGACAAGGAGATGGGAAAGGAAGAGCAGGACTCATTCACTCCCAAAACTTTTGACAACTCCAAGAAGATGCCCAAGGCAGTGCCAGTCATAACAGTAAGCCCCCCCTCCTCTCCCCTCCCCTCCCAGTCATCCACCCCCTTACACCCACCTCTCCTTTTGCATGCACATCCCTGTCCTACCACAAGGGAGCACCCTTGTCAAGCATTTTTATGTACAGACACAAAAAGTATTACTTTTGGATACTTGAGTCACACTTTTAAATGATTTCTTTAAAAATTCTTACATTTGAAGTGTGTCTTAGAGGGATAGTTCCCCCCAAAATGAAAAATCTGTCATTATTTACTCACTCTCATAATGTTCCAAACTTGTAAGACTTACTTTCTTCTGTGAAAAAAAGAAGAGGATATTTTGGAAAATGCCTGTTGTTGTTTTTTGTCCACAGGATGAAAGTCAATGGGGTCCAATAGAGCGCTGCAGTGATGTGTGTTTTTTTAATTATTATTTTTTAAGTTAGCATCACCCTGGTTCGACAAAAACATTTGGCATTTGGATTATTGCAGAAAATAAGCTTTGGGACTGACAAAAGTTCATGATTCTTTCACATTTTGTTCATCATGATAATAATCTTCAATAATCTAATCTTGGAAGCCTAAATACAAAACGTAAGCTATAAACAAACGATGATGTTTAATGTCCCCAGTAACTTCTGAAGCCCCATTTAGACACCTGCCTTTTTCAAGACAAGTCAAAGCTTAAAAAAAATCATAAGGGGCTGTTATTGATGTATTTTATGTTATAGAATAAAGCATGAAAATATCCTGAGCTTGTGTTCACCATAGGCCTTATTTCAAGCATTTAAGCAAAAACCCACTGTATGATGGAGCCGGAAGTGCTTAAACGCTAACTCGTTTCTAGGTTTTCACCTCCAAAAATATGTCAGTCCTGCAGCACTCCATTTGTTGTTTTGGACCCCATTGACTTTCATTGTATGGATAAAAACAGTTCTTAAAAATATCTTCACAGATGAAATATAGTCATGCAGGTTTGGAATGACATGAGGGTGAGTAAATAATGATAGAATTTAAATTTTGGGGTAAACTATCCCTTCAAGTGTCCAAATACTTTAAGGTGCCACTCTCACACACACACACACACACACACACACACACACACACACACACACACACACACACACACACACACACACACACACACACAAAGAGAGACTGAGGCCCGAAATGGAAGACAAACGTCCAAGAGTGATTGTTTGATAAGCTCTTTTTCTGATATCTCATGGGGGTTTTCCACAGGTTCCTGAGAAATCGTCTTTACCCCCTAAACCAAGTGCCCCTCCATCCTCTTCTGGGTCCAGTGGGGCTTCTCTCCATCAGGGCGCCGCTGGTCTGCGGCCCCATTCCCCTTCCGTTGATGCGAGAGGGAAGAATGAACAGGGTTCCATGCTGGAGGAGCTCAAAGCACAATTACGAGACCTGAAAGGAACCGTGGAGCTCATGAAGAGCCAGCACAAGTATGAACCAACAGGATGGGGATCAGGGGTGTCCAATCCTGCTCTTGGCTGGCCACTGTCCTGTAAAGTTAAGCCCCAACCCCAATCAAACAAAGTCTGACTAGGCAATCTAGAAACTTCCAGGGAGACAAGCTGGAGCTAAACTTTGCAGGACAGTGGCCCTCCAGGACCCTGGCTTGATGGAAGACAGATGGAGTGAAGTAGTGAAAGAGGGAAAGTATAAAGAGAAGGAAATTATTAATCAATGTATGGAAGTATGGAAGGAAATGTTTGAGATGACATGTGGGATGAATGAGTTGATTGACTGATGTCTTTTTAGAAGGATGTGAAATGTGTGTAATTCCCAAACTTTTTTTATCAGACAAGAAATTAAGCAGTTGGTGAGTGAACTGGATGAGGAGAAGAGGATTCGTATTTCACTGCAGGTGAGGGGATATTAGATTAGTCACTAAGTAACCAGGTGCAACAAAATAAAGCAATATCAACCAGCCTAACATACACTGCCTGGCCAAAAAAAAAGTATTGCAGTGATTATTATGTTTCTACAGTAGCATGTTAAATGTTTGGCAACAGTTCTTCTAACCCTAATTGAGTAGATTTTCATTTCTTAAACAACCATGTAGAAAGATACATCATGGCCATATTGGCCATATTATGACAATGTCAAGATTCATCAGGCTCAAATTGTGAAAGAATGATTGGGAGGGAGCATGACGAATCATTTTCACACATGAATTGGCACCTCTGAGTCTAGACCTTAAATTCATTGAAAGTCTTTGGGGTGTGCTGGAGTAGACTTTACAGTGTGCTTAACATTTTCAATACAAGATCTGTGAAACCAGGGGAAAATAATCTTAAATCTTAATATGTAAAGTGTTGTTTATATTTCCTATGGGTCTGTTTAACTGGCTCGTCTTTGTGTAATGCTTTGTTTTAGATGGAAGTGGAGCAGATTAAGAAATCCCTGTCCAAATGAACTCAAGCATGCTGGATGTATCAGATGAAGGATCTGGCTGAGGTTCCACTCCACAGCCCGAGTAGATTGTGCCAAAAAAAAGAAGAACAATGTATCAGAACAATTGCATAAAGAAAACAACTGTTTACCCCCCCAAATCACTTGTACTCTTTCAGCTTTCGTTGTTTTAAGAAGCTTATTTTGCGTGTTATGCTCAGACTGGGCGCTGACTCACAGACCCGTTGCCCGGGTGTGGCCTTACGGTGGGTCATGTGATTAAAGGGTGCCGATGACCCACACATGGAGACGGGTGATAGCGGTTGCCATGGGGATTAGCTGGTCTCCTGCACAACTGTGACACAGTTACCCCATCACCCTCTCTAGTACTGCCTCTGAACGCTAGTCAAAGAACACATCAAATGAAGGAGAAAGCAGTGTGTTTTACTTAAATACTCTTCACCTTAAGTTCTTTTCTTTTGACTTGGAGGCCTTCTGTTATTTTCTTTATATGCAAAGATGCGTTTGATTTCACACCCCTTGCAGTTTCCACATGCAGCAAACCCACATTGAGGCCTTGTTTATTTGGAGCGTAGTCTTTCCTATTTCTTTTACGTTGGTGATGACAATGAGAAAACTCACGTTTGTTCTCGGTTGTTTTCTTTGAAATCTTCTATATATACTTTTATATTTTAATGTACTAAATACAATAATGTGTGCAGATTTTATTAAAAAAAGATACTTCAAAAAAGTGATTTTCTGGTTCTTTGTTTATTATATTTGCTTATGTCCTCTAGGTGGTGCACCAGGGTCAAGTAGCCTATGTAAATCTTATTGCCCAGGTTTATAAAAACATTTATTATTTAGAATTTATATAAAAAAAAATTTTTTAAATATTGCAAATCATATAGACAGTGACTTGGACATGTTTTAAAGGGGTCATGAACTGAGAATTCAACAATGTGAATGTCTCAGCACTCAGCAGTGCATTATTTGTTTGTATTCGGTGCATTTCACTGTGGATTATTTGGTAGTCGCAATTTCGACGCAGGCTTTGCAAACAGACTTTTACGATATGGATCTGCCAGCAACGCCACAAACATGTAAGTAACCATGTTTATTCTAATGCCTGTGATCAGTGATTTCTGATGTGTAATTATTCAAGTTCAGATAGATTATCTTTCTCTCAAAATCGGTTAATATCGTTTATGCATCAGCAAATCAAGCTAGTGACTAAGCGATCAACTTCGCATCGTTTCTCTTAGTAGGATGAAAATAATCTTAATTAAACTGATTAAATTCTATACAGAAAGCGATCAAAGAACGCTCCCTTTTCTAATCGCCCAAGCTGTCAATCATACAGTTTTTACAGAGTTTATCTGGACACTTGCCAAAACTCGTTATGAAATCAATGATGGTGTTACACATGCATAACAAATCTCTAACTGTATTTACATCGGCTCGTTGTTATTTGGTGAAATCATTCATGAGAGTGCAGAAATTTTGTTGCAATGATGAGATCACTTCATTCATGCGATCAACAGACAATCTTTCATCTGCTCAATGCTCATCACTGCAACCTTTCATGTGTTGGGTATAAATCGAAATATAATGCTATAATCATTACTTTATTCGTTAATCTAGATAGCTGTAATAGAAAAAAACTTAGTAAAAGATTTCGAGAGAGTTCCACATAGCTATTTCATATCCAATCACTGCTCTTCAAACTCTTCAAACCAGAAGAGTTATAGGCCTACTCTTCAAACCAGTTTGAACCATGATTTTGAACCATGTTCAAATCTTGGGCTAAAATCAGGTACAATCATACTGAAAAAATTATACTAAGGGCACCCCAGGAAATATTATTAAATAATAAAATAATCCAGTTCATGGCCCCTTTAAATGTAGGGCTTAAACTAATATGTCAAAGTTAGGTTGTCTGACATTTTATTAATATATATTTACTTCAAATATATTTTTTGAAGTACAATCTTTGAAATATGTATATATATATATATATATATATATATATAAATATATATATATATATATATATATATATATATAAATAACAAAACTACTTCAAAGATTGTACTTCAAAAATATATTTGAAGTAAATATATATATATATATATATATATATATATATATAATTATGTGTGTGTGTAATATCCATATTAACTTTAACTTTTTTTTTTTTGCTATAGTTTTTTTCTCATCATTTTGCTCATCTGTCTTAACCCACCAAAGAATATCATTTGATAGAAAATATAATTACTAGAAAGTTAATTTCCCTTTCTAGAATAAGTAAGAAGCCTCCATCCAAGCGTCAAACAGATGATCTGTGATCAGATTTTAAATTCTTGTACATCTTTTTGGATAGGGGTCACTGTCATGTATATGTGATATGTTTTATGAGATGAAGGTTATTTTAAGTTCAGCTGCTAAGGGTAAGATCACACACATCAAGCGGCTCAGATAAAAAAAAAACACTCAGACGGCCCTCAGAAGCGCTCACCGTCTGCAGCTATATGGTCCCCTCTCTCAAACACATTTAAGACATTCACTGATATCATTCCATAGGCATCCGCTGCCCTTTATGGTATTTGATCTGGTAATTGAGGATCAGGTCTCCTGGTTGCTGGCCACTGAGGCCTGCAGATAACTGTGTCTCTAAGGACGGTCACATCACTAATGATGCACAAAACCAGGAGATGTGAACACACCTCAGAAATGCTTTAGAATCCAGTATGTAAATTATGTTGTTTGGGTCAATCATTTGAAAAAATATATATTTTGCATTCGATTATGCATTATATTTCTTTAATACTTCTAATTTATTTGATAATGCTGATGTATAAAAGATAGAATATCGGTACATTTGCAGGTGGAATAATTGAAAACATGCAGATTTTATTCATAAACAAAACATACATCATTCTGAACCCTCTCATCACACCTTTTGTGTACAAGAGTAAAGTTTGTATGAATGAGGAACTACTAGTAGTTCGCCATTTCGCCACAACCACCAGTTTCTCCAAGTATACTTCTGTCAATGACGCCAGTATGTTGACAGCATTTCTGAAGAAACAATCCTGTGTTGTAATTAAAATATTTTTTTTGTAATTTGTGTGCCTTAAAGGATGTGGTAATCATGCATGATCTCGTATGTGGTTATCTATTTGTCTGTAAACAAATGAAATAAATGATAACTTAAGTTAAAATTAGAGTTATTCTATAAATGGCATTCTATTAAAGAATAAAAGAGACATTTGTATAAATATTTTATTAGTAGTAGTAGTTATATAACAATAATCACAATAAAAACAGCAATAATCACAATTATTATTGTTGTTGTTATTTATATTTTCTATTATTTTTAAAACTGAACCGCTCTAGACCCTCATATGAGTGGCAAGATCAACAAATCTCTTAAAAAATCTTTTTACATTTACAATTTGACCACTAAATTATATATTTAGTGGCAAAGTTGTAAAATGACCCAACTTGTAAAAAAAAACAAAAAAAACCATAATAATTCAATGAATTAAATATATTTGCAAACTTATGTTTGACTATAATACGTTCACTCACAGATTATATACCATCTATTTCATTTGTTTACAGACAAGGAAGACAGTACATATGACAATACAAATGAATACATATTTGAAAATAAAAGGGTTGCTGGGTTGGAGTTTAGAAAATAAGTTGACAGCAATGTGTGCTGGTCAATAGTTCTATTTAAAAATATTAATAATTATGTTTAAAAATATAATAAATTGATGGTGAAATAAACAAAAAATAAAACATCTCAATATTTATTGTGTGAAAATAATTTAGGCTACATCAATTACTGCTGTCACCACGGTTATGACGTCACGTTGCCGTTTTGCGCCTAATGAAGTTTAAAACCGTGTAGTCTATTTGTTTAAGGCATCCGTGTCACTGAAGAGTGAGATAAAATGTAAAATTTGTGACTTGTAAAGAAAACCAAGGTAGGCCTATCATTTGTGAATATTTTACAGAATATTTCATGGTGCGTAATTTTTGAATTACGAAAATATTAATTCTGTGTAGGCTATGAGTCATAAAATAGCGAAACAAAAGCAGTCAGTCGCTTTATTACTTAAATATGTAAAATGCAATTTCCACCTCATCATTTCTACACTTCAAACGTGATGGAAATGACATAATTTCAGAGGAAAAATGACGAAACTCTTTTTGAATGTAAGTGAGCGTGGGAAAAGTTTTAATGAAGCCTTGCAATGTATTGGAATTGTTTACTTCCAGTTTCTCGATTCTGAAATGAAAACAACAGAAAGTAAACCAGTTTGGCGAGCTGGAGCCCTGGGCTATATGGATCTGGTCGCGGTGCTCTGTTTGCCATGCGCGTATCAGTACGGACAAGTTTTATATTTAGACATCTGCTCCAGATGATTCAATGGAGTCCGTACATGCAGCAACAACCGCGAGACGTTCCTTGCGCACTAAACTATTATGAAATATACTTAAGCTACGCCTGAACGGAAGAACAGACGTTTGAGGAAATGATCGGATCAGTTTGCAGAGAGGGCAGGAGGAATGACTTCCTCAAATAGGATGGTACTGCCTGTCTTTGGAGACATCGAGTGCGCGGTGCGCCTTAAGTTTTACTGACTATCTGCACTTTCCGCGTTAATTCACAAGAGCTGCATTTTGTATAATTGCACAACCGCTGGCGCAAACGAGATAAAACTGGACCGGATTGTAATATTTAGTGATGCGCGCTGCTTTAATGAATCGCAAGACGCTGGACGTCACAGCCACGCGCCTTTCCGTGCCACAGGTGCGCACTACACTTTGGTTATTCATTATTGATTAACGGCGCAAAGAAAAGGAGGAACGCGCAGAGGGACAAAACAATTACTCGCAGTATGGAGATCATGTCCAATCAACCCACATCAGAGACTGGTGGCGACCACACCGCAGCGGTTTCCATGTCTGCAGGCGTGGAGAGGACTGATGTGACCAGCCCGAGTCCGGTGACCAAACAGAGGTCCCTGCGAGCGGTTTATGTGCTGAATGATGGACTGAAAGCAGTGGCCGCGAACAGCCCGGAATCCGGGGCGCTCCAGTGTCTCCAGCGCGCCTGCGACGCGGAGAGTGCCATATTAACTACAGTGACTTTTGGACGATTAGACTTTGGGGAGACAACAGTTCTTGATACCTTTTATGACGCAGGTGAGGCTCTGCAAGGCAGGTTTAAGGCATGGGTGCTCGAGTAGTTTCTAGAGCCCCCCAACACTTTACCCTTTGGGTGTCTCTCTTATCTGGCACACCCAGTTCAGTTCTTGGAGCCTCTAACAAGGAGCTGATGAGTTGAACAGTGTGTGCTGGATTACGGAAACATTCAAAATGTGTAATTTTGGAGAGCCTCTTGGACCAGGGCTTCCACAGATAACATTCAGCCATGCAGGATGGTGCATCTAAGAATAGACACTCATTGGCATTGGTCATGTAAGATTTATAGCATGGGTGTGCAATTTAATTAAATTACTTGTAAGAATAGTACTATAGTACTAATGGTGCAAATACATGCAAATAAAATAATATTATATAAATAAAAATAAAAAGTTAAAAACAAAACTGGTGCTGTACATATGCAAAAACTTGCAGTTGCTCTCTTATAATTATTACATACATTAATTTTAAAAAGTGAATATTAGTAATACCATGCAAAAAAAAAAAAAATCATTAAATAATCATAAATAAAACAATATAACATAAGAAACATTATAATTATTATATATATATTTTTAAATATATATATATATATATATATATATATATATATATATATATATATATGTATATGTATGTGTGTGTATATATATATATATATATATATATATATATATATATATATATTTAAAATGTGATGTTAGGGATCAATGGGCTTTCCTATGGGAAGGCTATTACTAAAAGCAAGGTCATGGCAATCTCTTTCAAGGGAAATTAGGTGTGCATCTGGGATCTTCTGCCTCCAGCACATTCCTTTCCTGGAATTTACTCGCTAGAAGTATCTCTCTCTCTCTCTCTCTCTCTCTCTCTCTCTCTCTCTCTCTCTCTCTCTCTCTCTCTCTCTCTCTCTCTCTCTCTCTCTCTCTCTCTCTCCCTCGTGGGCGTGGCTGCACGCATTACTCTGGGTGATCAAAATATGTTTACATATGAGCTTTAGGAGGGTGAGAAAATGGGAATGTTTTTAAGTTTGATGCTGTGCCCTTTTGTGCATGCAGAATTCGCTAAAACTTTGAATTCTAGTTCTGCAAAAAGTGAACAAAACTCTCTATATACAGTTCTATAGACTAGTCTTCTTGTTATTGTATTTTCCTCTTCTCTTTACTAAGAATGTGAGTCATGCATCTTACAGTAGGCTACATCAAGTCTGGTCTTGTATTTTTGAGCTTATACTAGTGCATGGCTTTTAAACATGATTTCCGATGTTTGAGTAGTTTCAACAGAGTAAGCACAGACTGTTTGACTGGAAACGAACAAATATAACCATATATAGTAGAACAAATATGCCCTTAGGACTAACTTTAAACAGACAAAAGGTTATTTAAAGCGTTTATAGTGTGTGCTGTCATGGACAGTCATAATAAACAAAAGAAGCTCATAAAAATGTTTCTTAAATAACAGGCACTGAGATTGATGCCCAAAGTATGCAAAACTAGAGTGTACTATAGTGGGATTCTGCATTATGGTCTTCCAGAGGGCTTACTGTGTCTCTGATTGATTGCAGACATTGCAGTTGTGGACATGAGCGATGTGTTCAGACAGCCATCCCTGTTTTATCACCTCGGTGTGCGTGAGAGCTTTGACATGGCCAACAATGTCATCCTCTACCACGACACGGACCCTGACACGGCACAATCCCTTAAGGTGAGAGTCTTAAACACACTCACAAACAGTTTGTTTACCTAGACTTCTGTTGACCTATTATGCCCTTTTACAAAGTTTTGATTTTGCTTTTAGGGTCCGGTCTACTAGAATAGGGTTTCATGCTTGAATGTTCAAAAACCACCTTATTTTTCACATATTTTACATTGTTTTAAAATACAGTCTGTCAGTAACGAAGTTTTGGTTTCTATGAAACACCTCTTTTCAAAAATGTGCAATGTGCTCTGATTGGTCGGCTGAACCAGTGTGTTATGATTGGTCAACCGCTTCGAGCATGTTTCGGAAATGCCACTCCCCTTATCATTACTGCAAGTTTCAACACAACTCAGCCAGGCTTCACTCCTTTATTTTGCATATGCCTTGGTGGGAATTATTTAAATAAGGGATATTGTGATATGTACGTTCCTGGAAGAAAACTCAAGACTATAATCATGGTGTTTCAGGGGGTTCAGAAACAGTACACACTGATATAGAGTATAAGTCCATTTGGAGTGGACTTTGTGCTTTATAACTTTGCAGACCTTTTCATGCTCAAACCGCAACATTACACACACAAAAAAAAAGTAAAACATCATAATATATCACCTTTAAAGGTGCTGTGTGTCACTTTTTTTGATGTTCAATGATTTTAAGAAAGCCATATGTAGTCTGATTTTCCAGTAAATACTGGATTAATTCATATTGATTTCATTAATAGTTTGAGTTTGAGGTAGGACTACATGTTTGTATAAATAATGGAAGATTGGAAACCTGTTTGGTAACAGTAAGTATTTTTGCCATTGTTTAGTGCTGCTGATTGCAGAAAAATTAAGTGCTATACCTTTAAATCAAGCTAATTATAATTACTACAGATGTTTTAGACTAAGAATTATCCAAAACCACAATCTTACCCCTAAAGAAAATCCTATTTATTAATAAAAAAACAAAAACATTTCTCCTTTTAAGACATCCACAAAAAGAGGCGTTGTCTTAGCTCATTTCTAGAAACTATATATATTAAATTAACTTAATTAACTACTTTTCACCTAAAAAAATGTCCACAAAAAGAGACTTTGGGACAGATTTACTAATAGCTTGCACCAGTGCAAACCCTCTTTTGGCGTTAAAAAACTACTTTCAGGATTTTCTAAAGACAGGGTTATTTTTGTGGCGGACTGTATTGCATATGCATTTAAATGAGTTTCCCTTTCAGATAAACTCCTTCCTAAGCTGAGAATAGCAGGTCAGGCCCTGCCACCTAGTAGTGGACGGCCTCTTTGTTCAGATGACAAAGATACTAAAAGAGAATGTAAGAGCCTGAGGGCTCGAAAGTTTAACCTCCCATCAATCTTTGCTAGTATTTGTGTAGTGGCACTTAGAAAAAGTTATGACAGGAATATGTATTTCCTAAGTTGGGGGGTGGTAAATAATGGCATAATGGCCCAAAAAGCATGTCTTAACACTAGAACTGCCATGGCGGTCATTTGGAATATTGTGTGTGTGTGTGTGTGTGTGTGTGTGTGTGTGTGTGTGTGTGTGTGTGTGTGTGTGTCGGCGGGCGCGGGCGCGATCGAACAGTGGAAACATGAAAACATAGGCTACTCCGTCATTCTGTTCAGGACATCTACGGATATTTTTTATTTATAAATGTATAATTAAACTTGTTTAAATGTACAGTTTGGTGTTGTTTTGTTTTTAAAAGACATCCTAATACAATAAATGCATTAATCTTTCAATTGGGTATTTATCATTAAAGATATAGAGTTTGGAATCTAGCGGTCAAAATGACCGCTTGCGGCAGTTCTAGTAGTTATGGAATTCTGGCACTTCTAGTGTTAAACCAGACGCTAATTTGCGCTGCTCTTGGTAGATTGCGTTGGTCATTGTGGAAATGATCCGGCTGCGTTACTTTGGAATTACATATTCACGTCATAATTTAAGTGCCACCACACAAATACTAGCAAGGATTGATAGGAGGTTAACATTAGTTAACTCAGGCTTTTACATTAGTATCTTTGTCATCTGAACAAAGAGGCCGCCCACTACTAGGCTGACCTGCTATTCTCAGCTTAGGAAGGAGTTTATCTTTTCTGGGCACCGGACAGTAGAGCTGCCTGAACAACACGGTCTGTATTCGAGCTAAGGAATGCTATCAGCCCGAGACAGCTGCTCATAGCCACATTGCCACAGAGACGTTGGAAGGCATGTGTTCTAGCATACTGAAATGATGACAATCACATGTGGGGAGGAGCATCACACGATCTGTTTGTGTATTTTTTAAAGTTCTGTCACGCTGCTGTGTCCAACTGATTCAGTCCGGTTTCATTCACTGCACCACATGCCATCAGTCATGGAATAAGTATAATAAATGACATGACAGCAAAACTTGGGAAGTTTGGGACTTATATAAGATAGTCCTGGACAGTCCTAGTCCTTGATTATGATTGGTTGAGCCACATTCAAAGCCATTGTAAATGTCTCTACAAACATACACCTGTGACCGCATTACATCAATATTACTGCGCCACTATGTCTCTGTGTTGCTTGTTCTGAAGAACTATATTGCTTAACGGAAGAGTTGTCTGTGTGTTTATTTTATGAAACCTTGCCAGGTATGTAGAATAACAGTTTTATAAAAACAATACGCCCTGTGAAGTTATGGTTTACAGTGAATTTAGAACAGCTAAGGGGGTTTTGCTCTGCGTCGTGCCTAATAACGCCTGTTCTAAATTCACTGTTTCTTGAGGCCTATGGCTTTAGTATGCATGCATTTTTGGAAATGGAGTAATTATTTTCTTTTCTTTTTTTTCTTGCATAGGACATGGTGGCACAGAAAAACACAGTAAGTATCAAAAGGATGTAATCTGATGAGGTTTGGAGTCCGTTGTTGGTGTGCCAAGAGCTTTGTGTATGAGACTATTTTTGGAGCTCTTATGACATACGTTTACATGCTCTTCTGTGTCAGGGCTCGAAAATATATCCTCCACTTCATTTGGTGGGCAGATCATTTCCTGAACTCTTCTTTATGCACATACAGTACACTAATGTGAGTGGACACAAGGTTCTGGTGGGTCGGCGTGTCCAGGTGTGAAGACTATTGCAGGATTCTGATGAACCCATAAGGGCTCTCAAGGTGTCATGGAACTCTGAGTTAGTGGTTTTGAAAAAGGAGATGGTCGTTGAGTGTTAGTCTTTAAATATAAACCTCTTTTATTGGATACAGGGCGGAATCTGATCTTTTATATCAGCATTTTATATCTACAGTATGTGATTCACCGAAATGGTCCAGAAACAAGCAAAAGTGTGTTAACTTCTTAACATCAGTTTTGTGAACACAAATGAAATTCAATGTTTGCTCTTTAATATTCATTAGGAATTATTCAGGCATCTTTCTCAGGAATCGTTAACCCAAGAATTCTGACATTATCTACTCAACCTCATGTTCCGAACTCGCATGACTTTCTTTGTTCTGTAGGGCAAGACTTTGCCTCTGTTTTCTATGGTGAGTGAAGCTTTCAAGCTTCAAGACCCCGCAAAAACACTCTAAAAGTGTCATAAAAATGGTCCATATGTCTCATGGGCTTCTGGTGTCATGTGATGGCTTTGTGTGAGGAACAGGGTGAAATTTAAATCTGTATTCTTTTCGGATGACGTTAACTTCCAGCAACTTGATCACTGTGTGAATAATAATTCATGAGTAAATTGTAAATAGAGTAAGACAAATGAACTGGATCAGCCAATCAATTGAAAAGAGTAATTTCCAAATTGCTACTTCTCTCATGAACTCTCATTAACGTACCAAGGATGAAGCTAGGATTTGCACTGAATTTGCACTGAATTTGCTTAAATATGTTTGCTCCTCACACCAGTGTTATTTTAGTATTATTGACATACTTTTATAGTATTTACTATTTTGTATTAGCTTTAATTTTTTTCAGTTTTATTAATTTTGTTATGTTTTAAAAATATAAATATTTTTATTTAGCATTATTTTTATATCAGTTTGAGTGTCTTTGCCATAACCTTGTATGTATTTGACAGTTTAAGCGCAATAATACATGAAAGAGAACGTAGTTTAATACTCACGGGACGCGGCGTCTGACAGCCAGCTTTCTGTGCGAGTGCTTCGGATGTGTGCGCTCAGAAAACCATATATCAGAAGTTTAGACTGACATGGCTTTCAAACTAATGCAGATTATAAACTTTCATAATGTTGAAGAACTGCAATGTCATGTTACCGCGATAGAGATGATAATCAAAGCTAAACAGATGTTCTAGTTTTTGGCAGAGTGTCCGAGGCACGTGCTGTACAGGCTCCGCCCTCTTCTGGAAAGTGAGGTGGGGAGCAGCAGCTCATTTGCATTTAAAGATACATGCACGGAAAAGCATGTTTTTTCTTCCACTCAAAAATGAGCATTTACAACATGGTATAATAAATCTGTGGGGTATTTTTAGCTGAAACTCGACAGACACATTCTGGGGACACCTGAGACTTATCTTTACGTCTTGTAAAAAGGGGCATAATAGGTCCCTTTTAATTTTTTTATGTAATATTTATAGTTTATTTCATTTCAGCTTTATTTCGATTAACAAAAAAAGTTTTAGTAGTTATAGTTGTTATTTAATAATAACGCCACTGCCTCACACAAAGGTGTTGTGCGGTTTCTAAATGGCTTCTGATACAGAGCGTGAGTTGTATGAACTACATCTTTAATATTTGTATAGTTTTTACATCTCTTTGAAAGCTTGAAAAGTCAACTCCCTATTCAGTGTAAATGCATGGAAAAGAGAATAGTGTTGGAACAACATGAGGGTGAGTAAATGACAGAATTTTTTGGAAGAACTTTGCTTTTGTCTTACTCCGCCTTTATTTTCCTGTCTTCAATTCATACTGTGCCGTGTAGTGTATATTCTTTCTCTGTCACTCTCTTTTTCTCTTTCCCTTTCAGTTCCCTTCACTGTTTGCTCTCCTTTTCTTTCTTTCTCTCTATCTCGTGTGTTACCTGGAGTAGGCTGCAAGGCCTGTTAAAATAGGCTTCCCATGGGTCCAGTTGCCTCCTGAGTACAGGGGCTCCAGCCTAAGGAACAAAGTAGGTACTGCGAGTGTGCTAGTGCATGCTGGGAAAATCCCATATTCATGTATTGGTATGAGAGTGACCACTGATGTCTGTCTCTATCACTAAAAGAATCAAAATCAGTGAGTTATGTCTTGCTGAGAAACAGCTTGTTTAATTTTAAATGCTTCATCATTTCCATTAAGTGGATCCAAAGGTTTGGTAGTTTTTTGGACCTCCATGTCCTTATGGCCCCTTAGACCCCATTTTAAAAATCACAATGCTTTAGCTGAAGAGTCTGAGAATTTAAAATGTGTTCAGTAGCTATGATTAGAACACAGTCCTAACAGTTTAAATAGTCTAGAAGTATATGGGGACCATTTTACTTGAAAGAGGCATTAGGTGACCCCTTGCATTTGAGGTGTTGATGTGGCAGATTGCTAAGATGTGCTTCGGCCACCTCCATTTCACTCTGGAATTCTGGGACAGTACATGATCACAAAGGTGTCAACAAGATTTCCTTTGGCACTTCACATCTCTTGGCTGGCAGCTGATGAGTACATGATCACTAACACAGAGTCACTTCTGACAGACAGTTTGTACTTTTACAGATGTACAGACTTCATATTCCAGAGGTCTCTAAATTGATCCTACCTGCAAAGAATAGGTCTATATTGCATTTTTTCACAGATTTAGAATTTGTTTCTCTTTCTTAGGCCTCCAGTGGAAACTACTATTTCATCCCTTACTTGATGACGCCCAACAACGAGTACTTGTGCTGTGAGAACGTGGCCCAGCGTAGAGCATCGGAGTACATGCAACCCAACTGGGACAACCTTCTTGGACCTCTGTGCGTCCCGTTGGTGGACCGCTTTGTCAACTTACTCAAAGACATTCACGTCACGTCTTGGTATGACTGCTCACATTATGATCACTCTTGGCAGGATGCCCACTCTACGGTCTTGCTTTCAGAAGATCCTTTACAGAGTTACGTAACGATGTCATGACATTTTTGCTGAACATAAATCAAGTGATTTGTGATTGTTAAACTTTTTTTTTGGACCACATCTCGTTGTCCCTGAATTGAAGAAATGGGACTCAGCCCAAATGGGATGTAGCAGACAGATAATATCATCAGGACAGACATGCACAGGTGCATGCAATATTTATTAGGAACTACTGTAGCTTCTAGCAAGTATCGGGGTGTCATTTCACCCAGAGCTCTGGTATCAAATTTTAGAACTCCTGCAGATTGTAGTGCCATGATTTCAGCACCCTGTTATATAAAGTACACTAGTCTCGTGTATAGATTTTTGACTATTGTTAACCCACTTTTTAGCTGGCCAAGAACACGTAAGGTACAAACAAAATTAGTTGTTGTTGCATGATGTTTAGATGCATCAGATGGTTCCAAAAAGGTGTTTTCTACGAGGGCCGAGAGTGCTCAATGCGCTGCAACTGAAAAAAAGAGCACTCTCTGCCACCGTAGATTTCGCAGCGATGCCAGAGGAGATACTTTTTTTGGTTCCCCAAAGAACCTTTCAGTGAACAGTTCTTAAAATATATATTTTTTCTTAACTTGAAGAATATTTAATAATCTATAGAACCTTATTCCACTATAAACAATCTTTTGTGGAATGAAAAAGTTCCATGGATGTTAAAGGTTCTTTATGGAACCATAGATGCCAATGAAGAATCTTTACTTTTAAAGGGTTGCCTCACCCAAAATTTCATTAATTTCTCACCCTCATGTAGTTCCAAACCCATAAGACTTTCGTTCATCTTCGGAACACAAATGACAATCTTTTTGATTAAATCTGAGAGCTTTTTTTGTCCCTCCATCGAAAGCTATATGCAACTACCACTTTGATGCTTGAAAAGTTCATAAAGAGAAACTACTCAATTTGAACTGAGCGGTTTAGTCCAGATTTTCTGAAGAGACTCGATCGCTTTCTATGATGAACAGATTTGGCTTTTATTCACATATAAACATTGATCAGCGAACATAAACAGAAGCTCAACCGAACCTGCTTGACGCGCAAGAACAAACTTCCAACGCTATCTCACGACCAATTCGTACGAATTCGTACGAATAATAAAAAGTTGGCTAATTCGTACTAATTCGTACGACCTCACTCGTACGAATTTGTACGATTTGTCTAAACCCACGTGATGGGTAGGTTTAGGGGCGGGGTCAGGGGTAGGTCATTCGTATGAATTCATACGAATTGGCAAATTCGTAAAATATGTACGATTTTGCAAAAATCGTACTAATTCGTACGAGTCAGGTCGTATGAATTCGTACGAATAAGCCACCTCGTAGAATTTGTACGTTTTCCCGTGAGATCGGGTTGAAACTTCTTGCGCTCAGATTTCATCAAAAAAATCTTAATTTTTGTTCTGAAGATGAACGAAAGTCTTACGAGTTTGGAACTACATGAGGGTGAGAAATTAATAAATTTTTGGGTGAAGCAACCCTTTAAAAGTATATCTGAGGTTTATAGTACCTGCAGATTTATCAGTGTATTCTAAATCCTTTTGTAATTTCTTCCGACAGTGCTTCTTACAAAGACACTCTCCTGAACGACATCCGAAAAGCTCGAGATAAATACCAGGGTGAGGAGCTGGCCAAGGAGCTTACCCGGATCAAACTCCGCATCGACAACACTGAGGTTTTGACTCAGGACATTGTAATGAACCTGCTTTTCTCCTACAGAGATATACAGGTATATACTATAAACCAAAAACATCTAAGCATTAAAAAACTTTACAGCTGGTTTTTAATGGTCATTGGTTCGTGTTTTCAGGACTATGATGCCATGGTTAAATTGGTACAGACCATTGAGATGTTGCCCACCTGTGACTTGGCCATCCAGCCCATGATTCAGTTCCACTATGCTTTTGCGCTCAATAGGTGACCACAAATCTGCATTGTGTGGTATATTCTCCTATTCATATGCTTGGCAAACAGACATTTAACTTATACAGCGTTTGATCTCAGGAACAAATGCATTTATATTTGTGTGTGTGTGCGAACGCAGACGAAACAGCCCTGGAGATCGAGAGCAGGCTTTGCGTGTGATGTTGCAGGTTCTTCAGTCATGTGAGCACCCTGCACCTGATATGTTCTGCTTGTGTGGGCGCATCTATAAAGACATCTTCCTCGACTCTGACTGCAAGGACACCAAGAACAGAGAGAACGCCATCCAGTGGTGAGTGAGTGAAATGAGCTGCTCGAAGCTCACTTTTCAAAGGTCATGTTATTTATTTATTTTTTTTTTAATGAAGGAAATCCTTTAGGTTGAGCTCTGGAACAAATATCTGCATTATTTGCATTATTTTACACTAAAACACCCTGAACATCCAAGCAACCAATTTAAGTATGCTAAAAAAAAACACCCAAACAACCTCATTAAATGTGCTAAAACGCCTAGAACACCCTAGCAACTGTCAGAATGCATTAGCAGCTGCATTAAATGTGGTAGAACACCCAAGTAGGTGTATTGAATATGCTAATAACACCCAGATTACCCTAGCAGGTGCATGACATGCACTGAAACACACAGAACACTAACAACCGCATTAAGTGTGCTAAAAACACCTTAGCTACAACACTGAATGTGCTATAAATACTGAGGAGAGCAGACACATTAAATGCACAGAAAACAGCCAGAACATCCTAGCAGCTGCATTACATGCGTAAAAACACCCAGAAGACTCTAGCATCTGCATAAAATGCATTAAAAATACCTAGATCGCCCTAACAGCCGTATTGAAGGCCTCGATATACTCAAGCCGAAGTTCTCTTTCGTTCTTCGCTTAGGGGTAGATTGTTAAAAGCAAACAGCTTGTCTTTGTCTTATTAAACATGAAAAACTGTGTCAGTGTCTCATTTCATCCGAAGTACAACTTCATTTTCTTTATAAAGCGTCTCTCCAGTGGGTTAATGTTTTTACCCACGGACATCTGACTCCAAACAAACTTCGAAATGACATCACATCAGTTTTTCGATTTCGCTTGAAGTATATCGGGGCCTTAAATGTGCTAAAACACCCTAATAATTGCATTAAGTGGGTTAAAACACCAAGAACAACCTAGCATCCACATTAAATCTACTTAAAACCCATAGCAATTACAGTACATAGCAAAGCACTGGCATCCACCTATGACACTGTATTATTGTGGTGGTGACTTTATATGTCTTTACAAAATGTTAATGTGTAGTGTGTGTGTGTGTGTTGTAGGTATAGAAAAGGCTTTGAGCTGCAGCCCACTCTGTATTCAGGCATTAATCTGGCAGTGCTGCTTATAGTGTCCGGACAGCAGTTTGAGACTTCCATAGAACTCAGGAAGATCGGTGAGGAGGAGCACACTTCCTGAATCCTGTTTCTCCCAGTCCATTCACTTCATGAAGAGCACAGCTCCCTCCTTATCACCTTCTCTCTCTCTCTCTCTCTCTCTCTCTCTCTCTCTCTCTCTCTCTCTCTCTCTCAGGTGTGAGGTTGAACAGTCTGCTGGGCCGTAAAGGCAGTCTGGAGAAGATGAATAACTACTGGGATGTGGGGCAGTTCTTTACTGTCGGCATGCTTGCCAATGACATCCCCAAAGCTGTCCAGGCCGCAGAGAAACTCTTCAAACTCAAACCACCCATATGGTACATATACAATATACCTGTAGAATATTTATTCTATTCGTAAAGTTTAAGAAATAGAGTTGGAGCTGTGGCCAAACAGTTGTGTCCAGATGCATTTCGCCAAAATGCTGGAAATATGAATTTGAATCTGGCCACATCCTCTTTTCTACTCATAATTTCTTTTCACAGCTCACCTTTCTAAAATGGCAAAATTGGGCTTGAATGCAATTCGCATTAATTTAATCTTTCAGGTACCTACGATCAGTCGTCCAAAACCTTCAGCTGATTCAGCATTTTAAGAAGCAGAACACTGAGCATTCTCCTCAAAGAGAGAGACTCAACTTCTGGATGGACATTATCGTGGAGGCCACACAGGGGACCACAAATGGCCTCCGTTTTCCGGTACTAAACCGCCTGGCATTAGTGTCTTATCCAGGACCACAACTGAATCGGCCGAACAGCATTTAATACACTCGTCCCTTTTTCCATTTCGCAGGTGTTGATTCTGGAGCCGACTAAAGTGTACCAGCCCTCGTATGTGTCCATCAACAGTGAAGCTGACGAGAAGAACGTTTCAATATGGCACGTGTCCCCTTCTGAGACGGTCAGTGCTTTATGTGACGTCATGTTTGCTGAAATTTTTTATTTTGTGTATTATTGTTTGATTTTCCGAACTGGTTACAGAAGGGAATACATGAGTGGAACTTCACGGCATCATCCATCAAAGGCATTAGGTGAGATTCTGTTTCTACTTTTTTTCTACGGTTAAATTAACAATAGTATTTTTAAAAACTATAAAACAAAATTCTAGTGTTTGTTTTTGTAGGTAATATAATATACAATTTTAATATCGGCCAAAACATGAACATATGTTGTTTCAGCTGCAATTCTTCCATTTAAATGTGATTTATTCATGTGAAACAAATCTTGCATCCTTCCACTCTCTAGCATCTCAAAATTTGATGAGCGCTGCTGCTTTTTGTATGTCCACGATAACTCAGACGACTTCCAGATCTACTTCTCCACAGAGGAACAGTGTGGCAGGTTGGTGTTCAGGTCAAGTTTCTATAAAATATATAAAAATGAAACGCAAATGTGATGTTCATCTAAAGTCATTTTGGCTTATTAGTATGGTTGAATTGGATCATTGAAGGTCAGAAGCAAATACATTGGTTAATAAAGTGAGATTAAATACATAAAGTATATTTGTGTAATTTAACATTTGATTATTGCAGGTTTGCCTAATATTCTGAGTCTATTTTCTATCCATTTTGAGGAATACTCAATCTGTTTTTGTGCAAGTGAGATGGATCATTGAAGGTCAGAAGCAAAGACATTGGTTAATAAAGTGAGATTAAATACATAAAGGATATTTGTGTAATTTAACACTTAATTATTGCAGGTTTGCCTAATATTCTGAGTTTGCAATTCACTATTATCCATTTTGAGGAATACTCAATCTGTTTTTGTGCAAGTGAGATGAGTAAATGCATGCTCACATTTAGTCTAGAACTACAATACCCATCATGTTTACACAGCACACACACCGCCTCTGCACTTATTCCCGATTTCTCTCAACATGGGGATCGGAGAGGTGTCAGTCAATAAATGAGAAAACAAAATAACTTGTGTTATTTGAAAAAGTAACAAAAGATATTTAAAAGAAATTAGTTACTTTACTGGTTATTTGAAAAAGAAATCTGCTTACTGATGTGGGAATGGTTGTCTCCTGTTTGAAGGTTCTGCTCCATGGTGAAGGAGTTGATCACAGACGGATCAGGAAACGCTGTCGAGCTGGAGGGAGAGGGAGACGGGGACACCCTGGAGGTGAACGCTTCAAAGACTAACTAGTTTGTCTAACTAGACTAAAAACTAGTCAATTCTTGTTGGATTTGTGTGTATTGATGTACTTAATTCCTGAATTGTTCTCTAGTACGAGTACGACTACAATGAAAATGGCGACAGAGTGGTTCTAGGTAGGGGAACGTATGGAGTGGTCTACGCAGGGAGAGACCTCAGTAACCAGGTGCGCATTGCCATCAAAGAGATCCCAGAGAGAGACAGCAGGTGAGATATTTTTATCATAACCCTTTTGATAAGGCCAGCATGGATGTTCAGCAGAATGTTGGCTTATGGATGCTGGTGTTTCCATCAGGCGTCTTAAAGGGAAAAAATAGTAAATGCAGTCATCATTTACCCTCATGTTGTTCCAAACCTGCTTGACTTTCTTCTGTGGAACATTAAACAAGATATTTTGGAAAATGTTTCAGTGTTTTTTTTATCTCCATACAATGAAAGTCAATGGGCTACAATGTTGTTTTTTCCCAGCCTTAAGAAGAAAGCCATACAGGTTTTTAACGACATAAGAGTGAGTAAGTGGGAGTAATTATAAAGATGATTATGTAATGATTAACAATAACTTTAATTAACAAATAATATTTTTTAATGAATTGAAAATGTACAATTAATTCATCTTTTTTAAATTATAAAAAAAAATGTTTGCAGTATTTTGGATTTTTGGAGCAATATGATGCATTTCCAACTGAAATGAAAAATGTTGGGTGGGACTTAATTTTATCAATCTGGAATTGATTTCATTGTGAAAAGTGGTCCCTGTATGACAGACAGAGAAAAGGTCTTAGATGGTCTTTTCAGGAGGGAAGATGAATAGAGAATTAAATTTTTTCGATTGTAGTTCTACAATAC
Source organism: Leuciscus leuciscus (assembly GCF_965113295.1). NCBI lineage: Eukaryota > Metazoa > Chordata > Actinopteri > Cypriniformes > Leuciscidae > Leuciscus > Leuciscus leuciscus. The sequence goes on from NC_138735.1 coordinate 22,816,209, forward strand.
TAAACCATAAGATACATATAAGTGATATCACCTCTACAGTGTTGTTATTGTTAAGTAAAGCTAATAATAGTTTTTGTTAATTGAAATAAAGATGAAATAAAATATAAGATGAATTAGACAAATTTGAAATGTTGCCTTAGCAACTAACTGAAATTAAATGAGTTTAAATTAAAGTATTAAACTTACTATAACCAAAAAAAAAAAAACTAAAGCTTTAAAAATGTAGTAAAAATGACAAAAGAAATTACTAAAACTTAAACTAAATAGAAAACTTAAAATATAAAAATAAAAGCTAATCTGAAATATTAATAAATACTATAATAGCATATAAATAATACTATAATAACACTGATATATACAGGTATTCCCAACCACTGCATGAGGAAATAGCCCTCCACAAGTACCTGAAACACAGGAACATTGTTCAGTACCTGGGCTCTGTGTCAGAGGATGGCTATATCAAGATCTTCATGGAACAGGTCCCTGGAGGTACATGTGTGGTTTCTGAAAGAAGAATATTAAGTATGTCTTTTCTACTTTAGAAATGATTCATCATCTCTCCTCCACAGGAAGTCTGTCAGCGTTGTTACGTTCAAAGTGGGGTCCTCTTAAAGAAGCCACCATAATCTTCTACACTCGGCAGATCTTGGAAGGACTTCGTTATTTGCATGAGAACCAAATCGTTCATCGGGACATCAAGGTAACACCTGTGACAAACCTTTTGGGTCTTTATTTGCGAGCAATCAAAACCAGAAGTTCAATGCCCGTTCATTTGTCCACAGGGAGACAATGTCTTAGTCAACACCTACAGTGGCGTGTTGAAAATCTCCGACTTCGGCACGTCCAAGAGGCTGGCTGGAGTCAATCCCTGCACGGAAACGTTTACTGGTATTTCGCCTTTTGTTAGTTACAGAATGTGCTCTCCATGTGACTCTCTCGCCTGTTCCATTTGACCCGTGCTGTGTGTCACGCATCATACATTCTGGTGGTCTTGCCAGGTCAGGGTTTTGGGCTTAAAGTTCAGTCCATCATTAGCCCACCAAACAGGATCCGGGAGAATTTCATTCCTCCATCCCAACACTGTCAGCATACGTTAATACATTTTAGAATGCGATTTCCAATATCAGTATTAATGCTCTACATTAGGGGTTTTCAAACTGGGTTCGATGGAAAAAGGTTGAGAGAAAAATAGTGTAAAATTGTAAAACAATGTGTCACGTCTTGTTTTGGCCCATGTTTCTTGTCAGTCATGTTTCATGTCTTGTCATGTGATTCCTTTTTCTAGTCTTGTGATCCTATGTCATCAGAGTCCACAAAATTTCTCCACATATGTTTCCAGGAGACCATTCCCCTGGCAGGATCACATGAGGGCAAGGGAATCACATGACAAGACATGAAACACGACTGACATGAAACATGGACCAAAACAAGACGTGACAAATAGCTGCTATTTAATTAATAATAATAATAATAATAGTTGATTAATCATTCAAAATAAATATATATTTAATAATTAATTGATTTAACCATAATAATTTGACATACAAATTATTTGACAAAGAAGTCTCTTATGCTCACCCAGGTTGCATTTATTTGATCAAAAATAGAATAAAAACTTTAATATTGTGAAGTATTATTACAATTTAAAATAACTGTTTTCTATTTGAATTTATTTAAAAATGTAATTTATTCCTGTGATGGAAAAGCTTAATTTTCAAGAAACATTGTTGTTATTATCAGTATTGGAAACAGTTGTGCTGCTTAATATTTTTGTTAAAAAATACAAATATGCTGTACCATTATAAAGTCCTTACTGTCACGTTTGATCAATATAATGCATCTTTGCTGAATAAAATAATTAATTTCTTTTTTTTTTTAATCTTAGTGACCCCAAACTTTTAAACAATAGTCTATATAATGGCGTTTTTCCACTGCATGGTACGGCTCGGTACGGTTCGACTCGGCACGGAACGGTTCGGCTCGCTTTGCTTTTCCACTGCGTGGTACGACTCGGCACGGCACGGTTCGGTTCGCTTTAGCTCGGTTGCTTTTCCACTGCTGTTAGTACCGCTTCAAAGTGGGTGTGACTGATCGTTATAGTTGCCGTCTCTACTGCCATGACATCATCATATTAAATGCGAATTTTTCATTCCGGGTTTCCCCATCCGCTCCTCAGCAACCAACGAGAGGAACGTCTGCACCTCGTCCACTGACCGATTCAGCCATTTCTTTTTTTTAAGTTTATACTCTTTTTTTTTTTTAAGCAAATACTTTTAAAACAGTCGCTACAGTGTTGGCTGTTGTCTACTGGCTATTTAAATCTAGCGGGTTTAGTGTCTCGTGTTGTAAATACAATTAAGCTGGTAGTGATGATTCTGTCTGACCAATCAGTGATCTGCAGTGTTTGCACGTCACATTTTAGTATCGGTACGGTACGCTTGGAACCTCAACAGAGGTGGTACCATTTAAAGCGAGCCGAAGCGAGCCGTACCGTACCGTACCATGCAGTGGAAATGCGTCATAAGTGAGCCGTACTGAACCGAGCCGTACCGTACCATGCAGTGGAAAAGTTTTAGAAAGTTTTATGTTTTAGAAATGGTCTCCTCCATATACAAAAAAAAACAAAAAAACACTTGACTGTTGGTCGTTTTGCTATCCAAACCACTGGTGTGGACTTGGTCACCTTTCCAGGTCTTAGATAATTCTTATCTCCTGACTCAAAATAGACAGCGTTTATTCTAATGTGGTGAGCGATTCTGAGACCTGGTCACTGGTAACATGAGAATGTCTCCTGTGGGACAGTAATTAGATTAGCATAGCGTCTGAGACAGGAGTGTGTTTGTGTTTCATTAGTGACTGCTGAAGCATCAGAGCAGGTGCACTCATCCGTCCTCCCTCTCGCCTTCCACTGTCATCGTCATCACTTCTGAACCTCTCTCCTTGAATTATTGTATTCTGTGTAACATCCTGTCACAGCACATTCGTATCTACTGAAGTTCTGCTCTTCTCTGGTAAACCTCTGTCCAGGCACGTTGCAGTACATGGCCCCCGAGATCATCGATAAGGGCCCTAGAGGTTACGGGGCACCTGCTGATATCTGGTCCCTGGGCTGCACCATCATAGAGATGGCGACAGGCAAACCGCCTTTCCATGAGCTGGGAGAGCCACAGGCTGCCATGTTCAAGGTATAAATATATTTAATAAAAAAAAATAGAAATGTGCTGATACTTCTAGAGCATTTATGTGTATTCCCAATAAATATATCTTTACTAATTTTACTATCATTTGATGGAAATTATAGCATGTTAATGCCAACTTTGATTAAAAAACTTTAAAATATATCAATAGTGCAAATTCTACACTTATTATATACTACTGTTCAAAAGTTTTGGGTATGTAAGAATTTATAAATTTTTTTGGAAAGAAATGAAAGAAATGAATACCTTTATTCTGAATAAATCCCTGAAAATAAATCATCATATTAGAATGATTTCTGAAAGATCATGTGACACTTAAGACTGGAGTAATGATGCTGAAAATTCAGCTTTACCATACATAACATTGAAATTATATATATAATTTATAATAATTTATTTATGTATATGGGTCTTGAAGGCACTATATAAAGCAGTATATAATGTGTGTGTGCACATGTGTGTAATATAATTTTGTAATGTATTAATTTATTGGATTTTTTAAAGTAATATATAATTACTACATTATTTTTGGAGATTTTTTTTTTTTAGAAATCATTTTTTTTTATAATCTAGTTTCAAAGCAGAAGGTAACTGACCAAGAAAGGATTTATTTGTATGTATATAATATATAAATATATAATAATATAATATATAATATTATAATAATAATAATAATAATAATAATAAATTATTTATTTATTTTAAAATGATGAATAAAATTTTTTATAATCCTATCCTCTGAATAAAAAATATGGATCATCGCAGTATGTTTTTTTGATTGTAGAGATGCATTGTTTTTTGGTAAAATATTGTGTATTGTTCATACTTTTCCATAGGCTATTATTAATCAGAGAGCATCTCCTCCATTCATCTCTGTTTTCTTTTCTACCAGGTGGGCATGTTTAAGATCCATCCTGAGATCCCAGAGTCTCTTTCGTCAGAGGCCAAATCCTTCATCCTTTCCTGCTTCGAGCCGGACCCAAACAAACGAGCGACGGCTGGGGACCTGCTCAAAGATCTGTTCCTGCGTCAAAACATCAAAGGCAAAAAGAGCAAGATCGCTTTCAAACCCTCAGGTAACGTCTCTTACCAAGTCTTGCTTTCCGCAGCTGTGATAATAATGTGACCTGGGTTGACCCTTCTGGTCATATCCATGGTGTGTAAGGCATTTTGGGTCTGTGAGAGAGCGCACATGGATAATTTCTCGCAGGCAAACACACAGAGCTGCCAAACCCCCCCCCCCCCCCCCCCCCCCCCCCCCCCCCCCCCCATAGCCCGGCATTCCTGCTTCTCTGCGCTGTCTGGGATCCTCGCAACAGGTCCGAACTGCTCTCAGCCGGCCGATTGCGGTCCAGATTGAACTTGCACAAGAGATGGGTCGGAACAACAGGACCTGGAAAAGGGGAGGGGTCAGAGGAAAGCCCACAGTACGGCCTCACGCTACCATCACAAATTGTTTCCATCCTGCCGCACATGTCAGCTACCCCGCTGTCCGTGAAAGGCATTCTCAGGGTGTGGTGTTTCACACAAACATGCACACTGCTTTCTTACAAACCACTCAGATTTCTCTTTGACATTGACAGAAGACAACAATGTTAGTGAGAGACAAGCTCTTTTCCAAATACGAGTGAGCTGCCTACTGCTGTCCGTCGTTTAAGCTCATGACTCTCCATGTAGTGAACAACATAAATATCTTTTTGCACAGAAGCCTTGGTTGATTTTAATAGTTTAGTGTTAGCATGTTGCTAAGCTAATGGCTTGATACTCTAATAAGCATAAACATATATAGGCTAGCCTACATAAATATTTGGTGACATTTTTATTATTATTTTTGGTTAAACTTTTTTTTTTAAACACTATTTTTGTTATTACTTCTAGGTATTAAATTAAATATAATTTTGTATACATTACCGTTCAAAAGGTTTGGGTCTGTAAAAATGTATTTTTTTATTGCAAGTAAGGTTATTGGAATTAAATTTCTGTGAAGGATACATGCTACGTTCCTTTAAAATTTGGTCAAAAAGAGTTTCCTCTTAGAAGAAGGTATATTTTGAACAGCCTTTGCATCTGGAGCACACAGATGATAACAACTCAATATTTCCTTCTCCCTTCACGCCATCCAATCGGCTGCTTGGATTCTCTGTGTAACAGTGTGGCAAGGTTTGTGTCTCCCATCTATGTGTCCTTATGTGTTCCTGAGGACCATAAAATCATAATCATTGATCTTTCGCTGGTTTCTGGTGATTGTATTGAGTGCATGTTCTTTGTGTGCTCTGGTTCTTTGTGATATATTTTTCCTAATTCTCTTCAGTTTTCTTTTCCTTTCTGTTCTCAGTGATTTCATGTTGATTTGGTTCTAGGGGTTTAACTTACTATTGAAGCTTTTTAGAATTTTTTTTGAGTAGCCTAATATTGTGGGTAACACTTTACAATAAGGTTCCATTAGTTAATGTTAGTTAATATGCATTAACTAACAATGGGCAATACATTTGTTACAGTATTTATTCATTTTTGATAATGTTAGTTAATAAAAATACAACAGTTCATTTTAGCTCTGGTCCATTAAAAAATATGAACAGATGCAACTTTTGATTTTAATAATGTATTACTAAACGTTGAAATTACATTAACATTAACTAAGATTAATAAATGCTTTGTAAGTATGTTTTCATTGTTTATGTTAGCTAATGTAGTAGTTAACTAATATTAACAAATCAAACCTTATTGTAAAGAGCTATACAATGTTGTGCTTTTATATTGAAATAGAAACCCAAATGGAAAATTTAATTAAATTGGGTGCTGTCAGTCAATTATTATTATTTCTTATTAAATCTAATTAATTGCAGTCAATCTCACATATTTGCTGATTTAAAAACCCTAATGTAAATATATTTATATTAATGTGGAAGATGAGTTAATCTTGTCTTGTACAAAACTTGTCTTTAGATGTAAATAAATTGTTTGTTTATTATGTATATGTATATACAGTAGGTATTTATATTGTATATTTATATGTCTATTGTATAGTCTATTAATGGCCTTTAGGAGGCATAATTAATTGTTGTTAATAACAATATAAAAAACATGTTGAATTGACAGCCCCAATAAAATGTTTAGTTTTAAAATTTATAAAAAATATAGGCTAACACTTGACTTTATTATCTAGGCTATTATAAATATTTATTGAAAGGTTTGAACTTCAGAGTGGGAAAAAGCCAAAAATGGTGGTAAACTCTTTGTCTGACTGAATGAGTACATATATGTGAGTGTGTGTACGTATAACCGTGTGTGTGTTTTACTCCATTTAGACTACATCCGCAGCGTTTCGTTACCAGTACAGCTACAGACGGAGGCCACGGGGAGCAGCAGCAGTGAACCGGGCTCCGTGTCTCCAGACTGCGACTCCAAACAAGACGTGTTTTTCGAGAAGAAAAAACGCTCTAGCTCCGAGAACCTCATCAAACCGCCCAACTCAAACTTCCTCAGGTGAGCTCAGAAGATTCCTCGCCAGAGCACTACGGTGAATGCAGGTCCAGAAAACCGGTCCAGACGAGTTTAGGTCGAATGCACTGGTCAGCGATAGCTGTAGTTGCTTAAGTGTGTATATGTATGAGATTATGTGAGCGTTGGATTAGCGTCTGGAATGTTAATGACGTGACTGTGTTTACGGAGCTTGAGTACCCGCGTCTGCTTCAGCTCTCAGCCCGACAGTAAATCAACTTCCTGGGCATGAAGCGCTGAGGCCTGTCCTGACAGCTAGTCGACTCCTTGGAAACGCTGTTTAATTAACACGGAGGAATGAGGAGACAGGTGTGCTGGGCCGCGGTTTCTGGGCAGGTGTATGTATGTGTGTGTAATGAGATAATGCCTTTTACAACAGGTGCTCTCTGGTTGCTCATAAAATAATCCCATGAACACTTTACTGACCACTTCTTCACCTCGGTTTCAACGCACACACCCAATCACAGAGCTGTAACACATTAACCACGTTTCCTCTTTCCTCTAACGAAATCACGCTTTTAATCACCACTCCAGATTTATTGATACTTTGGCTGCCAAAGTTAACATTTACTTTTCAGATAAATTAAATTCACCGTTAATTCATTGATATATTGTAAAGCTCAAAAAGTATGAGATCACCTATGAGCAAAAATTTAATAAACATTCTGCTGCTGACTAGTGAAGTGACAATATCTTTTGGTTTTCTGTCCTAAATTTAATACATTTTAATTAAAATTTTAATTTAATTCTACCTAATATATTTTTAATTACAAAATGTCATTTTTAATAACATTTATAAAACATTTCAAATTCCATATTTGAGATAATAAAAAAATAAAAAAATAATGGTAAAAATAATGAGATTAAATTGTTTTAATTCATTGATAGCCAAATTAATACAATTAATATTTAAATTCTGACAAAATGTAAGATATGATGAAAATATATAAGATGTCCATGTATGAGTTTTTAATATTTAGGCAATAGCACACGAGCAAGAGCTGCTTCTTCCTGAATATCAGCACAATTGCAAATGTGATATTTATTTTATACAACAGTTCAATAAACAAGAAGTTAATATAAGGTGACTTAAGGGGGCCGCACACCGGACGCGCAGCTCGGCGGAGAGCGCCATTTACATAGTTTTATATTAAATTTACATTTATGTGTCTCAAATCGTAGTTAATGTATATACGGACTTCACCATGTGCTGCAATATACATTTAGTTTTATATTTATTTACAGAAATCAGAAAATTGCTGATGTTATCGGATTTTCAGGTGAGAGTTGTCCTAGACGTGGCGCGACGCTGCGCTGAGCTGCGCGTCCGGTGTGCGGCCGCCTTTTAGACTATTTTTGTAAACAGAATATTGTATGTTTTTGCTCTATTTCGCAAACGAAAATAGTTCCAAACAAATCCACAGTAGAGCCATTACGCATCTCCGAGCAACACACTGATGTTTCGTAATTGAACTAATCGGTCTAATGACCGACTCAAGGCACGCTGAATACAGAACTGCATACTAGCATACTACCCGTACTACGTTAATCATATCTATCTATGGCAGAAATTGTTAGAGTAGAATGCTGGTATGTAGTTCCGAATTCAGCAAGTCACTTGCTTTATCTCTGAATGATCAGCCGTTTTGAACGAAACATTTGACTGTTTGATTCAATGGCTGCGTCCGAAATCGCATACTCTCTTGAGTAGATACTTATTTTGAATAATTAATTACTTAACGACCGCTAAAAAAGTATGTTCTTTATAGTAATGTGTGTAGCATGAATATAATCTGGACGTACTACATCTGCCACGTTGCCCTTATCATGTGACATACCAGCATCAGTTGCGTCGCTTCACTGGCATTCACAAATCCTCTCCCGTGGCCTCATGGGATAGTAAAGTGCCCATCGTATGCACACTTCAAAATCTCACCGGAAGTAGTAAGTCATCCGTGTACGTAGGGAAGTATGCGATTTCGGATGCAGCCAACGACTCGCCTGTTAAAACAATGATTTCCCGCCACCTAATGACAGTTTTAGCTTCGTATTTACAAGTATTATTTCATTTTTCTAAATTTATATCTCATGCCTGCGGCTGATAAAATCATACTTGCGATAAAGTCCACCATGCTGCATTAAAAGATTGTCTGCACTTGCTGTCATTCGAGCAGTGTTATGAGATTGCTGGATAAAGACAAACTTGTCAGGGCAAGTTTGCAACACACTTGTATAAGTAATTTCCATTAAACCCCTTATCTAATCCCTGTTCTCTAATTTTTATTTCTTTGCTCTACATGCCTAGTCATTTCGTGTCATACTCCAATATACTCGCTGAGGGGCTAAGATTAATGAAGATTGAATGCTGTTTTTGGTCATGGTTGTGATTTTGGCAGCGATTGGTCGCAATTCTGGTTAAAGAGATAGTGGTACATGAATTGCGTTTATAAATAGACTATCAAGTGTAAAATAAGAGATAATAAAGTAATACAGTGTTTTTGTCTTTTTTTCTTATTCTCTTTGAAATGGGCCTCCGAATTGCAAAAGCCATATTTTCATGTATATATCCAAAAACACTGTATTACCATAGTAGAATCAATGTTCAAGAACCATGGCATTTGTAAGTGTATATACAATCATTCAGAAGATTTTTTGTTGTTTTTTGCTGTTCTTTTGAACATTTATTCAATTACATTTCCCACAAAAATATTAAGCAGCACAACTGTTTTCAACATTGATAATAATAAGAAGTGTTTCTTGAGCAGCAAATCAGCATATTAGAATGATCCAAAGGATCATGTGACACTGAAGACTGGAGTAATGATGCTGAAAAATCAGCTTTACCACCACAGGAATAAATTACAGTTTAAAATATTTTGAAGTCGAGGACTATTTGGATTAGTATGTTCTCACTGAATCAGTGTTAAATGTGTGTGATTCAGTGTTCCAGATGAGAGTACTACAGCAGAAGACCGCAGCTCTCCGGCTTCCTCTGAGAACAGCGACTCCGGCCTCTTCCTGCTGAAGAAAGACAGTGAGAGACGCGCCATACTCTACAAGGTCCTCAATGAGGACCAAGATAAAGTGACCTCCAACCTCATGGAGAACCACATTCAGGTGTGTACCCCTGCGTATGTGTGTTAGTGTGTGAATTGTCTGAATCATGCACTGATTATTGTGTCCTTGTCTTTTAGGGTCAGGAGGAGCTGAAGTTGTCGGTGGACCACATCAAACAGATCATCTGCATCTTACGGGACTTTATACGTTGCCCCGAGCGACGCGTCATGGCAACCACTATATCAAAACTCAAATTGGACCTGGACTTTGACAGCACGTCAATCAATCAGATCCAGCTTGTTCTGTTTGGTTTCCAGGATTCTGTGAGTGGATTGCAGTAAAAATAGTATATATTTTTTTTATCTAATACTGCTGTAGTACACAATCTCAGTGTCCTTCCCAGACATGATACACAATTGATGAAATCCTATTCATCGCTCAGAAGATATGATTGTTGCTCTTGTTTTTGTTGCAATGTGCCACCAACCGAGGATTTTCAGCGTTCCATAATCGCACAGCACAAATATACATTGATCAAATGATGTGTGATTTTTATCCACCTTGTTGTGGGATCAAATACACTCTTCAGAGATATTTATCTTTCTTCATTCATCAAAGAGATTTTTCTTTTCTATATAGTGATCAACATCTTGGAGCATATTTTGCCTCAAAAAGTAGATAAAGTCTTATGATAAAGAAGGGGCTTTCGCACCGGTTAGTTCTGGGAACTAGCCGTCAAGGTGGTTCCCCCGAGAACTAATGGTTCCCCTAGGAACGGTTTCCTGGTTGCATTCGCACCACCAGTAGGAACTCTAAAGTGACGTAAGCTGCGCTTGTTGTTGTGACTTTAATTTTGACGGCGCTCAGCGCAGAGAATGAGCATACAGCGCTCGCATTCTCCGTGTTCATTACTTTACGATGTGTCTAACAGTCCTGTCTAATACGTTATTAGATAGAACTGTTATACTTATATATAGAAAGTAGACAGTAATGAAAAGTTATTAGCATATGCCGTGTGGTTGATGTCCAGTGTTACTACTGTAGCTGAGCAGAAATACATAAGTTAATCATGTTTGGCTTCCGTTGTATTTTCTCCTCAGCGTAAAGGTTCAGAGGCCCTTTTATCACTGTTCTCCATGTTCATTTCTTGAGCAAATATATAGGCTGTGTGTTTACAGAGCATTTTTAAAAATGGCGGGTGCTGGTGTTTCGGGTGCGTTCGGCCAATCAGCGTACACCTACGTCACTGGTAGTTCCTATAGTGCTGGTTTAGACCCTACTCTGAAGTAGGAGTTAAATTAGTTCCTTCAAAAGGCGTTCCTAGAACTAAAATCGTTTCTAGTTCCTGCGGTGCGAACACGCCAAAATCCAGGAACTTCAGCAAGGTTCCTCCGATGCAAAAGCCCCTAATGTTACAATCTTGTTAGTGCCTCATTTTTGTGTTGCCTCAGTGTCTCCCTCTTGTGTTTGGTTTGAGTTTGATGACATTAATATCCATCTTTCCTCACTGTTTGTGTCTCAGGTGAATAAAGTGTTGCGGAACCACCACATTAAACCACACTGGATGTTTGCCATGGACAACATCATCAGACGGGCTGTGCAGGCAGCTGTTACAATTTTAATTCCAGGTGTGTGAGTGAGAGACAAGGAAAAACAAGGAAAATCAGAAACCAGAGGACCGAGACCCTTTTCAACAGTATCTCTCTTTCTCTTTCCTCTAGAGCTACAGACACATTTCGGGCCTGCATCGGAAAGTGAGGGCGCGGATAAGGACGCAGATGAAGTAGATGAAGAGGACGATGGGGATTTTGGATCAGTGGCACGTACGACGCAGGAAGATCAAGCCCTCACGTCTGGAGTCAGCACCCTGAGTTCAGTCATATCCCATGAGGCTCAGCGGCCACAGCACCCGCTGGGAGCCCAGCTCGGACGCCTCAAACAGGAGACTAGCAGGTACACACCGCAGTTCCTTCATAAAACACTCAATATCATTCTGATGAAGGGAGTTAAATGTAAAAATACATTTTTGACATCAGTTCGAATGCGAGTGGATTGAAAAACAAAACTCAAAATAGAACTAAAATAAAAAATACTTATCATAAAAAAAATTCTTGGCCATGGATCTTTATTTTACTTCAAATACCCTGCCATTTAAAAGTTTGGGCTCAGTAAGATTTTTTCTTTCTTTTTTAGATAAAGGAAATCTCTTTTGCTCACAAAGGCTGCATTTATTTGATCAAAAATACAGTATAATTTTATTTTTATAATAAAAAAAAAAAAAAAAAATATATATATATATATATATATATTTACAATTAAATAGGTTTACAATTAAAAAAGAAAGATTATTTGATGATAAGAAAGTTCAAAAGAACACCATTTATTTGAAATAGAAATCTTTCGTAAAATATAAATACATTTACTGTCACTTTTGATCACGCCAATGCATTCTTGAATAAAAGTTAAAAAAAAAAAAGTTAAAAAAAATCTTGACCCCTGACTTTTGAATGGTTATGTATTTTAAATATTTGGCCGAGATACAACTATTTGAAAATCTGGAATCTGAGGATACAGAAAAATCGAAATATTGAGAAAATCGCCTTTAAAGTTGTCCATTTCTATTGGCGATAGTGCTGCATCCATTCACAAAAATAAATGTTTTACATATTTAAGGTGGGAAATTTACAAAATATCTTCATGGAACATGATCTTTACTTAATATCCTAATGATTTTTGGCATAAAAGAAAAATCTATAATTTTGACCCATACAATCTTTTGTTGGCTATTGCCACAAATATACCCGTGCAACATAAGACTGGTTTTGTGATCCAGGGTCACATTTGTGAAAAACCATCATCGTGTTCCTTGCATTTTATACAAAATAAGACTCTCCCGTTTTACTTTTGAGTGTAGATCTTGATGGTTTTATGTTGTTTTTACAGTGTTCTGTGTGCAGACATTTCTTGTTGGATTTAGTTGGTGAAATGTGATCTTTGAAGACTACAATTTGTTCATAATAAAGACTATAGCTTGAATAGTTTGAGAGACAGTGTGTTATGTCTCCCTCTGCAGGCTGCTTGAAGAACTGGTACAGAAAGAGAGGGAGTATCAACAGGTACTGAGACAAACTCTCCAACAGCGGGTACACGACATCGAGCTTATCAGGATCAGACAGCAGTCTGCTGCAGGTTCGTTGTGTAACCAAATCATACACACTTATTGATTTAGACTCGCCTATTATGCCATTCACTCTGTCTTTATTTACACTGAAATCATGCGTAGGCCTGATAATAGAGAAAGTGTTCAACTCACCACTATCTGATTTCCTGTGTCCCATTTTGACCTCTGGAGTTGTTTACAACCAGTTTATAGAACAAAGCAAATACAAGTTCTGTTAAAAAAACTTGCAAGTCGCCATGCTGTCTACCGCCTACATAGGCAACCTCCTAAATATCACAGAACACAACAGTGTTGGTTTTCTGAAATGAAGAGGGAAAGTCCTCAAAGTCATTTTAATGTTTGTTTTTTATAAATCAAATGTAAATTTATGTCCTAGTTACACTTAATGTTGTCACATTTTTTGACACCTGGTTAAATAAACATTACTAACATAAAAAAAATAATTTATTTTTACATTTAGTGTAATTAATGTTCTGTTTATTAAAGCCAAGTATAAATCTTTTTATACATTTTGACTTTTTTTTTTTTTTTACAAAAATAATAAATAAAGGCAGTAACAATTTAAACAATATGTTTTACTTGTGAACTGATGTTCAGCTGTTTTTTTTTAATAGTCAACTTATTTTCATCAGTCATCAAGCTCTGTAAACACTGATCACAGCCAGGAAGATGAACCTTTAATTTCACCAAGCAAAATGCTGTTTCAAGTTTGATTTTGATGTGACATAAAACGGTGATATCTAAGTGGCGGAGTTGTTTACTTACATTTACATTTATTCATTTAGCTGACGCTTTTATACAAAGCGACTTACAATTGCTATATATGTCAGAGGTCGCACGCCTCTGGAGCAACTAGGGGTTAAGTGTCTTGCTCAGGGACACATTGGTGTCTCACAGTGGATTCGAACCCGGGTCTCTCACACCAAAGGCATGTGTCTTATCCATTGCGCCACCACCACCCCTACTTACTTTTTAATTATTCTTCCCATTAATACCATTAATTCTGTCAGGACCGCTATCGGCAAATATGATTGACAATTAGCATACAGTTAGGATTGGAGGTATGGCAGCCTAGCATGGATAAGAGCAGGGAGAGCAGCAATAACCCCCCTTAGGGTAAACAGAACAGAACCAACATGAATGTATTGCAGATATCATTAATTCAAGATTTTAAAGTACAACATAATTCGAGATTTTATTCTGATTCAAGGGGAATCAGAACGCCATACTGACTGGCGAGAGGAGGAGCTGTGGAGGGAGGAGGGTAAATAGCTCCTGAGAAACGCGATAGCTGCTGATAATACTGAAGGAGCTTATATATGTATACAGTGATAGACGTCGTATTCCTATAGGTAGACATGGATCAGCTGAGAGTCAGCTGATGAGAGCTTGACTAACGTGACCTATCAGAACTGACGCTACGCTTAATTTCAGACTGATTAGCGCACGAAAACAAAAGGTGGGATTTATCGGACTAACAAATCATAGCCAATCATAGAGAGACGTGTTGTCCCGCTTTACCTGCTGGTGTCACTGTTGGAGAGTGTTACTTTAGAAAAACAAGTGATTTATACACTTTTTAATGTCATATTTGCAGTTGTTGTTTTTTTTTTATACAGATTATTTTCTCATCCAATTTCTTTGAGGAGGCAACTGAGGCAATGCCTCCTTAAAAAGAATTGGATGAGAAAATAATCTGAGGAAATGCCCATGGCACCAAAGTGACTGATTTTGAATGCTCTGCAGTCTTGTTACTCTGTGAGCCTAAAAATGCTGTCTAGAAGGATCTTAGCATCTGTGCTTAAATATTCCTTCATCTTTCCTTTGTCCTCATCAGAGACACCCTCCACCCCCTCTATATTTCACGTTACTGCACAGCCCGAGCCTGACAAAAAGCTCACTGACTGGCTGAAAGAGCAGGGTGTTGACTCCGAGACCATAGATAAGGTGAAAACATATTAAACACTGTGAATCACGCTGTGTGTATAGTGTCTTTCCCACAATATAAAATGATGACTCACTGTTTATGTTTTCATTGATAAACGAACAGAAGATTCATGCCAAGTGCTTGTGGTTTTTGACAGTTTGTTGCAGAAGATTATACACTCAATGACATTCTCAGCGATGTGACTAAAGAAGACCTTCGCTGCCTCAGGCTTAGGTGAGGGTTTTATTTTTATACGTTTAATTGAGTGATTGATTGTGAATACTATTCATTTGTATAAAGTGACCTCGATTATTTGATCACGCAAGCCACATTTAAAATGCAATAAATATAATACGGTTGCACTTTATTTTACAGTATGTGCACTCACGTGTACTTACCTTATCTACTTGTAGTAGATAAATGTATATTTTTTTGTTTTGTTTTTGTGCATACTATAGGGGTGGAGTGCTGTGTCGTGTCTGGAAAGCCATCCAGAGACACCGAAATAAAGGGCTTAGAAAGGTCAATAATGATGAGGGAAATTCAGAAGGATGAAAGCAGCAGGAAGTTGCTGATAATAAACACCTGAGCCAGCACAATGCATCCTCACACACATCCCTATTACGAGAGACTTGTAATTATGTCATGCTCTCTCCTGGTTGGACATGTTTACTTGTCTTTCAGCTATGACCTAATGTTTTTGTGGTATTTTTGTATATGTTTTAAGCCTCTCCAAGATTTACATCTGATTTCCATTGAATCTCAATTGGAAAACCCATGCGGATGAAACGGCTCAATCTAGGGAAGATCGTACTTTCCGCTTTTTACAGAGAGGTGTTGCCTGTAAAGGAATGACCCTCTCCAAGTGACTTGGGACTGGGCCTACAATGGAAGAGGAGAGAGTGATACCTACTTAATGTAGGACTTCAGATCATGCCATTTTAAATGATAGAAAGTCTCTATAGGTTACTGTTTGTTTTAGCGTTACAAGTCTGGAAAATGTGTTGAGTTCATTCTAAAATATTACGTGACGTACTTTTTTGAGGGACTGCATGGACAAAATGACCACAGACCTCTCGGACCAGGGCTAAGGAGCTTCTTTTAGATGTATTACAATAAGTTTGGATGTAATTACCCCAGTACGTAGATAAATACTTAAATAAACAAACTCATCGTCATAACATTCAGTTGCAACTTTAGGAACTATGGAACTATGATACTTACCTGTAATTCAATCGTCGCTAGGGTTGGGTGGTCTTCAATTTGTCATCAGATGATGCCTACAGTGAACATCGACGTCTGTCAGCCATCGCGATGGACGATGGCATCGTCTATCGGCCCAACCCTAACCGACGCACAACTTTCATTTTTTATAAAAATATGTGCAAGACCAGTCTTGCAGAAAACAAAACCTTTGGCTTACACCGCAATTTACGTTCCACAAACATATGTCCAATTTCTTAAGAATGATGAGACCTGTTGTGTCAGTAGTTGCTTTAATTCAGGTTCATTCAGCCTTCATGTAGTCTGATAAAGAGCTGAACACCATGACCTGAAAATGCAATGACTCAAGCGCCAAAAGTGTTTGTCTTGGATTAACAGATTATTATGTTTGATTTGATTGTTCATCTTTTGTTTTATATCTCAACTGTCGTGTTTCAATGTTAATGCATCGCATATGTTGATCTGTTGAGTGAAAACGGTTGTGCCTGAGCACCATTGTTCCGTCTAAGCTATTTAAATTATTTCTCTACTGTGTGCGCCTAAAGTGATGTGATGATGGACGATGCCTTTCTCTTACTTTTAAAAATGATTTGTAAACTGGATATTCAGGCTGTGTCTGAGATAAAATGCCAACTTGCTTCTCTGATTGCCAAACTCTTCTGGTGAATAAAGTTCAGACATGCAACTGGGTTCCTAAATTGTCTGAACACAGCAAATCGTTTTTCCATTAAATGTAACATGACAGTTGTTAGAAAAAGAAAGTCATTTGACTGCCTTCAAATATTTGCCATAGTTTGGAAACTAAGCTATGGAAAATGTTGCAATTATTGGAACATTCTTGAGATAGAAAGACATGCATTTAAAATCATGAAATGTGAAAGTTTTTTTTTTATTATTAAATGAAAAGTTTGATTTTATGGGAGCGAAAACATTATTTGTTATTGTAAGATTTCCTGTTCTGTATCATGCAAAATTAAGGAAAGTAACAGGTATCCCTGTAGTGGTGTTTGTTTTATCTCAGTGACACAAATACGCTTTTTGCATAATTTTGCATATATTCATCCTCAACTGCTCTCTGGAAACACGTCATGTTTTGGAAAATGAATCAAATTGAAAAATCTTCAGATGATCTGTTTTTCATTTCTCAATCTAAATGCCAGATGCTAAAAAAAACCCAACTAATTGTTAGCATCACAACCATTCACTGGCATTAGATTAGACAAGATAACAAAATTAAGTCAAGTTCGACTTAAGTTCAGTCCCAGTCTTGTCATTTACTTGCGTAGTTTTTCTTTTACATTCAACAAGTCTGTAAACAAAACAAAAACAGTACTATAAAAATAGTCTAAATGATTTGTTCATGATTTAAACTGATTCACTGGTTCTCATAGTGGGTATTGAATTAACAGATCACTGTACAGAGAAATATTTTCAGTAAGGAAAAAAAGACTTGCATTTCCACCTTGGCCTCACATTGCTATAATTTGACTTGGAAGCCTTCTGGCTGTTTTTTTTGATTGAATGTTGTTTTGGCTTTCTTTGAGGTTAAGATAGTGTCACTGTATGGAAAATAGGCCTATGTATGTGCTAATCATTGGCATGTAACTTTTCAGAAACGGATTAAAAGCCATATGTGTTTGGAATGTGATGCTTAGTTGCATCGCAAGACTAACATAAGTATGATGTAGAGTTTTGTTTACAAATATAAAATGTAGTTAGCTATAAAATCAGTGATGTAGAAAAAAAACTTGCTGCAGCGCATCTTGTTTTTCAACTCTTGACTACCCAGAAAAAAAAAAAAGAAAAAAAAAAAAGAATAATGAATTGCCTTAGGCTGCATTTTACCTTGCCGTTTAGTTTTGCTTTATGCCAAAATACCCATTTACTAATTAATCAGTGATAAATTTCTGTGAAAATAATTTTATGAAAATAATTTTAGGTACTCTGTTTGATGTAAAGTCAACATTATAGATTTGACATCAAATTAATACTAGTTGTTGACGTCTGCTCAACATTGTCAACAATGCATGATGTCAAACAAACATTGGGTTTAGACGTCAATTGATGTCGGGCCAATTTTCATTTTCAACCAAAATATTTCTGTCCAATGTTGGAGCATGATGCAAACAAATGCTGGGTTTAGTCGTCAACCCAATTTTAATTTTCAACTAAAATTTGACGTCTGCACAATGTGCAATGTGCTTGCCATCAAACAAACTTTGGATTTGGACGTCAACCCGATTTTCATTTTCAAATTCAACCAAAATTTGACGTCTGCACAAAGTTGGAGTCCAACGTCTTCCTGACATTACACTGACGTCCTGAGTCTGCAGGGAACACGTGCAAATGGGAGTGACCAATGCAAACTTTCTTTTCAGTGAATCAAATTTGGAAATGAAATCATCTTGTTTTTGTGTATGAGCTCATATTTGATGCTCAGCTATCCAAATGAGGTGGTTAGTGTGGATAGTTTTTAGGGAACTACTGTAGAAGGAACTTTTGCTCACTATTAAAACATTATAATTTTCATTATAATTGACAGCCATACTAATCGCTCTTATAGCTGCTCATATCCACCTTATTTTGCAACACGGAATTAAACCATTTTATCTAAATGTCTGAGAATTTCAATTCATTTTCCACTATAGGTTTCCAGAAGAATAACAAAGTGCATTAAACAGTAAAACTATTTGCACTACAAACCAGTGTGTTTATGATTATTATAATGCATTGAATAATGTGATAACATTTACCAGTTTGCAATATAAAGCAGTATATTGGACTGTTTTTGTACTGGTAAAATAAAAGAGGATGAAACTGCAAGCCTGACACATTTCGGTTACAAATGGTCGCGCCTGCTCTTACGTTAAAAATAAGGTGAATAAGTGTAGCATAAAATCCATATATCGGAGAATAATGCATGTATAATTTAAGAAAGTAAAAAGTAAGGATAGAGAATTTTAGTCATTTCACTAAGAAAGTGAGAGAGAGAAAGGGAGAGAGACTCGAGGAAAGAAAAAACAGCAACAACGGATGTAACACGTATGCACAGATAGTACCAGTATTCATGCACGGAAAATATGATATCTATGTCAAACATCACAATGTTTATCAAACAAGCAATTCAAGTGCTATACACAAACTTCAAGTTACATGGGCTATTGCATTCAGAAGGACTTGGCCTATAACTGGAAGTCTTTCTGTTTTTTGTGTTTGATGACAACAAAATATTAATGCAGTACTGAATGCATTGAGTTGGCCTCCAGCATCTTGAAGGAAACACCAAGAAAAATATTGCTCAGACTCTTACCAAAACTCTGAGAAATGTCATTTATAAAGTTCCAGTTAGAGGGAAGAAAGGAAGGTTGCAAAGAAACATGAGGAGGTGATCTGTTTGTGACGCATGCAGTCCATTTTATGAAATCAATTTAAAGGTTAGCCAAGATACAAAAATGTCTGGTATTTAAACAACAGTCATGGAAATAAACTTGGAATGCAAGCTATTCCACCAAAGATAAACATGTAAAGATATAATCAAAACCTCCAACAATGTCCAAGAAGTGACCTGCAAAGTGCCTTCTTCATAGTGTTGCTGGCTTCTTGTCTGCATGGTAAAGCTAGGGGGTTATCACATGCAGCGATTCCATAGAAGAACCATTCTGGGTTTGCCAAAAAACATTTCAGTGAACAGTTCTTAAAGGAGATGTTTTTTCTTGGTATGAAGAACATTTACATTTTCTAAAGAACCTTTTGTGCAATAGAAATGTTCCATGGATGTTAAAGGTTCTTCATGGAAACGTAGATACGAATAAAGAACCTACAGTGGGGAGAACAAGTATTTGATACACTGCTGATTTAGCAGGTTTTCCTACGTACAAAGCATGTAGAGGTCTGTACTTTTTATCATAGGTACACTTCAACTGTGAGAGATGGAATCTAAAACAAAAATCCAGAAAATAACATTGTATGATTTTTAAATAATTAATTTGTATGACATAAGTATTTGATCACCTACCAACCAGTAAAAATTTCCGGCTCTCACAGACCTGTTAGTTTTTCTTTAAAGGGATACTTCAGGATTTAGCATTAAGCTTTGTATTAGTAGAAAACCTGTAGTATTTTCAAATTACCGTGCTTTCTACCCTCATATCCCCCTGAGACGAGAGATTTATGCATTTCTTGTCTGGAAAAAATCCTCCGATGACGCAAAAATCGTCATTTTGCGTCATCGGAGGATTTTTTGGCCAGAGGCTAAAGACTACAGCCAGTAGGAGGGGCTGTCCCGCATGTTTTCAATCCGCCCATAGAGGGTGGGATCTCACTCACAGAATGTACACGTAGTATCAGCCGTCTTTCTTTGGAAGCTAAGCTAGCAGGCTTTTGTTCTGTGGAGAAAGCCGAGTAGTAGGGGTTACCATTACCATCCTCTTTTTCCCGGACATGTCCGGCCGTCGAGATCATCCAAAATGTCCGGGATTCGGCTTTTGCTTTCTGCAGTCGCCATTCATTGTTTACATGCACACCTTTTGTTTCAATCTAACTGAATTCATTCCGATTGGTGAATCTGAATGTAGTGTTTACATGAACGCTAAACAAGTGATCGGTTGATGTGCGTTTTAACATTGCTAAGAAAATTCCCGCTCCTCTGTGAGAGATACGAGACCGATGCGTCTCAGTAATCCCGCCACCGGCCTCACGCCGTTCTCCCGCGCCCCTCAGCCTCGTCCTGCTCGCCACAGTAAACATAATGAATGGCGACTGTAGAATGCAAAAGCCAAATCCCGGACATTTTGGGCGATCTCGAAATCCCAGGCAAACTCGTCACGGAGTCTCACTAGTAGCCTAGCCTTGTTGTTTTCAACTGCGCTCTCTAACCGGTAGGCGTGGCTTGGGAGTGGCCTCCTAGGGCAGCGAAGCAAGTGCATTCTGGGAGTTGTTGTCTTTCATCCATATAAGCCAAAAATACATTTTCTGGATTTTCTCAGTCTAGAAAGCTCTAAATTCAAAAATAATTTCACATTTCTTCTACATAAATGACCTATTTTAAATACACATTCATCTTTCCAGAGGTGAAGTATCCCTTTAAGAAGCCCTCCTGTTCTCCACATTACCTGTATTAACTGTACCTGTTTGAACTCATTACCTGTATAAAAGACACCTGTCCACATGCTCAATCAAACAGATTCCAACCTCTCCACAATGGCCAAGACCAGAGAGTTGTGTGAGGACATCAGGGATAAAATTGTAGACTTGCACAAGGCTGGGATGGGCTACAGGACAATAGGCAAGCAGCTTGGTGAGAAGGTAACAACTGTTGGCGCAATTATTAGAAAATGGAAGAAGTTCAAGATGACGGTCAATCTCCCTCGGTCTGGGGCACCATGCAAGATCTCACCTCGTGGGGCATCAATGATCATGAGGAAGGTGAGGGATCAGCCCAGAACTACACGGCAGGACCTGGTCAATGACCTGAAGAGAGCTCGGTCCACAGTCTCAAAGAAAACCATTAGTAACACACTATGCCGTCATGGATTAAAATCC
The DNA here is from genome assembly GCF_965113295.1 of Leuciscus leuciscus. NCBI lineage: Eukaryota > Metazoa > Chordata > Actinopteri > Cypriniformes > Leuciscidae > Leuciscus > Leuciscus leuciscus. The sequence continues at coordinate 22,837,837 of NC_138735.1, forward strand.
TGCAGCGCACGCAAGGTCCCACTGCTCAAGCCAGTGCATGTCCAGGCCCGTCTGAAGTTTGCCTATGACCATCTGGATGATCCAGAGGAGGAATGGGAGAAGGTCATGTGGTCTGATGAGACAAAAATAGAGCTTTTTGGTCTAAACACCACTCGCCGTGTTTGGAGGAAGAAGAAGGATGAGTACAACCCCAAGAACACCATCCTAACCGTGAAGCATGGAGGTGGAAACCTCATTCTTTGGGGATGCTTTTCTGCAAAGGGGACAGGACGACTGCACCGTATTGAGAGGAGGATTGATGGGGCCATGTATCGCAAGATCTAGGCCAACAACCTCCTTCCCTCAGTAAGAGCATTGAAGATGGGTCGTGGCTGGGTCTTCCAGCATGACAACGACCCGAAACACACAACCAGGGCAACTAAGGAGTGGCTCCGTAAGAAGCATCTCAAGGTCCTGGAGTGGCCCAGCCAGTCTCCAGACCTGAACCCAATAGAAAATCTTTGGAGGGAGCTGAAAGTCCGTATTGCCCAGCGACAGCCCTGAAACCTGAAGGATCTAGAGAAGGTCTGTATGGAGGAGTGGGCCAAAATCCCTGCTGCAGTGTGTGCAAACCTGGTCAAGAACTACAGGAAACGTATGATCTCTGTAATTGCAAACAAAGGTTTATACCAAATATTAAGTTTCTGATGTATCAAATACTTTGACTTTATGTCATGCAATAAAATGCAAATGAATTACTTAAAAATCATACAATGCGATTTTCTGGATTTTTTTTTAAAAAGATTCCGTCACTCACAGTTGAAGAGTACCTATGATAAAAATTACAGACTTCTACATACTTTGTAAGTGGGAAAACCTGCAAAATCAGCAGTGTATCAAATACTTGTTCTCCCCACTGTATGTTGTAAGAGCGTTTGCCAATGTTTAACAACATGCTCGGCCAGCCTCAGAAGACTCTAGACTTTGTACAGCAATGATCTCATGGTAGAAAATTTCAAACGGTAATTCAGGTGGTAAATGATTGCGTCATTATGTTAATATTTAGCTGACCATGCAGGCATTTTAGGATATTTTCGAAGGTTTTGCAAGCACTCAAAAGCTTAGGTGAACATAAAGATGAATAATCATTATATATATATAATATATATATATATATATATATATATATATATATATGTGTGTGTGTGTGTGTGTGTGTATATATATATATATGTGTGTGTGTATATATATATATATATATATATATATATATATATATATATGTGTGTGTGTGTGTATATATATATATATATTATTATTATTTTAATTTTTTTATTTTTTATTTGAGTGATCTATACTGATTGCATGAATCTAGCAGTTTAGACTTTTTTTAAATGGCTAAAATACATTTAATGGCACTAAATGCGTATTATTTACCATAATACATAATACATTTTACCACAAATATATATTTAGGGATGGGCAGTATTTCAGATACATGTATTTAAAATACGTATTTGAAATACAAAATACTATTCTATTGGATGGCCAATTTCACATGTATTTTGTGTATTTTCAAAATATAAAATACTGTATTTGTATTTAAATAAAAATTTTCACACAGTATTTTGTATTTGTGTTTAAATACATTTTTCCATACAGCATTTTGTATTTTTATTTTAAATACATTTCCATGTATTTATGCCCATCTCTGTATATAATGTTATTTTAAAATGTTTAGATCTAAGTGCTTGTTTCAAGACATCTTTTCTAGTGTATTTTGCCTTGTTCTATATTTGCATGTTTTAAGCATAAGCCTCACTATATATATATATATATATATATATATATATATATATTTCTAAAATGTATTCTTACATCACCTTTTTTTACATGTTCCTTCCATTTAAAACCTGCGCTTCTCACCATATTGCTGTTCACATATGCAGAACAGTATTCAAATCATTTCCTGGGTGCTATTTATAGTTCTGAAGGACATCTAAATTTAGCACCTTGCTATTTTTAGACTTTTGCATAAACAAAGTACAAAGTATCCTACAGATAAAGAGAGAAAACAGCCCAAGTGAAATCTATCTTAAGCCCAGATCCAAAACTGTACACATTTTGATTTGATTATTTTCCATAGTTTCAAAATAGTAAAAGGTTACATCTAAAATTAGCCAGTGCTATTTTCTTCATAAGTAATTCATTCATTTCTGCAGATTTTACCTCAACTGGAATTGGAATTGGTGACGCTGTGGAGTAAAAAATTGCCTATCTGCTTCATCAGAATCATGACTTCTCTCTGCTTTCTGTTATTAGTTTCTAGAATTCAGTAATTAAAGAAATTATCATGACTAGAGATTTCGTGCACAAATCAACAGGAACTGCATTAAAGAAAATGAACCAAATCAATGGAAATGTCTAGAAGCACTTTAAAATCAGCATAATGTGAGTCGATCAAAAAGAGTGAAAAGGACTAAAACCACATGCAACCGTTGAAATCTGAGCTTGTGAAGTTTTGTTAATCCAGGTTAAACTACAAATGAATAATTGGTCTGTTCATTAAAGAGACAGTTCACCCAAAAGTGAAATTTCTGTCATTATTTCCTCACTTTGTTATCCATTAGTTAATCTTTGATTTGAGTCGGCATATTTTATGATGTGCTGCACGTCAGTGCTGACACTCTTGAAGGAAGTTTGTTTGTACTGTACGTCAAGATCAAATATGAACCAAAAATGTAAGTGAAATAAGGTGTGACCAACTGTATGCTTACGTTATTTTAGTTGATAAGTCCAAAGGGTCGAGTAACTGTGGATTTAGGCCTTTAAGATGAGTCATAACAGCTCTTACTGTTTATGTCTTTGATATAAAAATGTGTGTAATAGAAATCATCCAAAATTAATCTAACTTCAGCTGCATTCATGATACATAGTTGAAAAAAAGACTGCTCTTCATACATTTATGCAGTGTTAGGGAGAGATAGCCTACTTTTAAAAGTAATGCATTACAATATTGCGTAATTGCGTTAGTTACTTTTTATGGAAGGTAGGCTAATGTGTTACGTTACTTTTGTGTTACTTTTTCTCATCTAGGCTGGGCTTGTTTGTTTTTTTAATAACAAAAAAAGTTATGTTTTTGACAAATGTAAATGCCCTTTCACACCAAAAGTGACATGAATGAGCCTCTACATGTTTAAGCCAAATTCCGGACGGTTTTTTCTTCGGCTCTTGATTTTACACACTTTGTCAGTTTTCTAAAAACTGCGCAGTGTGAATGAGAATGACAAAAATAGAAACAAACTGATACCATCGCCGCAGACATGCACTTCATCGCCTTCGCGTTTCTTCTTGTAGCTTTATCAATGGCTCTACCAAAGGGTAAGTCTTTTATCCTGTTTTCAACATCCTTCCCAACTAGGGTGACCAGACGTCCCGAAAAATTCGGGACAGTCCCGAAATCTAAGATGTTGTCCCGAATCCCGAATCCGGCTACCCTGGTAATCCAGAGTTCTCGCGAGAGCACAAGTTGAATTTGCTCAGCGAGTTACTCTGGTGTCGAGTAATGATGCTCATTAAATATGCCCCTCGATCTGAGCTGCACCAATCACATCGGGTTATCTGATATAGGCGGGCCAGAGGCGAGCTAAACAGATGACGACAGCGCTGTGACGTCGAAGTCATTGGTAAACATTGCAAGATGGCTATGGATGAATACCAGTTGTTTGAAACGGCTTTGGCCGCCACAATGAACGAGTTAGACTTGGCTTTTTATCTAAAACAGGAACAGAAGCCACCGCTCGAATCGTTCCTTTGCAAGAAGGACGTTTTTGCTGTTTTGCCGACCGAATACAGTAAGAGTCTAATCTACCAGTTAGCTCCGCTGGTAGCTAAGCGTATGGGGTTTATTGTTGTGATTGGTCGTAGTGTTATCCAATTGCGTGCAGTGAGATTTTCAAATGCATGTTTGGTGCCGCCCCTCGAGCTGGCCGATTTTCATTAGTCGATGCCAGACCATTAATCTTTTAGATTTAGGTCTGGATTTCCAGGCTAGAATCCGGCCCTAATTGTCCCGAAAATTCTATGGATCTGCCTGAAGTGTACATGTTAAGACTTGCTCCCTTGGTCAAAATAGAGGGGTCGATGTCTAGCTGTTCAAATAAACTTCTCGTCCACTTAACGAAGTTGAATGCACTTCAAAATGGCGGCGGATATTATGGTGCGTTCCAGGCAACCTGCAACCCGTGTTTTTCCAACCTTATACCCGTGAAAGTGCACTGGAACGGCAGTCAAACCCGTGACTTCCCACCCGTGAACTCGTACTAGATCGATGTACTCCCAGTTACGAGCTCTGACGTCACATAGCCCGCGAAACATACAAAACAACAATGGCAGCCCCTACGGGGATGCAGTGTTTCTGCAGGCGGTACACGGTGAGAATACACTTTAGGACAATATAACGTTGCAGTCAAATTACAAATAATATAATAATAATGATAATAATACACACACGATTATGTATTACAATGTTATGTGTCTGAAACAATAAGTATGTCGTGAAAGTGTATGGCCGCATGGAAATGTTAAGGTGACGTAAACCTGAACTTGACAGCATTGATCAGGTAGTTTGGCGTGACTGGCCTGGAACGCTACAAAGTCGTAAGTCGTGGTTTGAAGTCGTGATTTACGTGCTCAAAAACCTGCCTGGAACGCAGCATTACCTCGAGGGGAAGTGCTTAGGGAAGTTCACGAGTGTGTCTAAAAGTGTTAAAGGGATAGTTCACTTTGAGGTGAACTTTGAGGTGGTGACCATAGACCTGCATTATATGACTGACCGACAAGAACGGTTTGACCTAAAAATAGAAACTACTGCGGAAACAAAGACACCTACATCTTGGATGCCCTTGAGGTAAGCTAAAACATACCCAAATTTAATTATCCCTATAAGCAATAAAAACAAAACAAAATTTAACGCACATGTGTTGCTTATCTAAAGTAAGTTTGGCTAATTGATTTGGTGGAATTGGATCATCGAATGTCAGCAGCAAAGACATTGTTTAATAAAGTGAGATTAAATAGCCTACATATTTGTTTTATTTTTTAAATACATTTAATTATTGCAGGTTTGCGTAATATTCTGAGTTTGCAGTTTACTATTTTTATTCATTTTGAGCAATACTGAATCTGTTTATAATAATAATGTTGTCTGATTGCAAGGTTGCATCATGATAATCTGATAAGTATTCATCTACGTCACATGTGGTTTTATCACACATAGCCTACATACTTACATTTGAATAGACAGCATCTAAAATGTAAATCATACACAAACTTTAAAGGCATAAAAATGTTTATGAATCTTTATCTAATCTATTAATTGGTTGGTTCATTCCATGTATTCATTCATTCATGATCAGGTATCCATCACATTGGCCTGTTTAAAAAGGGTTTGGACAAACAGAATTTGAACAAAGTGTTAATAGTTTTTTGTTTGTTTTTTCATCTGAACGCTTTTCCAGGAAAAAGTCAGATTTTAAAGGAATTAATTTATTTGTAAATTAGCCTTTAAATTAGTCAAATGTGTATTTTCAAGCATAATGTAATACATTTATTTCATAGACTTAAGGACTAGAGGAATGTGGTTTGTGGAAAGCAGGAAGTAGATTACTATTCAACTGTCTCACACCTGCTCATTCAGTGGCGTATACATATCCACTGAGGAATTTCAAAGGGGAGTAAACATAAATTCCAAAGGTGGGGGAAACCCAAATCAAGGGCTTAAAAGAGTGATCTAGCTTGAAGCTTTCAGATCTTTTCTCTGTGTGGATTACCACTCTCTTAACAACACTTTAATACTTTATGAGATACTGGACTACTTCCAAAGTTCAAAGATGGAAACAAAAATATGGATTTTGACCTTCGTTACACTCCTCATTTTTCAGGTGGAGACAGAGGCAGGTGAGTGATAGTGCTTTCAAGGAATATGCAATAGATCTTTTAAATTGAATGCGCTCTATTGAATGCGCTCTATTGAATACGCTCTATTGAATACGCATAATGATCCGCCAGCATGTTGTTATTTGACTCTTACTGTGAAAATGTGCTGATGAAATGTTGAGCAACTGCTTTAATATATATACATAACCCATTGATTGCATGGACTAGTATCACTTTAAAAATGAAGATTATGTTTCATGATCAAGGGTACAATTGTAGTACAAAAACAAGATGGATCTCATTACTTGTTCAGATATGGGCCTATCCTATAGCTGAATTTAAATTGAAACCCTTGTAGTAGCTGTCTTTTAAACTAATGCATGTTAAAGTCCTTAATGCTACACTACAATACCGTTTACTATTGTTTTGTCACTTTGGACATTAGTGGAAAGTTTGCCTGTAGATGTGTAAAGACGTGAATAACTCTTTCCCCTCTGTATCACAGGTAGTTGCTGCCTCAGTTACACTAAAAGACCCAGACGCTGTGCAGTTCTGAAAGGCTATGATATCCAAGCTATAACTGGCGGCTGTGATCTTGCAGCTATTATGTAAGTATTTTTTATTTTGCATACATGTTTGATGCACTCTAAGTAAGACAAATAATAAATGAGTATATATAATTTTACAAAAAAAAGTGCACAAAGGCAAAATGTGTTATATTATATAGTTTTGATTATTTCACCAATTGTGACAAACAGTAATAATACAGAATAAGTCTGTGTATTGTTAGGCGTGAATATATGGAAAAATAAGAAAAATTGAATGTGCATTGAATGTGCATTCCTAAGCTTTGTTATATTGCGTTTAAATCTAAAGCATTATCATTGGCGTTTATAACAGATTTTTTTTCTGATTTTGCAAAAATTCTTTCTTTGTATGTTTTGCGGGTTGTATTCGCAACGCCATAAATAAACTGTGTAGTCCTTTATTTTATGGACATAATAAGGATAATATTGTCTCTGGTGCTTGAGTTCATGGCATGTTATGTCATTGCAGCTTCCACACCGAAAAAGGAAAATCAATCTGCGCTGACCCTGCACAAAGTTGGACGCAAAGCAGAGTCGCGTGCTTAAAGTAAGAGAAAGTGACTTATCAATCACTTACACGAAAGAATGCAGTCTTATATTGTGTGCTTAAAAAAATAAATTAATGGAAAAAAAATGTTCTGTCCCCTATAGGATGAAAGCTGCAAGAGTGAAGGACACGGGCATTCGATATCCATTTTAAGAACTTGTTACTACTATGTATATATATATATATATATATATATATATATATATATATATATATATATATATATATATTCTTTATTGGCATTACTTAATTGCACTTTCTGTATTTCTGTATATAAACAGAATATTCTGTATATAAACAGAGTATTTATAGAGGGCGGAATACAAGCTACTATATAACTAGTTTGCTATGTATTTTAGACCTTTTTGTGTTTTTTTTGTGTGTTTTTTATTTTACTTTTTTACAAAGCAAAATAATTGAGAGCTTTTTGTATTGATAACTATCTCACTAATTCAGACCACTATGTTTTTTTTGTTGTTTTTTTACTAATTCAAATACTATTTAAAATGTTTCTTATAAAGAAATAATATATTTAAAGGAATTATATATTTGATAAGATTCTATCATTCACAAATGGTCTCTTGAACCTGTATTTTGGAATGTTGCCTTTGGTTACTCATTGCTGCCCTCTTCTGTTCAAGTCTTGCCACTGTGACAAAGTAGGAAATTTAGTTTTCCTCTTAATATAAAATTAAATAAACATTTTATGCAATTTTATATATAAATTGTTTGTTTTCTATTACATTTCACTTATATTTTCTATATTTACTGTATTTTTAAATAAAGGTCCTTTATTTCACTCTCAATTTCTGTGATGAACTACAGCAATACACTAGCACTACAATGAAAATTATTATACAATGGATTTTAGTTTAAAAAAAGTTTTTTTTTGTTTGTTTTTTTACAAATCAAAATATTTTAGAGCTCTTTTTATTGAGAATGGTTACTAACTATTCAATTACATTTTTGTAGGACTGCACGATAATGGTTAAACTGATAATCACGATTATTTTGCTAAAAAATGACAAGCACGATTGATATCAAGGAATCAATCAAACAGTCTTTGAAAAGGTTTAGATGTCAATGGAGTGAAAACACTTAAATGGATACTAAAAATCTTCGACTGGTAATATAATATGATTTTCCATAAAATAACACACCAAATACAAACCGCCAAGCATGTCATCAAGTTAAAATGAGCGTATTCAATCCTGTAAAAGACTGGACAATCTATAAGTGAAAGGATTTTGGAGCATAAAACATAGAATTTTGTCTAATAATTCTTTACCTGCACATTTAGCAAAAGTTAAGAATGGTTGTTTAAAAGAGCCTTGTTCATGTACGTTTGGATCAAGAATTAAGACCGGCCCAACCAGAATGGTAACCTTTTCGAGCCAGTTCACTACAGATGGTGTTGGATTGCAAATTCTGCAGGTCTCTTATTTCAGTTGCAACGTGCAGCTTTACACCAAAGTTCCTGTTAGTCGCTTCTCTCACAATGATCAGTTCCTCAATATAGTTTAGTAAAAGCACATCCTTGTTGAATTGTTGTTATAGTAGGTTGCACACCAGCAAAATATTTCTGATCTGCTGTTTTCATTAAGACACAAATGTGCTCTTTATTGTGCACTTAAGGATCTAAAAGTGCATCTAATATGCTCTGATTTGCACAGCACAAGTAAAGAATAGGGTGATTGTATTTACCACTTCCTTCTCCTCCACCAGTTTTAGGTTTCAACCTAAAGGTGTTTTTTTTTTCTTCAGTGGATTTCCATAAAAGCAACACTTCACTTGCTATTTTCCTTAAAGGGATAGTTCACCCAAAAATGAACTACTCGTCAATGTTGTTCCAAACCATGTGACCCTGGACCACAAAATCAGTCACATGGGTCAATTTTTTTAAATTGAGATTTATACATAATCTTAAAGCTGAATAAATAAGCTTTCCAGTTTCAAAAAATCGAAACATTGAGAAAATCTCCTTTAAAGTTGTCCATTTATGTTCGCGATTGTGCTGCATTCACTCACAAAAATAAATGTTTTATATATTTACGGTAGGAAATTTACAAAATATCTTCATGGGACATGATCTTTACTAAATATCCTAATGATTTTCGGCATAAAAGAAAAATCTGTAATTTTGACCCATACAATGTATTGTTGGCTATTGCCACAAATATACCCGTGTGACATGTGACTGGTTTTGTGATCCAGGGTCACATATACACAAATATATATATATATATATATATATATATATATATATATATATATATATATATATTAAAGAATGTTTGTAACCAGACAGTTGACGGTAGCCATTGACTTCCATAGTAGGAAAAACAAATACTATGGAAGTCAATGGGGTCCATCAACTGTCTGGTTACAAACATTCTTCAAAATATATATATATATATATATATATATATATATATATATATATATATATATATATACATATATATATATATATTTATATTTATATATTTGTGTTCAACAGAAGAAATAAACAGGTCTGGAACATGAGGGTGAGTAAATTACATTTTAGATTGTTGGGTTAACTATCGCTTTATAAAATCTGCTCTTTATTTAGGATATAACACAAGTGCATCTAATGTAACCGTGAAATCATTAATTCTCAACAAAGTGATTCAAGAGTTTTTAACAGTTTGTAAGATAATTCTGAAGAAATGTAAAGTTCTTACTGCAGAATGAATATATTTTGATAATACACAAACATGCCCATACAGTAAAAGAAAAAGAAAACAAGGGAATTTTTTATTCACCACTTCCTTCTTCTAGTCCGGTTTTGTTCCAGTTTTTTTTCCCAGTTCAGATTGCACCTTCAACACAGACAAAAAGGTAAGCTTATCAAACATATTTGTTTGAAGTAGATCATGATGTGTGTAACTTACACACTAATTACAAGGGCACAAAAAGGTTATTATTATTATTATTATTTAAATTATTGATTTATTATTATTCAGAATGATTTATACATGTATTATTATGTATTATAAAATATATTTAACACAATAAACAACACAGTCTGAAAAATAAAACCAGAAGAAAAGAAAAAGACAAAAAAAGAGGAAAAGTATTCTCTTTTGTTTTCACAAATGCAAATCCAAAATCCAAAATTTGGGGATAGCCTCAGGGCATTACACTGTTGTCACAGAAGTCCACTGAAGGCCAGTGTAGTGAGAACCCATGAGCAGTTTATTTACAAAAACGTGAACTAATACAAAAATAAAAACGAAAACCAGGAACATGACAATGGGAAAACTTCAAAATGAGACATGAAAACATGGATATTAATACAAAACCCCAAACCAAACGTGACAACTGTAAAGTACTTTTTCCATCAAATGTAACAGTTTGTTTTATATAATAATAAGCATTAAGGGCTTTTTAGTGATTTTGAATACAAATAAATTACATTTTGGTATACATATTGTACATTTTTGTCTGCATGATGCCATGCAAAACAGAAGTCTACAACATACTCCATCATAATCCATTGTCCATTACCTTTGAGAGTTACTTTCCATGGGAACATTTTGTGAAGTGTAATTTGTGTAAAACAAAATTATTGCATAATTCAGTACAAAAAACCCCAGATAATAAAGAACAAGAACATGGGAGATACCGTGGAAAAATATATATTACAATGTACATAAAAATTGTTCAATAATACAATATGTTTTCAATGTTTTTTTTTATTGAAGGAGATTTTTTTACTGTATAATGACTGTAATGGCAATAGTAAATGTAAATCATTAGCAAATACTTTGCAGTTAGGTTTGAATTTAAGGTATTTTGCATTGTGAATATTTACCCATCATACAAATAAAGCTTAAGATGTCGATCTAGCTCCTTATTGTCAGAAACATTAGAGTGAAAAAGAAATTGCTGACAAAAATATTAGGCTACACAGCTGGTGTAACACGAAGTAGGAAGGTGAAAACATTTAGTGGAAGTACTAGGACATTCAAACACCATTGAAGAGCTGAAATCGTCACTACTTTTTGTCAACGCAGAAATTGTGGACCTGCAGAAGTGTAAAGGCGAACTAACAGCTAAAGTTTCCGAACAAGCAACAACGATATCGTGGAAGCAACGGCGGTGGTGCATACGACTATACGGAGTTCCAGAAACGGAAAATGTCAAGATTAAAGTCACAGAGATCTGCAAAGGAGTGGAAGCCTACCTGAGTTTGCGGGGGAAATGAGCGAGGCGGTGGACGTTGCTCATTGGGCAGGCCGGTGTCGGGTCGCGCGAGGGTCATTTTCATCCTCTTTGCGCTGCGCTGGGTGAGAGACTTATCTGGAAGAGTGCAAAAAAAACAGCGAATACCTGAAAGAACGCAAAATACGCTTCGGAGAAGACCTGACAAAAGAAGAAAAAGGATCCCGTGCACTAAAAGCACGCAACGAAGGGGAAAAGGCTTACTTCATCGGCTCTAAAGCATACGTTGCCGGTAAACAAATCGTTCCAGAAAAAATGGATACTTCCTGATTCCTGCCAGTGTTTGAGTAAAATCAAGGATGGATCTATTGAAAATAAGCACTTCTTTATTTGATACGTTTACAATCATTTAATGGCTGTTTGCCTATATGTTCAAATTTAGAAGGAGAAAAGCTAAGCTTTCTTTTTCTTTCTTTTTTGACTTTTTCTTTGTTTTTGTTTTGATGGTTTTGAAATGATGTTCCATTAATGCCAGAGGTTTGAGGAACTTGGTCCAAAGAAAAGCTTTTTTTTTCTTTTTTGCAAAGAATGCAAAAGCGACTTAATTTTCATTCAAGAGTCTCATTCGTGCCCTGAGGATTTAAAATTTTGGAAAAAACAATGGGGAGGTGAGATGTGGTTAGCTCATGGGTCAAGGCACTCCGGTGGAGTTGCAATTTTGTCACATACCGCATGGAAAATGTGTCTGGAGCAAGGGTGACTCTCAAGGTCATTGGATAATGCTACTGATTGATATAAATGATTGTAAATTCATTATTGTTAATGTTTATGGGTACTGTTCAAAAGATGCAAACACTTTGTTATTAGGTGAAATTGAAGACTGTGTCAATTCTGCCATGAATAATAACCATAATGCTAAATTAATAATTGGTGGTGATTTTAATTTGGTCATGAATGGTTCAATGGATAGATTTCCTCCTAGAGCAAACAGTGAATCAAGTGATCTTTTAAGTTTAAGTTATAGCCTTGACTTAAAAAGGCTGTACAAAAAAGGCTTGACAAAAAAAACCTCAACTAAGTTTACTTGGAGCAACAAAAATGTCTCATTACAGTCGCGTATTGACCTTCCTCAGACTTAGAACCTTTTATTTTAGAAACATCTATATTGCCTTCTGCTTTAACTGACCATACAATTATTAGCCTTAAAGTTGCATTGTCTGGGCATAAGGATCATAGAATTAGTGGAGGATACTGGAAGCTCAATAATTCATTGCTAAATTTTGAAGACTTGAAATCCATTATAGGAAGACTTATCCAAAGTCACTGGAACTCTGCAATTAATTATGGTGAATTTGGTAAACAATGGGAACATTTGAAATTTGAAATAGGGTGTGCTGTTAGGACCTATGGTAAAAAAAAAAAAAAAAAAAAAAGCTATTAAAAGAAGGGCAGACTTAATTGAAATTTCAGCTGAAATTAATAATTTAATGGAGAGAGCCAGTTTAACTGTTGAGGATCAGGCCACTTTGAATAAACTCTGAAATAAACTTAACAAAATATATGAAGAAAAAGCCAAGGGTGGCTTTATTAGATCGAGAAAGAAGTGGTTAGAGATGGGAGAAAAAAAATAGTAAATATTTCTTTAGTCTTGAAAAAAGAAGGGTGGAGGTAAATGCGATTAGGAAAATGAAAATTGATGGTGCTGTCTGTGAGGATACAACTCTTATCTCATCCCATATAACAAATTTTTTTTGGTAAATTGTATGAAAAGGATTCTAATGCTTTTGACCCTTTTCCTATTTTAAATTCTATTACTTCAAAAAAACTGTTAGTAATTCTATATGTTCAAAAAAATATATATTTGGAAGAAGTTTAAGAAGGGATTAATAACTTGAAAAATAACTAATCTCCAGGGAGTGATGGGTTGACTAAAACTTAAATAAAACTTTTTGTGACCCTTTATATAAAAAAATTGATTGGCAGTGTATGAAGAATAATTTGTCAATGGATGCCTACCTCCATCAATGAGAGAGGGTGTTATTAATCTAGCACCAAAATCCCATAAAGACACTCTTTTGATTGATAACTGGCGCCCAATCACATTTTATATAACGACTATAAAATTTTGGCATCTGTTCTGGCAAAACGACTCAAATATGGCCTGGATGATTTGATTGATGAAGGGACGACACATATCAATCAAACAATGTAATGCTAGTTCTTGATCTGATTGATTATCGTGATTTGGTCTAAGCCTTTGATACTAATAATGACTTTAATTGACTTTGACTTTAATAATTATTTTATCAATGCAGTGAGAACATTATATGTAAGAGGAAGTAGTTGTGTTAAACTTTTTTCTGGAACAACGCCTACATATTCACAGAGGAATAAGACAGGGTTGCCCTATCTCACCCTTTCTTTTTTTGATAGTTACTCAGGTTTTAAATTTAATGGTCAACCAGAATAATATGATTAAAGTTCATAAGAAATACAAATTTCCCAATTCGCAGACGACACCACAGTTTTCCTAAAAGATCAATCGGAAGTTCCTAAAGCATTGGAGACCATTCAAGAATTTTCTCAGGTCTCTGGCCTCTCTCTCAACATTTCAAAATGTGAAATATTGTCTTTAAAACATATTGATAAAACAGCGATCTGTGGAATTCAAATTAAAGATGTAGTTAATTATTTGGTAGTAAAAGTATCCTTGAATTCAAATATGGTTATAACAGAAATTTAAACCCTATTAAAGATGTAATTAAAATGAAATTCAATTCTTGTTTGGCAAGAGATTTGTCTCATATACTGGTTGACTTATTATCAAAGGCAGAGGGTCTATCAAGTGTTTCTTATCTCTTTTCTGTAATGGATTGTCCCAAGTCATTATGTTCCTTAGATAAATTATTATATAATTTCATAAGGAAAAATAAATCACACAAAATTAAAAAGGAGGTTCTAATGGTGCGTTCACACCGGACGCGAATAGCGCGTCAGGCGCGAGTGATTTCAATGTTAAGTCAATGCAAAGACGCGTTACGCGCGTAAAAAATTCCTGCGGCGCGAATGAGGCGTAGAGCGCGGCGCGGTAGACGCGAATACGCCTCATTCGCGCGTCAAGTTCGCGCGAATTGAGCGTCTGGCGCGTTAAGCGCGTTACGCGCGAATGTTTTATGTAGTGCTATTTGTGCATTCTCGTGTTTGACGCGAATTCGCGTCTGCCGCCCGAGTTGAAAAATCTGAACTTCTGCGTCAATTCGCGCCGCGTTAACCAATCAGGAGCCTGCTTGCTGCTGTCACGTGGTGAAGTGACAGTTTATAATGTTATTTTATGTTTGGCCTCAATAAATTATTTTGTAATATGACTAAAATGCACAACAAAGCAAATCTTTCACATAAAAACTCGATTTCAATATATGAGAGATACTCATTTTGTATTGAATGCTATTTATTCCATATCTATTCTAGATTATATGAAACATTATTATTCTAATGTAAAGACAACAAACACAATTTAGTGTATAAAAACAAAAATCACAGGACAGGTTTCACTTTTGGAGGCTGACTCCATTTATTATCAAAACAAAAATAAATGACAGATTAGGTGGGTGCGGGCGAGGGTGAACCTCGCGCCGGGCTGTAGAGCGCGGGCTCGTAAGCCAGCGACCACTCGAGGCCGAGGCCTCACGGCCTACGCTGTCCTCGTCAGCGTCCTCACGTTAGGTCCACCAAACCTAGCTCCTGGAGAAAATTGTGAAACTCCTGAAACCCTCTGGAGGGTCTGGTGGACCCGAGTACAGCGACGATGTCCCCTACGCAGCTGTTTCTGCTCTCCAGAGCATATACGAGCGATGACTCTCTCGATTAATGCTAACGCTAATGCTCGATAAACATCTAAAAAAGATGGCCGCCAAAACTTTCACCTCTGACGCGCGTAAATTTCGCTTCAAACTTTTGTTTTTACGCGCGTTAGACACGCGAATTAACACAAAGTGGTCAAGCGTCAAACTAGACGCGGCAGGCGCGAATTTGACGCGCTATTCGCGTACGGTGTGAACGCAGCATTAGAAATAGGATTAGTGATGGAGGTCTTGGAGTTGTTGACTTTACCCTATTTAACCATGTGTTAAAAGTAAATTGGTTAAAAAGATTTGTTAAAAAAACAGATTCTATATGGAATTTATTTCCTAATTTTGTTTTTAAGAAAATTGGAGGTATTGAATTTTTGTTATAGTGCCCCTTCTCACTTGGTAAACTGCATTAAATTAGCAAAATTTCACCAACAGCTTTTATTATCATGGTTACTGGTTTACAAACATAATTTTTCACCTCACCGTTGTTTTATTTGGAATAATCAGAATATTATTTACAGAAATAAATCATTGTTTTTTAAGAGATGGTATTTAAATAACATATATATTGTTAATCAGCTGATGGATGACAATGGTCTTTTTTTTTTTTTTTTTGGTCTTCGTTAAAGGAATATAATAGTGTATTCAACGCCAGTATAAAAACTCTCTTGAAAGGAGAGCAAACTTATAGTTTATATATCTTTGTATAACACTTCTATTTCAATTGAAGGGATTTTGATTACTGATGACAAATTCAATAACCATTTTGTTTGTAATCTTATGAATAGAAAATCTATTCCAGCATCATCTTTCAAGTGGATGGCGTTATACAATATTAATTGGAGAGTTATCTGGTCTCTTCCACACAAATATTTGTTAACAAACAAGATAAAAGAAGTTACATTTAAAATATTACAGATGTTACCACTGTAATAGTGTACTCAATAAGTATTTCCAAAACATAGAAGATAAATGCACTTTCTGTGATGTTGAAGAGACAATTGTACATCTTTTTTGTGAATGTGTTTGTGTTAAAGCTTTTTGGAATGAGTTATGTACCTATCTCTCAGAAAAAACAAATGCCAAAATATGTATTAACACCTTTAGTATTATTTTTCTTTATCATAATCCAAATTCTCATATTCAGTAAATTGTAAATTTTTTTATGATTCTTGGTAACCGTTTTATTCACAAATGCATATTTTTGGGTAAGATCCCGCGACTGTCTATTTTTCTAGTAGACTATAATTCCTATGTTTTGTCTTTGATGGGCATAAAAAACGTCAAAGATTGCTTTCAATGTTTAACCTTGTATATATATATATATATATATTTTTTTTTTTCTCTGGCACTCTATTTTGTTTGCCTGATAGTTGGAAAAGTGCATTAATACTACCTTTTGGTAAATCAGGTAAAGACACAACTAATGCAGGAAATTACAGACCTATAGCCTTAACATCACACCTATGTAAATGGATGGAAAAGATAATTGTCTGTAGATTGTCATATTATTAAGAGCAAAGAGGATTGCTAAATAAATACCAAAGTGGATTTCGTAAAGGAAGATCTACGGTAGATGCTTTGGTTAAAGTTAGCAATGAGGCAGAAAAGGCGATTAGTATGAAAGAGATCATGGCTATAGTATATTTTGATATTGAAAAAGCTTATGATTCAATGTGAGAAGGACTATTGATTAAAATGCATAAAATGGGTATTAGACTTCCTGTCTAACCGAACTAGTAAACATTAAACATGTGACTAATAGCATACAGAATGCTATATTAAAAGTTGAAAGATGGTCATATGATTGGGGATTTAAGATGTCAGTCGCAAAGTCATGTTATATGTTCTTTACCAGAAAGAGAAGGATTCATAACATACAGTTTAAATTGAATGGACAAAATATGGAAAGAGTGAAAGAGTTCAAGTATTTAGGATTGTGGTTTGATGAGAAATGTATATGGAGGAATCATATTAAACAGGTTCAAACAAAATGTAAAAAGGTACTAAATCTCATGAGGTCAGTTTCTGGTTATCAATGGGGAGCTGATAAACAATCGTTACTAGATATTTATAGGGCCTTAATACACTGTAAAAAATGAATCATGAGTCTTGTAATTTTCATTAAAAAAATGGAGGTGATATTATGTATATTTTATTAAGAAAATTGTGGTTCAGTGTTTTATTGAAAATATTGAGAACATTTCACTAATAACACCAAGAGAGGCATTTTCCTATTTTTTTTTAAGGAAACATACACAATTTTAAGGCTTGAATTGAGGAACTGATAAACCTCATAAAATTAAGGAAAAGGGGCCTATTTATTTTAAGAGAATTAGCTCATTTATGCGGTTTTATTTAGAGACACCATTGTTTGTTCCCAGCATGCTTTGCACATGGCTGGAAATGGAGAGTAAATCTTGAAATTAAGTGTTATTTCATGTGTTTTTGAGTAAAGGGAAACATCTGTTAATGTTTAATGTTCAGGTATGTTTGACATTTGAAAGAGTTTCTATTATGTTAAAATTTTGATCGTTACCATTGTGCAGAAGCGTAGGGCTTATGTTTAGACTGTGAATAACTAAGTTTTTAAATATTCTGAAGTATATTGTTACATACATGTAGCAATAACTCTGCTAATGATAGTGCAGTAACAAGTTTGATTCTGTGCTGTCTTAGCAGCATACAGTCTTATTATAAAACAATATATCTCAAAGTTAAATATAAACGGGTCATATCCATTCACTTGACTTCACACAATTTTGAGAATAAAAAATGCTTGAAATAAAAAAGCACATTTCACTAAATTCATTATGTCATAGACTAAATAAATTAGGGCATTTTACATGATTTATTCAGGTAGATTCCATGAATGAAATCAAGCTTTAACTATACTCAAAAATAGTATGTGTAATATTGTTACCATAATTTTTTTAAGTAAATAGCAGTAACATTTTTTACAGTGTACGATCGTGTATTGATTATGGGTGTATGGTATATGGAGCAGCAGCCAAGAGTAATTTAAGAAAATTAGACAGAATACAGTTTAGAGCTCTAAGACTCAGTATAGGTGCAGTGAGAACAACCCCTACTAATGCACTGCTGGTAGAAGCTGATGAATTGCCATTATATTTAAGACATTCTAAGCTGTCTTTAGCATATTGGATCAAGTAACAAGGATCTGGAGAGGAACAACCTGCAACAAAGGTTCTGTGTGATTGTTGGGAATATACACAACAACTGAAAGGTAAAGGATTTGGTTGGAATATTAATGCAGTAGCAGAAGAATATATAGCATAGAATATGGACCAACTACTGTATGGGGTAATGTTCCTCCGTGGATATTTCCTGTGCCCTATGTGGACATGAAACTTCTGGAGAAGAAGGAAGAATGGAATGAAAGTAATGTGAATAATATAGGATATTTGGTTCGAGATTATGTGAAGAGGAATTATTTTAATTATATGCTAATATTTACTGACGGATCAAAAGATCCAGGGACTGAGCATGTAGGATCAGGAGTATACATACCTGAGTTTGATGTAGGTATTTGTAAAAGAATCAATGATAAATTATCTGTGTATACAGCAGAAATGGTTGCTATTATTTTAGGGTTACAGTGGATAGAAGAGGTGAGGCCAGAGAGAGTTGTCATTTGTTCAGACTCCACTGCCGCCCTGTATAGTTTGAATTCCAAAAAGGTAGTAAGAGATGATTTGTTGATTGAAATATATACAATAATGCTGAGAATACAAAGATCTGGAGGTGATGTACAATTTGTTTGGGTCCCGGCTCATGTTGGTGTTGAGGGAAATGAAAAAGCAGATGAGATTGCAAAGACAGCGTTTAAAAGTAAAAGATGATGAAATAATGAAAGTTCCGTTTGGAAAAGGAGAGGCCAAATCATTCATTAGAAAAGCAGTGAGTGACATATGGCAGAAGAAGTGGGACACAGACACTAAAGGGAGACACTATTACAGCATTCAGAAATCAATTAAGGTGAAGGGTTTTAAAGGGAAATATAGAAGAGATGAAGTGATTTTTTCAAGATTAAGGTTTGGACATACTGGGTTAAAATCAACGCTGTGTTTAATGGCAAAATGTGTGTCTGATAAATGTGAGGTTTGTAATGTTCCTGAAAATGTTGAGCATGTCATCATGAAGTGTAGTAAATATGATTTTGAGAGGAACAACTTACATGATAAGATATGTGAATTAGGAAGGGGATGGAATTTAGAAGGGATTCTAGGGATGAGTGAGGAAACAAGGAAGTGTTGGAAAGCTCTCTTTAACTTTCTCAAATCTACAGGGTTACATATAGGTTTGGTTAAATAGGGGTGTTTTTTTTTTGTTTGTTTTTTTGGGTGCACTGAAGTACTAAAATCTTGATTTACACACTCCGGTACAGTAGGTGGCGGTATGCACCTGAAAAAGTTGGTTGCAACCCGCCATAAATAGTAAAGAAGAAGAAGAAGAAGTTTAGATCTGCGCCAGTGCGCGTGCGCGGTGTATACGTGCCGTGCATGTTCCACCCACCCACCGTCTACGGTTCAACCCTAACCGGTGTTGGCGGCCGAGCGCGTGGAGAGCATTCAGGAGGACATTAAAAATTCGCTTTTGCAAGTAAGTACTGGCATTTAAACAACACACATAAGAAGAAACATTCATTTACAGGACCAGTATTCTCATGTAAAAGCAAGAATGTTGCACTTCAATATGCCACTACGCTCCATCTTTAATGAATTAGCAGGATGGCTGCAATGACAGCTAGGTGAGAATATCGTGTACTGTCATTGAACCTCATCCCATGCTTTGGATGAATAAATAAGTTGATTGTTGTTGTATGTTTTTTAGCGGTTTGCACTATTGTTAAAATGTTAAACATACACATTACTTATGTGGTTAAAACTAGAAAGATCAGTAGATAGTCTCTTTGACAATGATTATGTAGGCGGAAATACAGACCTAAAATTGAAATGTAAATGGGTAATAAACAACAATAAAAAGGTCTTACTTGGCATAACGTGATCTGAATTTAATATTAATTTGTGCTTAAGGTTGTGTTCTATTAATAATTTCTCTAGAACATAAGCTAAAGTAAGGATGAACTATATTTTTGCGCCACGAGCACGTGGGCAGGAAGGAAGTGCTAACATCTCTGACCTTCAAGTGTTCTATAAAGAGTAATACATATATTTGCCTTATTTTCTTATATAAACTTAATGACTACTTTACAGACAGTGAAAATAAATAAATATATTGATATTCGTCCTTGCTGCATGTGCTGTAATAAGGAACTTCCTTGTAACCTTGTAGTCTGGAGATTAGAATAACGTAAAAAAATAGGCCTATATTTTCTAATTTTGTTGTTTTCTCAATGCTTTGCATTAAGTGGTTTATAACCTGATTTACAATAGAAGTCATTGTGAACTCTCCTCCGTATCCATGTGTGATGCTGTTTGTGACTCTCACATGTCTTGAAGGATAATATCTTCACGCTTCCATGTCTAATTGAGCTTAAATTGCATTTATGCTTGGAAGGGGACACCCCCATCCCCCCCATACTCATTGGGCTGACATGTTGATCACCTTTGCTGGATAAATGAATTAATTGGACTTAGAATAGAGATGAGATTGTAATTTCAGTTTTTTATTTGATTATTAAACCCGCTTTATACTTTTTATAATTATTTTCCTGTTCAAGGTTGTTGAAACGTGATGAATGCTGTTTTGTGCTCAAGAACCTTGAAATATCATTGCAGATAGTATCGGCATCGTCAAGGTCATTATCTAAACTAAGGCAAAGGTTGGGTTGGGTTTGGCTTAACGTTTATTTAGAAGTGTCCTGACTCATTCATTGGCCTTCTAGCGTTTTTGTTTTCAGTCTTAACTGCCAAACTCTTTCCTGTTAAGTTGGCGCCAATTGTGGCTGTTGGTGGTTGAATTACTAGGAAGTTATCCTAGCCACATGCAACTACTTCCTCTAATGAAACAATTAGTTTTTTGTCATTCAAACAATTGTAGATTCAGTTAAATGCAGAAAAATGATATAATAAACCTCATAACAACAGACATTATTGGGAAGTATGTCCTGCAACAAGTATTTCCTCACTAATTATAAAGCCACAGTTTTTACAAAGACTGTCTCAAAAAAAACTTTTGGGTCATAAACCTGTGGCTCTAATTTTTCTGTCATTGCTTGTTTATCTGGATAGTTGCTGTTTAATATACAAGTTTAAACCTTAAACCAATGCACGCCAACACAATACATTTTTCTTTTACATTTCTCCTCTGCCCTAATCTAGCTGTATAAAACCTGGCATTGTACTGTATACTATAAATATTTTTGGATTTGGGGCGAATTGCTTATGTTTCTCTTGTTGGAAGATGCTTTAGTTAATGCAACTACTAAATGCGTAAATTTAAAAGTAATTTTGTATTTTTCCATCTGTATTTGTCACTCTTCCTTTAGTTAGTGTAAATAGGTTATTGGGCCACTAGATTTAAACTAAACATAGTATTTCACAATTAGTTGGCTAAATGTTTTTGGTGCACGTCACATTATCAACATTATATAATCGGCATATTGATTCCTATCACTGCTTTAACTAGCTCTGGAGCCGCTGTAGAGGGCGGCTCTGGGTTTTGGATGCAGTTCAACGAATCAAAAGACTTGTCCTTTTTTCAGTGGATAAATAATGTTTGAACTTTGAACAAGTAGGACTGTGTTTATGAATTCAGAGACTTTAAAAAAGGGCTCTTTGTCTGATCTTGTGAGAAACTTTGTTGCTAAAGATATATCTCTTCCATTTCAGATACCATGGCGGGAACAATTGACCAAGCCAAAATGAAAATTTCGAGAATAGTAAGTTCTGTTTTGAACAAACTTGTCATTGACTTTTGTGTATTTCTCTGGAATTTGAAGCTTAATTATTTCCCCCCCTGTTAACAGATAAACGGTCGCTCATACAGCCGGTTCAGTCAGAATCCTGATGGAGACAGCAGCCGTGTGGAGGTGAAGCTCTCTGTGGAAGGTGAGGAGGAGGAAATGGATGTTACAGAACAAGGACACGTGCAACGCGACGAGTACATCGGATCCAGTGTGTTGGCGCCATTGACCAAGCGGAGGATTCTGGTTTGCGTGGGTGTAATGCTGACTGTCTGTTTGGGTGAGTGTTTATGTAGTTTATTCAGTTCTTTACCATATCCTAATGTCATTAAATATCATTCAGTCATTATTAAAGAATAATAAACTAGTGGCCTTATGGTCGTTTGAACACATTTATAATGATGCTATACATTTTGTATATTATAATGATGCTATAAATTCTGCTCTAGCATTTGTCTGTGCTAGAGCAGATTTGAATTTAGCAGTTGATCACATGACACACTGAACATTATAATCACACTGATGTGATCGTATGCTCCAGGGAACAGCCTAGAGTGGTCACATCAGTGAGATCATATCATGATTTGTTTAAGTGTACACCCATACTTTTTGTTCATCCAAAGTTTGCCAAATCTATGACATTCCACATTATACAGTAAATTCCGTTTTTATGACTGGATTCCATGATTCCACATTGCGGAAAGGGGATCAGGTGATCTTGTATTATTCTTGGTTTATGTACATTATCCCATGCACTTCATAAATTGTTTACTGTTTACCATGTAAATATAAATAAACAGATATGAAAATATTGATTTAATTCATTTGTTAAAAGTGATATAAATGTGTCCAGGGATGATGGTCTGTTCAGTACAAAAATGCTTCACCCCATAATGCTGTGAGTGACCAACTCATGTGAGAAACTACTCTCTTGTTTTCTCTTTTCTTTTTTCTTTTCTTGTGCCAGGTTTAGTCATTGGATACTATATCCACCGTAAGTCTGAGTCGCCTTCCTGCTCTTTGGAAAACTCTGAAGTTCAACCAATTTATGCTGCTTCTGCACCTTCTATGGATTGGAGTGACATTGTTAAACTTCTGAATGATAAACTGTCATCTGTAAACATCGAAACAAAATTAAGGTATCTTTAAATCATTAAAATGGTAACACTTTAGTTTAGGATACAATTCTCACTTTTAACTAGCTTATTAGCAAACATTTTACTAGGATATTGGTAGGCTTGTTGCGATAGTCGGTGTTACCGGTGATACACAGTGTTTAACCCACCTACCGGTCATAGCACTTGACCACCGTCCCCATCGTGTTGAAGTTTTAGCCTTTAGCAATAAAGCACTTAATTCAGTTAGTGACTACGTGCCTTCGTAATTTAGCGTAAGCGGAACGAGCGCCGCAGTAAAGCAGCAGGTGTCCGATTTCATTTATCATTTGAGGAGAGTGAGGCGAGCTAACTGGCAAAGGATGGCGGAAGATCTGGTTTCAAAGCGAAATGCAAAAGCACCTATTTGGAAATATTTTGGATTCAAACCAAATGCCAACAGGGAACCTGAAAACGTTAACGAGGCAACCTGTAAACTTTGCCTGATGAAAGTGGCAGCATCCGGAGGTAACACTTCGAATTTACACGCACATCTTTTAACAGCTTAACGTGAGTTTAATTTTTATATTAGGTTTTTTTTTGCACTTAAGTGTCCAGTGATTATTCGGGTAGGCTACCTTATTTAACGAAGTTTTTGATGTTCGTTCGTTTCATATTCGATGGTTGTGCGGTGTTTTTTTTTTTTTTTTTGCTGAAAAAGGCAGGCACTTTATTTAACGAATAGTGAATTTTTTTATATAATTTCTTGTTTGATACTTGCACGATGTGTGCAGTGATTCGTTTTGTTAATAAATGCACTTTAAAGGTGTTTCATAAGTGCTTTTGTTTAGTTTTTGCATGGTGTGTCAAGTTATTATTCATTTTGCAATAAAGATGTGTGTAATACAAGCGAGTTTCTTATTGTTTTGTGTATTTTTATTAAGAATAAAATAAATTAACCCATGATTAATTCAAACAAATGCTACTGAATTGCCGCTAATTAAAGTGAAAGTAAATTGAGACGTGTGCACGTCCGCATTTTCGGCCATCCGAAATCCCCGACACGCAACCCCGGTGACACCGGGATTACCGGTTTTTTTACACGTCGATTAACCGGTGGAAAAAATCCGTCACCGCAACATCCCTACATATTGGCTGTTTATTAGTACTCATAAAGCACATAATATGTGATTAATATTATTAATGCCTTATTCTGCATGACCTTATTCTACATCCCTAATCCTAACCAATACCTAAATTTAACAATAGAACAACTAATAATAAGCAGTAATTAAGAGTTTGAGGTTAGTTAATAGTGAGTATTGGACCCTAAACTAAAATGTTAGCTTTAATATTATTGATTATTGTTAGCATTGCCAGTTTAAACATTAACACAATTGTGAATGAGTAAATGTACGCATCTGCTATTGTTCTTTTCTGACTTTCGATTGTTCTTCCATCAAGGGAGAATTCCCAGAGGGACCGTTATGCAGGATCACCTGTAGATAACAAGTTAGGTGACCAAATCCATGATATTTTCACCAAACTGGAAATGGAACCCTGGGTTGATGAGCACTATGTGAAGCTACAGTATCCTAACAGGTCAGTAATCTCTCCAGAAACACTGTACGATAAAAAGAAATCACTCTGCAACCATCAAGTATACTCTGGCAACTGCACAGCAGTTGAACACTGTAAAAAACGCATAGCAACACTTTAGAACACCATAGTAGCTGCAGTCATAGTTCTTCCATCTTACTTTGATTGCGCTATTTGTAATATGGACTGTTTTTAACCCTAAAAGCTCCAAGCCAAACAAAGTGTGGTTTGGTTCAGAGGAGATCGGAAGTCCAAAGGGTTTCCTGGCTTACAGTGAAACAGGACATAAAGAGGTGAGCCTTCATCTTCCTGCAGGAAACACTTGAGATTCTTTTTTTTTTTTTTGCTTGCTTTCTCAGTCAGCTATGTCATGTAGTTGTCCCATGACTTGCATTCTCAATTATTTTCTCAAACAATTATATTCACAGGGCAGAGTGGTGTACGTCAACTATGGTGAGCTTGCTGACCTGCAGACCGTGAAGAACGAATACAAAGTGAATCTAAATGGGTCTGTCGTACTGATGAGAGCTGGAAAAATCAGCATGGCACAGAAGGTAACACTAAGTTCATTTTCTTTCTGAACTATTAGTGTTTTGCTAGACACTCCTGGTTAAATATGCCCAACTCCATTAACAGTAACAGTCTATTAATAGTAACATACTTTTTGCTAGTGCTGATCAAAATATGTTTGTCACCATTTTAGGTTATGAATGCTGCTAAGATGGGTGCAGTAGCAGCTCTGATCTACCCAGACAAGGCTGACTATAAAACAATGTCTGAGGATACTGAGCTCTATGGTCATGTAAGTTATGCAGAAGAATGAAATTCATATGGTTGTGTTGACTGTTTTGCTATTACAACTTCTTTAATTAAATAAAAATGTATTTCAAATTGAAAGACTAATTATATTATATTATTTTATTTTATAATAAAAGTTTTTATAATATATTTATTATAATGTTTTTTTAGATATTGGCAAAGGCAATATAAATTGCCTGTTAAATTTGGACTTTTACAATACATTAAAAATCAGTAACAGTGATGGTTTGATTACAGTGATCACAAATGTGTTTTATTTATTGTTTTTGTTGTTTATTCATTCATTCTGGTCATTAATTACAGGTCCACCTTGGATCAGGTGATCCTTACACCCCAGGATTCCCATCTTTTAATCACACACAGTTTCCACCAGGCAGGTCCTCTGGTCTTCCAGGAATTCTCGCCCAGACGATTACTAATAAAATGGCAAAACAAATATTTGCGTACGTTATAGTTTTGGTTTACTTTGATCACATTTAAAAAAAAAAAATCTTTTTCCAGAAACATCAAAATTAATTGGTATTCTTTCAATTCTCACAGAAAAATGGAAGCAAGCAAAGTTCCTGATCATTTTAGAGGTGACTTCTCGGATTACAAGTTGGGACAAGAAAATGACAAAGTAGCCGTAGATGTCAATAATTACCTTGTTGACACCAAGATCCATAACGTGTTTGGAGTCATCAAAGGATACGTTGACCCTGGTGAGTTTCTACATTTTGCTTAAATAAGTCTAGGGATCTGAACGTCTCTAGTCTCATTGTGGTTGTGTGAATCCGTCAGATCGCTATGTCGTGATTGGAGCGCAGAGGGACTCCCTGAGCTGGGGATATGCCAAGTCTACAGTTGGCACTACTCTTCTGATGGAGCTTGCAAGGGTTTTCACAGAGATGAAGAAAGGTTTGTTCTTCTCTACCTGTGTTCAAATGCAGTCTGTCAGTAGATTGTGGCATCATGCGTTCACTCCTTGTCCTCTTCACCTTAGATGGTTTCAAACCCAAAAGAAGCATTGTGTTTGCCAGCTGGACTGCAGGGGATTTTGGTAACGTCGGAGTTACTGAATGGCTTGAGGTTTGTGTGCCAATGTCATCTGTGCTTGGCAATAATTGTAAGCAGTTTGTTTTAAAGCTCAGTTACGGTTTTGTAACGTGTTGTTTCTTCTGTGTTAAACAGGGATACTTGGCGTCACTGGACAGGAAAGCCTTTACCTACATCAGTTTGGATGGGGTTGTTACTGGTAAGTTTACTGAGTGCAAGTTTATTATAGGCTTTTGTACAACAAATTACAAATGTTTTTATTTTATTTTATTTTATTATATCTATTAAGGTTTGTCACAATACCTTAATGTTTTTCGGTACCAAGTTGCACAATTTCCTGTAAAGACAGAATGTCATGACTGTTTTTTTGTTGTATTAATTCTTCACTGTGTTTACAATACAATACAATGTTTATTTATAAAGCACAATTTAAAAACAACCGAAGTTGACCAAAGTGCTGTACACACAGAGAGAGAAAAAAGAAAATAATAAAAAGACTAGTAATAATAAAATGTAAAAATAAACATTTTACAATTTATAAACACCAGTTATAGAATGGGTATAACACACGAAAGTAAAATCATAAAACAATGAGTCAAGATGTATTAAACGCCAAAGAAAAGAAATAAGTCTTAAGAGTAGACTTAAAGGCCGATAGAGTTGGGGCAATTCTGATATGGACCGGGAGACTATTCCATAATTTAGGGCCGATGGCAGAAAAGGCACGATCTCCTCTATTTTTTAATCTAGTCCTCGGAACTTGCAATAGACCAGAATTAGCTGATCTAAGTGACCTTGACTGAGCGTAAGGGTGTAGCAGGTCTGACAAATACTGTGGTGCCTCATTATGAATGGATTTAAAAACAAACAATAGAATTTTAAAATCAATTCTATATTTGACCGGCAGCCAATGTAGTGAGATCAAGTTTACACACAGATATTATCATTATTATTATTATTAGGGGCCCAAGATGTTAAATCATTATGCATCTTATCTTTTCCCAACAGTTTTTTATCTGTGTGAATGACGGAATAACTTGAGAAATAAATAATTAAATGAATGCGTTTAAATATCTCTATTGTGCCTTTTTCTGAATAGCATGCATTTCTGTAAATGAATATTCAACACTTCCATATTAGTAGAAATTCCAAGATGTTTGATTTTGTGGTAAAAACACATCATATTGGAAAAGATACATGGCAGTTATATTACCTAAAACATATTAGTGCCTATGCACCTGAGAAATTCGATGGTGATCATGTGGCGGACAAGTTCGAGTTCCACTAATGCAATTTGTAGGTTCTTTCCCTGTCTTCTCCATATCCTTTAAAAAATTAAATGTTTCTATTTAATCATCAGGTGTGGGCTCCTTTAGAGCTTCTGCCAGTCCTTTGTTGCACACCCTTCTGCAGAACACCCTGAAAAAAGTCAAAAAGCCTTCAGGTTCAAGCCTTCTCCAGAGTTTCGGTGGACATTTGTCATCTCTGTGAGTAAATCTGCTTTGATTTTTGCTATAATGGATCGAAACATCAAGATAATCATGATTGTTTCTGTGGTGATATGCCATGCACATGCTCCTGAATCAGTTGTCGTTTTATTCCCAGTCTGAAGCCAATGCAGATGGATGATGCTGCATATCCTTTCCTGGCCTTTTCTGGAATCCCATCTGTGTCTTTTAGTTTCACCCCTTCTCAGGTAAATGGTTTTTTTAATGTTTTATTGGTCTGTCAATTTAACGATAAAAAAATGAAAGAATTGATCAATTAATCATTGCGCCTGACCTTACTTAAGGTCCCCAAAAAGCCATTTTTCTTACTATTCAAGCTCACTACCCAGTGCTTTTAAGAGACTGATGGCCCTAAGTGTTGCTCTGTTCATAAAGGTCATCCAAATGTTTGTTTACTCATTTTATGATTTCTTTCACCAGGCCACTGGTGACTACGAGTATTTTGGAACCGATATGGATCGTCAAAATGAACTGGATCGTATCACCGATCAGAATGTGGTTAATCAGGTCTTGGTTGCTGCTCAGGTTGCTGGGCAGATGGCCCTCCGTCTCGTTCATGACCACATTCTCAAACTGGACGTTACCACGTATGGCAACGTGATCACAGATCACGTGAGCAACATCATCAGTCGTGTTAAAAGTCTCAAATATGACAAGGTACTGCTTTTTGTCATATGCATGATGTTTTTGCTATGCTGGTTTACTTAAACCAGTTTTGAATTTGCAAAATAACTTGCTCGTTTCTCAAAATTCTTTCAACAGGTCGATCAAATTGAGTCTTTGTCAACGGAGTGGCTGAACGCAGCAAAGAGCTCCTTTGGCCGTGCCGCAGCCTCTCTAGTTATTGACACCGATAACAGCGACCTGGATGACATCGAGATGTGTCGCATAATCAATAACCGCATAATGAAGGTGAAGTTATTCTCTTGGCTTCTCTAGGCGCATCTTGTATCATTGATTGATGCATATTGGCCAAGTTCTCATGTTCTTGTCTTTTTTTTTTTTTTTAAGGTGGAGCATAATTTTCTGTCCCCTTACGTCTCTCTGAGAGAGATCCCGTTCCGCCACATTTTCTTTGGTAATGGGTGGCAAACCACCACAGATCTGGAAAAGTACCTGGATGATGTACATGCAAAAAATGTAAGCTTCGACAAAGACCAGGTCCTAAGAAATTTTGCTCTACTCACCTGGACCATCCAGGGCTGTGCCAATGACCTGGCTGGAGATATCTGGTCCTTAGACAACGAGATATAGCATTTTTCAGCATTGCATCAACCAAGCTGACATCGGTTTTGCTTAAAAGTGCTTCTCGATACACACATAATCCTGCCACTATGAAAGTAGATTTGATTTGATTTGGAACAATGAATTTTGCCCAAGATGCTTCAAAATGTATGATAGGGCAGCTTTAAGTTAAATTGTGAAAGTTCTTTAAACATTAAGAACTATATTGAGATAATAAAATAAGAATGATATCTATATAATTTATGATTATAATATCTAATTATTATACAAGTATTATTATTGCTTGACTAAGGATAGATAATACCATATTTGTCCCTTGCTCTTCTGAAAACTGATTTTAGGGTGCATTTCAAGTTCTAGTTGTTATTTCTGTCAAGATGTTTTTCCTCATCCAGGACTCATTATCAAGTTGCATATGGAGTAAATCTTGGTCTCGGCTGCTACTTGAGGATTTTATTTTCATGTAAAAAACCCAAACTCAGACTTTGTGACCAACTGAGGACCATACTATATTTATTTCTTATTTATCAGTGACAGTGTTCACTATAAAAGTGTCTTATTTTTAAATTATCGGAAGCAGTGTCTTCCATAATTGTGACGGTTATACTGTCAGTTCTTAAAAGCAGCATCTGCTAACAGAAATGCATGTTACCAACAGCTGGCATCAGAAATGTCTCTTGTTACAGGTGCTTGAGGAAATAAGCTCAAAAGCACCTGTTTTATTTCTCACGGAGCAGTTCCTCTTAAAAAAAAAATTTTTTTTTTAAGAAAAGCCATAAATTGGCAAAATTGAAACCAGAAAAAAAAGTTTGGGCTCTTGAGTCATGATTTTGAATGGTTTTTCAGATCTTCTCATATTGAACTTGAAGTATCTTTTTAGTTCTCGTTGGTCTGAAACAATTCAATTTATTGGCAAAGCAGGTTTCCATTTGACCAAACTCGTGGGCTCAATATTTAAGTGACAACAGCATTTCTCTGTAACATTTATATTTCTATTCTAAAACCATTATCGGGAGCAGTGTCTTCCATAATGTGGAGTGTTTGAAGGTAGTTTTTGCCTACCGGCGTGTATATATCGAGGGCAGTGATCCTCATATTTCACTGTAGGGTGGATCAAATTATCGGGAACAGTGTTTCCCATAGTTTATGTAAATATTTATTTTTCATTTTTTTGTGTGGCTTTTTCCTGCTTTGTTTCTATTAATAACTTTAGATAACTACTGAAGTTGTAAGTTACATCTAGTCATGACTTTTGTTTATCAGAGTCAGTTTCTTTTCAGTGTTTCATTGGGTTCTTGTTTCAGATTTCACTGTTTCTGTGTAATTGTAATTTATATAGAAACTCAGATTTTTGCTTTTTGGTTGTTTATTTCTGTACTTATTTTTCTAAGCCAGGTGTTATGAAAGAGGATGGTGTCATATTGCATAATGATTTAAATATTATGTATGACTGATTACCTTACTTATGATTTTACGTAATGGTTTCAAGTTTGAAGGCACTTCTGACGAAGTTTGGTGGACACATTTAGCAAGTTATGCATACTATTCTGAAACTGTCTTTTCTCCTCTTTGTGGCACTTACCAGAAACAGAAATAGTTTGAACTTTCATAGCATGTAAAAATGTGCATGAATCAATCTAAATTTTACTTTTACTTAGACAAGTGGGGATGATTTACCAAATGTATGTTTAGCAAAATAAATAGCAGGGAAGTTGAAATTGATTTTGAATATGTCCAGATGTGTTGGGGTTACAATTATTTGATTACTTGTTAGAACTGATATCTGTCGACCTTAATTTGCTCTGCAATAAACTCTGGCATTGCTAGTATGTTTACTGCTGTGTAAGACTTTATTATTATTTTCTTACCTCACAAGACATAAAACAGATCTGTAGTGAAAAACATTGAACATATTTGTCTTTAATTTGCACCTGATGGGGACAAACATTTGTGTTCATATTTGTTAAACTGTGAGGGCCAACATTTTGAAAAAAAAGAAAAAAAATCCAAAAGATATGTTATAATAGTGTATTTGTAACTGGCTTCGTCTATAAAATAAAATAAAGTGTGTGTCAGTTGGTGGTCCTCACAAGCAATTAAAGAAAATATGCTGTAATGGAGTGCAAAATCCCCATAATGCACCATGAAAACCACATAAGATTCCCAAAAAAGATACAAACGCCCCCGCGCGCTCGTCTGCGTAAAAAGCGCTGTCGCTTTAAGAAAGAGATGCATCCTTGTACCGAGGGTGAAGAAGGATTACGGCCGCTGATCAGCTTATTCCCTTTCTTTAAAACGACTATTTAAGAGGTAAGTATACTATTTGACTGTCTTGTCTGTTTTGATATATAATTCACTCAAAACTACATGAATGTGAGCTCGGACTGCGGCACTGATCAATGCAGGTACCTCTGCGCTAACCATCCTGATGACTGACTGCATCACTACAGAGCATGTGATCAGGATGATAACACCGGCCTTTTAATGCCTATTTGGTTTAACTAAACTATCTATTTATAGAGAGGTTACTTACGCTTGTTTGAATTAGCTTGTTATGTCCGCCTCTATCTGAAATAAAGAAGAGTGGCTGTGTCTCAACACCTAGCGTGCTGTCTAGCTAGACCACACTGATGGGCCTGAGATGAAGACTCGAAACGCGCTGATGGTTCCTGAAATGCTGTCCAGATGGGAAACTCAAAATGTTTTATATAGTTCCTTTTGGACCGACTTCCCGGCTTATGATTTATATTTCTATTCGATCTAAGCTACATTTGAAATAAAATGTTATAATTTAAAGAAACCACAAGATGGAGTGCATTACAGTGATATCACGGGTAAATGGTGTTCTTTAGCACGACTCAAAATACGACAAAACGCAACTGTTCAATATGTAATAGCCTAATAATCCAGTCACAAACAATAAACAATTATATCCCCAGGTAATATAGTTCATTATCCCAACTATCCGGTTGCCAAGTCTTGGTATAGAATTCAACTGGTCACAGATTTAGATCAGGGCTATTTTACAGTTAACTAAAAAATGAGTTAACGTTACATGAAATAAAATAAATGCTAAATGAAAAACAGAACATTTTATTTCTGCTAGTTTCCAAAGCAACATTTGTCATTTTCATTTAGTTTAACTTGATGTAGCCTACTAAAATAACTAAAACTGAAATAAAAATAAATAAAAACTAGACATTTAAAAAATTCAATTACTAAAATAACAAAAACAACAAAATTACTAACATTTTAAAATTAAAATGATGAATACAAATCTCAGTGATGCTAAAATAACATGGATTTATATTACTTTCAGTTATTCGAATCTTTTGAATCCATTCTCCAAAAAGATTCATTTAGATTTGAATGCTGTTGTTACGCAAGTGGCGAAAGTGTTTTATGAATGACATGATTCACTGAATCATTCACTCAACAGATTTGTATAACAGTCGTTTGTGACCAAAACAAGCGTTATTATACAGTACATATTAAGTCAGAGTCTTATACAGATTCAAAACACTTGCTGAATTCGGAAACCACATACTAATATAGCTACTTCTCTTAAGAGCAGTCTGCTAGTATGCAGTTCCCAATTCAGCAACTGACTCGTTCAGGGCGTGTTTGTTCATTGAATGAAAGAGATAAGTCAGTCCACAAGAACGATTTGAATGTAAACTGGATGATGTTCACCTTACACTACAGGGTTCACGATTATCCCTCTTACATGCATCTATGTGTGCAAATCTTTGCAATCAGTAACAAATGTTTGAAAATTGTAACAAGGTAATAAAAGCTCACCATGATTACTCATCTCTACATATGTAAATCTGTTGTGCAGTTTGACGTTGCCTAGTCAGAAGCGGCCTTGATTTGGCTCATATGTGCCTGTCATGGCCTTGTCAAACACTGGACCGCCAGAGGACCGTCCCTGACATCTTCTATTTAGTGGACATTTTCTGAAGACCTCGGGACTGGCCTAAAGCTTGGTAAGACCACTTCTAGATATCAGTTCACCATAAATGCCTTGCTGGATAAATAAGCAAGGCTATATTTAGTTCTCTAAACTTAGAATGTCCTGAATAAAAGACTGAATTGTTAAATAGGTTATGATGACATATTTCTATTATAAGGTCTATCTATCTATCTATCTATCTATCTATCTATCTATCTATCTATCTATCTATCTATCTATCTATCTATCTATCTATCTATCTGTCTGTCTGTCTGTCTGTCTGTCTGTCTGTCTGTCTGTCTATCTATCTATCTATCTATCTATCTATCTATCTATCTATCTATCTATCTATCTATCTACTTATTTCTGTTTAGTTCTCTAAACTTAGAATGTCCTGAAACAGACTGAATAGTTTAAATTGGTTATGAAATATTTAATATTTGGTTTCTAAACCTGCTGTACCACTATATAAGGCAAGGCAAGGCAAGTTTATTTATATAGCACATTTCATACACAATGGCAATTCAAAGTGCTTTACATAGAAGAAATTAAAATAATAAAAAGAAATAAGAATAATTAAAACAGTTTAGAAAAATAAAAAATAAAATACAGTACATACAGTCGGACGAACATGGGCACAGTGCTCATTCATTAAATGCATAGTTAAACAGATGTGTTTTGAGTCTGGATTTGAATGTAACTACAGTAGGAGCACATCTGATCTCCTCTGGAAGCTGGTTCCAGCTGCGGCTGGCATAATAGCTAAAAGCAGACTCGCCATGCTTAGAGTGAACCCTTGGTATTTCTAGCTGATATGATCCTAATGATCTGAGTGATCTGTTGGGTTTATATTCAGTGAGCATATCTGCAATGTATTGAGGTCCTAGGCCATTGAATGATTTATATACCAGTAATAATACTTTAAAATCAATCCTAAGTTTAACTGGGAGCCAGTGTAAAGACCTGAGGACTGGTGTGATATGTTCATATTTTCTGGTTCTGCTCAGAATCCTAGCGGCAGCGTTCTGTATGAGCTGCAACTGTCTTATGGTCTTTTTGGGAAGGCCAGTGAGGAGTCCATTACAATAATCCACCCTGCTGGTGATGAAAGCATGCACAAGTTTCTCTAAGTCTTGTCTGGAAACAAAGCATCTAATTCTTGCAATATTTTTCAGATGATAGTATGCTGATTTAGTTATTGCTTTGACATGACTACTGAAACTAAGGTCTGACTCTAGTGTCACACCAAGATTCCTGACTTGATTTTTAGTTGTTTGACCCCTAGAGTGAAGGTATGCGTTCACCTTGAGAACTTCATCTTTGTTTCCAAACGCAATGACTTCAGTTTTGTCTTTGTTTAACTGAAGAAAGTTTTGACACATCCAACTGTTGACTTCATCAATGCATTGGCACAGGGAGTCAATGGGGCTGTAATCGTTGGGCGATAGGGCTAAGTACAGCTGTGTGTCGTCTGCATAGCTGTGGTAAGAGATTTGGTTATTTCTCATTATTTGGCTCATTGGGAGCATATACAGGTTAAACAGGAGTGGCGCAAGAATTGAGCCTTGAGGGACTCCGCATGTCATGGATGTCCACTCAGACTTATGGTCTCCTATACTCACATAATAACCTCTCCCATCTAAGTATGACCTGAACCATTTTAGGACTATCCCAGAAAGCCCCACCCAGTTTTCCAGCCTGTCCAGAAGTATTTTGTGATCGACAGTGTCAAATGCAGCACTGAGGTCGAGTAGTACCAGCACTGATAATTTGCCTGAATCAGTATTTAAGCGAATATCGTTTATTATCTTTATGAGCGCTGTCTCTGTGCTGTGGTGCGGTCGGAAACCAGATTGAAAATTGTCAAAGTATCCATTCGAGCTTAAGAATTTGTTCAGCTGATTGAAGACAACTTTTTCAATGATCTTGCCTATGAATGGAAGATTTGAGATCGGTCTATAGTTGCTTAATATGGTCTTATCCAGATTGCTCTTTTTCAGGAGGGGCTTGACAACTGCAGTTTTTAGGGAGTTTGGAAAACTCCCAGAGAGAAGTGAAGCATTTACCACTTCTAGAAGATCTGCTTCTAAACTGTTTAACACACTTTTGAAAAACGATGTGGGAAGTGTGTCAAGAGCGCAGGTTGATGTTTTAAGGTGCTGTACGGTTTCTTCCAAAATTTTGCCATCAATTTCTTTGAAATCAGACATAGTAACTACTTTCTCAGGTGGTTTGATCTGTCTGACCCCAGCGCAAGTCAAGGATGTGCTGATCACCTTTCTGATAGTATTGATTTTCTCAGAGAAGAAAGAAGCAAACTCACGGCACTTGCTGTCTGAGAGCATTTCACTGGGAATCTGGCTTGGGGGGTTTGTCAGTCTCTCTACAGTAGCAAAAAGAGTGCGTGTGTTGTTTAAATTACTGTTTATAATATTTGAGAAGAAAGTCTGTCTAGCTTTGCCTAGTTCCATATTGAAAGCATGCAGGCTGTCTTTGTAGATGTTATAATGGACTACAAGTTTTGTCTTCCGCCACATGCGCTCTGCTTTTCTGCATTGTCTTTTCATATTTTGCACTGCTGTTGAGTTTCTCCAAGGTGCCTTTTGTCTGCCACTCTTCTTCCTGACTTTCACAGGAGCAATATCATCAATTACACCTTTAACTTTTGAGTTAAAAGAATCAAGGAGAAAATCAACAGAGTCTGCAGATATGCTTGGTGTTAAAGATATAGCCTTCATAAATAGGACACTAGTGTTCTCATTTAAGCATCTCTTCTTGACAGACACAGATCTAGCTTCAGTGGCAGGAGAGATCAATATATCAAAGAAAATACAGAAATGATCAGACAGTGCTACATCCTTAATAACAATCGATGAAATGTTTAGACCCTTACTGATAAGTAAATCTAGAGTGTGTCCATGATTGTGTGTGGGTCCATGTACATGCTGAGTCAGATCAAAAGTTTTTAAAACAGTTTTGATTTCTTTTGCCATATTGTTTTCTGCATTATCTATGTGAATGTTAAAATCTCCAGCAATGGCAAAACAGTCAAACTCTGAGGTAATTGTTGATAACAGTTCTGTATAGTCCTCAGCAAAGGCTGGAGAGTATTTTGGAGGCCTGTAAATAATGAGAAGTAAAATGCGTGGAGCACCTTTTAACACAATACCCAGATATTCGAAAGACAAGTAATTCCCAAATGATATTTGCTTACATTGATAGATATCTTTAAAAAGAGCAGCTAGACCCCCACCTCTCTTAACAGCTCTGCAGACACTCATAAAAGTAAAGTTAGGAGGGGCTGTTTCATTGAGGATTGTTGCACTGCAGCTGTATTCTAGCCAGGTTTCATTTAGAAGCATAAAATCCAGGTTGTTTGTGGTTATTAAGTCGTTGACTAGAAGTGATTTATTTTTAAGTGAGCGAATGTTTAAAAGAGCTAACTTAACAGACTTACTTTTCCCCCCAGCAATATTAGTTTGACGTGTAATAGGCACCAGATTAGTTGGGTTTGCTGTACGGCTATTGAAGGCCTTAGACTTTCTATCATGTAATAGAACAGCAATAGAGAAAGATACAGGCACACTGGGTTCCCGCTTGTTTTGTAAACATTTGAGAAAGTTACTGTTATCAAAACGGGGACCCGACACATATCACTGAGAGCTGGTATCAGTTGTTTTTGGTTCACCTCGAGCAGAAGGAGGAGGGTGTGGGCCCTGGCGTTGTGGCAGAGGCCGAAGAGCTCTCACAGGAGGGATAGGGCGAGGTGGGCCTGCAGGCTTTGGTGGTAGTGGTGCCTGTCTTTTTTTAGTTGGTATCTGGGGGCTTGCAGCAAAAGAGTGGGATAGTCTGGTTCCAGCATGCACCAGTTCTTCCATTTTCTGTGAGAAGCACAGTAATGGCGTTGCAGGGGAGAGGGAGAAAGTGTCTGGTGAAAGGGGCTGTTGCTCTGGTGTTATAGGAGGCTGTAATATGCTGTCCTGGCTTCCCTGGCTGTTTTCCAGGAAGTCGTCCTTGGGTGCTGAATCTTCAAGCAGTTCTGATATGGCTGTCTGTGGTGAGCTCTCTGGGCAGGGCTCAGCTGAGATTGTGTCCGTGAGCAGAGGTTGTTGTGGCGGAGTGGTGTTATCATGTCCATTTTGCTGCTGAAGTGAAGTCCCGTGGTCATTCATACTGTGTCCAGGTGTGTGTGTGCCGTTCAGATTGAGTGGATTGGCACAAACCGCAGAAGGATGATTTAGGGAGAAGTAGATATTGTCCTTTAACACTCTTGAACCAAGTTTGTTTGGGTGATGGCCATCCCGATGAAACAGTTGTCGTTGACTCCAGAAAAGATTGAAATTGTCAATGAAGTTTACTCCTTTTATATTGCAGGTTTTTTGCAGCCATGTATTTAGCCCAAGCAACCGTGAAAACCTGTTTGTTCCTCTTGCTGGGAGTGGTCCACTGATGAATGTTTGAACTTTCAGTCTTTTAAGTGTTTCAAAAAGTTTATTGAAATCCTTCTTAAGGAGTTCTGACTGCTCTTTATGAATATCATTCTTCCCCACATGTATGATGAGTCGATTAGCAGTCTTATGTTTCATCAGAATGTTCTGAAGTTCCCTGTTTATATCAGAAGTTGTTGCTTGTGGAAGGCAGCACGTAGTTGTATCCCTGCTGCTAATGTTTCTGATTATGGAGTCCCCCACTATCAGAGTCCTGGGCTCGGCTGCGCTCTGAGCTGAGTGCCGCTGTCTGCTCGACCTTGAGCGCCAGTTAGCATCAGTGTTAGCTACTGGCCTATTCAGTCTGTGTTCGATCACATTCATCACATTTGTGGATTCCTCATTTACATTCATTAGTACTTCAAATCTGTTCTCAAGATGTATAGGCAGTGGTAGCAGACCAGTGTTTGCAATCCTTGTCAGAGCTGTATCTGGGGTAGAGGATGCTACTGCGGTAATATGTGGGGCTCGTGACAATCTGATGTCTCGAGTGCCTTTGGGTCTCGCTCCCTGTTTGTGCCATCGATTAGTAAGTCGATCGGCTTGTTTCTCTACCTGTCGAGGAGTACTAGTTTCATGGGACTCACCGGCTATATGCTGAGGGTGTCCATGACGAAGCTCTGTTGTGTGTTCCGTCTGGTTTGGTGGTCCCGTAAATAACTTTGTTTCTAGAACTGCAATCCTTTGTAAAAGTCTGTGGCAGTTAGTGCAGCAAGTAGATTCCAGAAGAGGCATTTTCTCTCTTATCCTTGTAGGCAGACAGTTGTGTTTTCCTTTCCCGGTATGTAAGCTGGTCGGGTAAAAGAATTCTCAGTTTTTGTAGTAATCCAAACTTTGTCGTATGAGCACTGTGCTGATTTGCTGAAGTTAAAATTAGGTGATAAAAGGAAATAAAATAAAGGAAATAAAATATAGAAAAAATAGGAGATAAAATGTAAAAGCGATAGAGCAAAACGCGGAGCAGTAAGCAAGAGCGTCCGAACAGTAGCTGAGCACTTTTATCCAAAGTCACTATATAAGGCACTATATAAGGCACTATATAAGGCCAGTGTGAGTCTGTTGCATACATATATAATATCTCACAGTATCAGAGTTTCAGAGGGTGGACATATCCACCTACCCTGTCTCCTACGACAGTGTCCTGTATTGGAAATCCTCATATTTGTGCGTAGAGGATCTCTAGAAGGGAAAGAGATGCCATGTGGCATTTTGTCTGCTCCTCTTAGTCATGCTCTAGTTGCCAAGGGTTAATGCGTCATTGTCACACTCAGCGGGTGATTTATGATGGTTTACGTGTTTCGTGAAAAAGTGTGAATAAATATGCACGTGTGTGGGCTGTTTTAATTCAGGGTGTTTAGGCAACTCACAATCACATTCTCTCTACACCTTTCCCCACTCTCTTTCTTTCGAAAGAGCTGCATAAATCAGTAGTGAATGGGTAAACGTCCTGATTTACTGCTCCATAAGTGGATGTACATTTCCCCAATAGAATCAATGACGTTTTGACACCCTTTTTGTCTCTCTCTATATATATTACACAACTCTCTGGAATACTTGATTCTGATTGGTCAGTCATCCATCCATCCATCCATCCATTTGTCTATCTATACATCCGTCCGTTATAGTGCACATACTCAGGCATGTAGTGTGGTGACACTTTTGTGAGTTTGAATCCGGCTAGAGACGTTTCCTAATCCTATTTCAGTAATTTCCTGTCTCTAGAAAAACGGCCACAAATAAAACAAAGGATTTGTACAATGATGTTGACACATCAATATAACCCTTTTTTTTTTTTCTTTTTTTTTGTGGGCGAGGTTAAGCTGTGCGATGTTGAGCACATTCTGTTTTGTACTGCAATACTGCTTAAGGATTGTGTCTTGAGGTCTGCCTCACTCGCACTGCACCTCGCAGTGACTCAGCAAGAGAAAGCAAAATTCTGCTTCTGGAAAAAAAAAACACTAGTATGGAAATGCTTTACCGTTAACAAGCTGTGACCTTTTTATTCATCTGACTGAGACTTAAGGAAATGAGACAGAAGATGGATCTTGACATGTTTGGAAGACAGGACAGGACTGCAATGAACTGGATTTAAGGCACTGTGCGCACTGATTCATTCATCCAAAAGGGTGGGAATAATCTTTCACACTAAGTCTCAGGAGGCTGGGCAGAGGTTTTGCAACAGAAGACACAGTTTCACATGAGACTGCAACTATTTTTTCGGCGAAGAATCAGATTACACATGCTATTCTTGACTTTAGCTTCATGTTGCGGCTGATGGGAGGTTGAAGAATCAAAGAAATATATCTTGCAGATTAGAGGAGACGCTTGTCAGTTTACTGTGAAAACAGGACACACCCCGAGGGAGTGCAGTTCACTCATACACACACTCCCTGAAAGCACTGCTTTCCATGCACAAATGGCGGCAGTCTCAGACTACCAGCGACACAATAATGTAA
Organism: Leuciscus leuciscus; assembly: GCF_965113295.1. Lineage (NCBI taxonomy): Eukaryota > Metazoa > Chordata > Actinopteri > Cypriniformes > Leuciscidae > Leuciscus > Leuciscus leuciscus. Next base: position 22,878,013 of record NC_138735.1, read on the forward strand.
AAGACGAGGTAAAAGATGCTGTGTACTGTTTCATCTGCACAGCAAAAAAAATTAAATAATTTGTTTTGTTTGTGTTACAGGAAATGTCCTTAAAATAACAGATTTACTTGAGAAGCAGAACTGTGGAGGATAATATTGTTAATGCTTATGTTGTGTGTGTGCAGCCGGACGGTGAAGACATGCAGTCTGACGAGGGTACGGAGTGGCTCATGGAGCTGCTCACTGACGTGCAGCTCCAGCAGTATTTTCTGCGTATCCGTGATGACCTCAATGTCACACGTCTCTCACACTTTGACTATGTCAAAAATGAGGACCTTGAAAAGATCGGCATGGGCCGCCCAGGTGAGTGGGGTTGCATGTGTTTTAACTGTGTGAGAGGAGTTTTGAATGTTGGAAGAATTCATTAAATTATTATTAAATTACTTATTTTATTTGGGTATATAATATAATTTTAAAAAGATGAGGTGAATATTATATTATATTATATTATATTATATTATATTATATTATATTATATTATATTATATTATATTATATTACATTACATTACATTATATTATAATGTATTATATTATTATATCTTATTATATATTTTTCATCCCTCTCTGGCTCCGCAGGTCAGAGACGGCTGTGGGAGGCAGTGAAAAGGAGAAGGGCCATGTGCAAACGGAAGTCATGGATGAGCAAGGTATGGTGTGGATCCTGAAATGAAAAATGCCTATATTATATATATATATATATATATATATATATATATATATATATATATATATATATATATAATGTATACACACACATATACACACACACACGCACATATATATATAATAATGTATACACACACATATACACACACACACGCACACATATATATATATATAATGTATACACACACATATACACACACACACGCACATATATATATATATATATATATATATATATATATTAGTGTTATTTTAGTTTTATTATATTACAGGGTGATATGACTGGTTGCTCACTGAAGCTAAGCAGGGCTGAGCCTGGTTAGTCCCTGCATAGGCCTCATGGGAAAACCTGGGTGCTGCTGGAAGAGGTGTTAGTGAGGCCAGCAGGGGGCACTCACCCTGTGGTCTGTGTGGGTCCTAACACCTCAGTATAGTTATGGGGACACTATACTGTCAAAAAGCACCGTCCTTCGTGATGAGACATTAAACCGAGGTCCTGACTCTCTGTGGTCCTTAAAGGAACCCCCCTCTAAAGTCGAGCTGTGGTATCCATGCCCTTGAGCTGGCTCTGGGTCAAGTCCTTTGTGTGAAGCACAAAGTTACTTCCTTGCTTAGCATGAAGCTCGGGCAGTGGCCGTAGGGAATACTGTCACTGAAAGCCTGTATGTGACGCGAAGGTGGAGTATTTTTGGCGTTTCAGCGAAACTGCCGTTTTTTGACGTCTTTTGTCACAGCCATAATTTGGCATGCACTCCCCTCAGCATGGCAGCGTGGGTAGATCGTTCCCCACAGCGCTCTGACGCAGTGCGAGTTCCCTTTCGAAAGGGAACGTCTCAGGTTACGACTGTAACCTATGTTCCCTGAGAACAGGGATCGAGACACTGCGTCTTCCCGCCATGCCTCGGGGATGCCTGCTGAACAGTCTCCTCAGATGATAACTCGTTGACATGTTCTCCAGGCTCCCCTTATATACTTCCGGGTTGCACTAGTGATGATGTCATAGGTTGTCGCCGGCCAATAGGATTGCCATGATTAGATAAGCGTTTCAGACACCGGTTCACGTGAAGGATTTCCCCATAGCGCTCTGACGCAGTGTCTCGTTCCCTGTTCTCAGGGAACATAGGTTACAGTCATAACCTGAGATGTTTTCTAAAGACACATCTCTCATGTCTGTGTGGCAAGCATTCAGTTCACAGGTAACTTCAATGAGAGAGACGGCAGAATGCGAATCATGTTTGTTTTCTTTATTTTGCGAAAAGCATAACAATTTGTTATTATTGTGAGCATATACAAAAAAAAGTAGACACTTAACATTTTCAAATGATGTATAAAAATCCAACACAGGCTCATTGGAAAACCGTTTCTGCGGCAACATTTTTGCGAAACGCAAAATACGTACCAATACGTACATATCACTGCAGTTTCTAAAAGTAATGAACACTAGAGGCAGTAAAACAGCAAGCACTGTTTTCACACACAATTATAATACAGGGGCAGATAATGGATTAATAAAGACTTGTTTTCATGCAGCTTCTTACACAATTATGTTATGACCTCAAAACACATTTTACCATAGTGCATGATTTGTAAACGAATATATTTTGGAGTTTGCATCACTTAACCAGCTCCATATGTTCAGTTTTACTGATGAATAAGCTTGCTCGATTGCTCACCTGGTACAGAATTGTACTTGTGATGCGGAGAGCTCAGGTACAAACCCTGTGAAAGACGAGTTACGATATAAGAGCTCAAGTTCAAAACAAAACTAAAATGCCATGGTTACGATTACATTTGTGTGTCACATTTGCTTTTGTTAACACTATTGGGTAGGTTTAGGGCAGGGTTTAGTGTAGGTGTACGTTATTTTAAAACGTGATGGAGCGTTAATCTTTTAGCACCGCTCACCGGACATTTCAATTCAGAACTGCAGTGAAACGTACAAACACCAATGTAATAAAACGTTCCAGAAAAATCACTGATCACCAAATCACTTTTAGCGCCACTTACTGGACATTTCACTTTGAAACTGTCATGAAACGTACACGATGAAACATATTTTGCGTTTTGCAAAAAATGTTGCTTCAGGCACTTTTTTCGAATGAGCCTGGGGTGGAAAAATCGATGGAGTATTTTGAGTTGCTGAGAAAAAAATGCCGGTACGGCCGCCGATTCCTGGGGGTCAACACAATATATTATTTCATATATTTTTCATAGGTTACACAGCTGGTTGACTCATGACAGTAGGACACACAGCAGCAAACTAAATAAAGACAAATACGCCAAGGAACAGACGGCATGCCTCATACACCGGCGCAATCTTGGGATATCACATTTTTCAATACATTTAAACCATTTAATTTATTGATCATAAATCTATGGAAATATATTTTCTTTTCATAAGGGAAGACCCGTGCATCAACATGAAGTGAGTCTAGCTGCTTTACTAAGACAAAAGTCATCTGTTAATCTCATAAAGATGTAAAATTCCAGATATTACAATTTAAACTGTGTTTCATATAATATATTCATGCAACATTAAAACACATGCTTTAGATAGAGTTTACATGTGAAATTGCAGAGTTACATGTGATACATGTGAAAACTGGCAAAGAAAATCAAAAGAAGACAATTACGTTTTGGGAAATAGCAAATGAGCACTTTCAGCACAAAAGTGTTTCAAAAACAGAAATATATTATTGATAACTGTTCACCATACAGTACAAAGCTTTAGTGTTGATTTACTTAAAGGTCCCATGACATGAAATTTTCACTTTCTGAGGTTTTTTAACATTAATATGAGTTCCCCTAGCCTGTATATGGTCCCCAAGTTTCTAAAAATTTCAATCGGTGTAAATCGAGCTTTTGCTATCTTTCTCTGCCTTTGAGAAAATGGAGGCTCATACGCGCTGATCTTGAATCTCCTCCTTATGACGTCATAAGGAGGAAATGTTACCTCCCCGGTCTCTGCTTTGCCCGCCCAGAGAATATTTTCCGCCCATGAGAAAATGCGCTAGGAAGTAGGAACGCGCGCGATTTTAGTTTGTCCACGAGAGATATCATGGCTTTTGAGCGAGCGAAGCATAACAATTGCTCAATAATTGGATGTACAAATGAACACCGAAGGGTCAATACAGAGCTGGGCTTGCTGAACGTCTGAAACTAAAGTCTGGATCACTCTCTTTGGCTCAGCTACACACCTCGGACAAGTAAGTCAACTAATGATATATAAGTGTGTTGCTTTACTGTTTATGGTTACCTAGATTTTACACGTAGAATGTGGCTGTAACATTAGCTATGCAGCTATGCAGTTTATGTGTGTGATACTGAATACACACACTGTAACGCGAGTGTTGTACATGTCTTTGTTATTTGGATAACCGTTTTCCTGTTGGTTATATGGCGCGCGCGATATCCGCATTTCAAGATCGCAGAGCTTGATGTAATTGTAATAAGATAAATACAGACGTTACAGATCTCTCATGAAAAGGCAACAGTAGGTTAGCGTTAGCTACATGATAATAACTGTAAACCATCCGAATAAAGTACCGTATCCAGACATAATATTTTAAACTAACCATTCGGAAACGTCCTGCTGGAGCCGCTGAGTTGCAACTTCTTCATCCGTTGCTTCTCCATCTGGATCAGATTCTGGGTCAAACTGAAATGCTTGAAAGACTGCGTGTCTTCGTGCCATTGCTATATCCAACGTAAACATGCACGCCACGGTACCGTTGCGCAAGATGGTCAAGGCCACACCCACCCTCCACCTTGCGCCGCCTTTCTCCTCCCCATTAGTATTTAAAGCTACAGACACCGAAACGGCCTGTCTGAAGGAAGCTCATTCTGGGACTGGCTTGTAGTGGCTATAATTCTGCACCGAGGCTGAATTTTTGGAAAGAGATTTCAGATACAGTACTAGGGACCACTAAGGCCTATATTAAAGCCTACAAAAAGTAGCATGTCATGGGACCTTTAACTTGTAAAGATTGATTAGCATTCAGAATTAATCAAGCCATCACATTTTATAATGAAAGTAACTTTCAATCAATAGAAATGCAATGAAAGAAGATTTTTTTCATCTCTCAATTATCAACACGACAGTTCAGGTAACTTTTTTTCCCAGAGGATTTCAAGGTGTAAAGAGTCTCACACCAGAGATCTTTCTGATCTCTTATTTTCTTGACATCAGTAACTTTAAATATCTCATATGGAGGAATCAGCACCTCTTTCTGTTTAGGAATCTTAGAATATTTTATCACATCAGCACCTTCACACGTGTAGATTTCAAAACAAGACTTAGTTCCAAAATCTTTTGCTATTTCTTTTTCAAAAGAGGAGGACGTAAATGAGCCGAAACGAACCTCTTTGTTCTTAACATCTTTATCAAATTCCACTGTTGTGCCACGATAAGTTGTATTGCATTTTTCCTGTGTTGCTTCTGTATTTTTCTTCAGAATCTGTATTGCTTCTGTCAACAGAAATTGAAGTGAATACCATTTGAAATTCCCATCTTTGTATATTTTTTTCTCAGTACGAATGGCTCTATTGAACTTACTAAATACTGTAGACTGATTGTTAGTGTACACATAAATGGCAATTGAATGAATCTTTTTTAAGTTATTTTCTGGTTTTGCATTTTTTTCAGCTTCTTGATAATCAGAATTAAAATCATTGAGAAACATTTCCTTTGTCAGATTTTCCAGGTGTTTCATGTTCTCTCTACAACCATCATATTGATCATCGACAGAATCCAAAGCCATATCCAATGGATATGCAGCAGAAGCTCTGTGATCCTGCAGCGACAGGAATCATAATGATCAGTCATCATTATTCATACATGTAATAATCATACTCAAACACAAGCTCACCTGTCCTAGAGCCGTTAAAATGAAAAGAAGTGCTTCAATGATCAGCAGCATCTTGATTCAGTCAAATCCCTCATATGATCCAGTAGTAGATGTAGTGAAGTGCAGATGCTGAAAGACAACAGCCTTTCACAAATACTAAATCTATGACTCAGTTAGGAATATGTGCATAGATTTACACAACTGAACAGTTTCCACCACTACTAAATCTGTAGAGCAAGCATATTCTGTCAGAAAGGAGAATCTGACGAAACTGTTATATTGACCTTTTACCACACCCCCAAAATGACTTGTGAATTTACTTGTCTTACTTGTCTCAGATTCCCTCAGTTGTTTTCAGGAGCTCAGGATCACTGATGAGAGAGGAAGATCAGGCAGTTGCTCACAGCCGGATGACAACAGTGATCTTGGGAAAGCAGGCTTTTTATACCGGTTATAATGAGCGCGTTCTGAGATGTCAGTTTGATAAAAAAATTACTTGTCATTATAGAAGGTAGTAGACTGGACTGTGACAGTCCAGTTCATTTCTTTTTCCTACATGTGTCAGATAAGACAAGAGGATACAAATTACCTTTATTTCATATCAGAAATGTGAAGGAGATTAAAGACTATACATGCTTAAAAATGTATTGTGGTTCCAAAGTTAAGCAGTAAAAGAGAGGGACATTTATTTAGGTTCATTTGAATCCTCATGTGTTATCTGACACATGTAGGAAAAAGAAGTGATAAGGATGTTCTGAACAAGGTTTGTTCTGAATAAATTTGAAATTTGCATCCTCCTCTCTTAATCATACCAGAGCGTTTTTGGAACTGCATTTTTAATGGTTGAAAGTTGGAGATCAAATTGAGGTGTTTAAAGGAACCGTATGTAAGAAATGTATTTCAATTAATCATAAAATGGCCCTGATATGTCACTAGACATTAAGAAATCATGTTCATTTCAAATACTTATATCTCTGACAACAGTAGTCCGGCCAGGATATTGTCATTTAAAAGTGAAGTTGCAGCCCTCAACTGATGTCGATGTTGTCATGTTGTGTTTTGGCCTGAAGCTCCACCCTCCACCTATCTACTAATCACGAAGTCAGTAGTGTTTCGGCATCCGGGTTGCCAGCTCTGCACTAGTTACCACAGCTGCAGCTACAAACGTGTCGGATAAAAAATGTCTAACGTTACGAAACCTAAAAGACCTCGTTATGAATCCGAAATACGCAAAACATCTCTCATGAAGCATAAACATAATTAACAGAAAAAAAAACTTACCGTGTAGGAATCGTCACTTGCCATTGGAAGCTCGTTGTAGCAGCCTACGTTCCTGCTGGATCCTGCAGCCTAACTGGCATCCTCGAGTCAGGGGGGAGGGGGAGGGGATACACCGCTCTACAGTAGTAGATTGCAGTACCAGTTTTGGCCACAATCTTACATACGGTTCCTTTAAAGTCAAAAATGGGAAAAGAGAAGAGGTCAGATGCCTTGAAAGAGAAGTGACTTGAACTTTTCAAGAAATCAAGAGTCTTTTTGTACCTGCATCAGCAAATTATTTGTAGAACTTTTAAGCAAATGAGTTTAAGTTTGCTTGTTACTGGTTTATTTATCTTTTTGTGTATTTACTAATTTATTAAGTAATGTATTTAATGCTATTATTACAGAAAATGACGCACATGAAATGTGAATCATAGTGAATAATTGACCGGCGTTTGAGACTTCTTCACTGGCAGAACTCTCATGCAAAGTTTGCACATTGCTTGTGTGATATGATATCCACTGACTCACCTTCATGGCTTAAGATGGAAATATTTTCAATATAGCGACGTGGCATTTTCCTTTATCACCAGTTTCTCGCAAAATGATGGAAAATATAAACAGAAATTGTAATTAAAACCTCTCAATTAAAACCTCTCAAAACTAGTTTTGATTCGGTATTGACTAAGAAGTGCTACCTATTGCAATACAATGTTGTCAGACTACAGCAACATTCTCCCACGTATTTTGCTGCACTTCTTTCCGTCGTTGGTATAAGTGGCAGTGGGTGGTAATAGATAAGAAATGTACAGTTTTCTATCATCTTGCTGATAATGTTTTTTAAGTCATGGGGCAGTCCTGCAGCTTGAACCCCTGTAGGTGAACCACCCTTTCAATGGAAGCTTGATGTACTTAAAGCAGCAGAACTGGTTAAATTTAACGAAAGAAAAAATTGAATATGTAATAGTAAATTTTAAACAGAATAAAACTAACTTTTAGAACAGAAAAATAGAATCAAAAGTAAAAATTAGAGAGGACAACAATATAGCCTATATTTCATATTGCAGACGTTGGAACAGAAGCCTATTCATCAACAAACAAACAAAACAAAAACAAAAATACACCAAAAGACCATCATAGGCCTATCTCGCAGTCAGTGAAAATAAATTAGGTGCAATGACGCTGATTATTTTTGCTATTTTATCGAGGAATAATACAAATGAAGAGCGCTTTTCTCTCGTGTGCGCGTGTAGCAGGTCCACTTCTGTACATAAGGAATTCCAACAGCAGACAGCAGGCTGGCTTCAAAACGACTGTATTTATTGACCCTGGAAACATATGGGACAATTTGATCAGAATGTTATCCGTTGCGGCAACCTCTTTCCGCGTTATACACAATATTACAGTTTTTCTCCATTGGTTTGGCTCATTTCTTGAAACAGAAATGACATTCTCAAAACAACATGGACAAACCTCCAAACCACTTGGCAATTGTTCACAACAGAATTGAATTTCTCATTCATTTCATCAAATTGCAAATGTCTAAGTACATGTCTCAATGTCTCAGTACATCTTTGCAAATTATTAAGTACAGGTAGCCTACATTTAGCACAATTTCCAAGTGAATAGATATTGCTGATCTAAACTGATTGTTGATTCTCAGTCTAATGGTTGTTCGCTCCAAAACGTGTCAGCGTCATTTCATTGTATAAGTCATCACATGCACAATAGTCTGTTCAATTGTCAAAATTAGTCAAGAACATAATACCTTGAATACCATATATGTATATATATCAAATAATATTGGCCACCGGGCCCCAGGCCAGCAAGGGGGCAATATAACTATGTGTGCTGCCATATCTGAGAATGGTGTGGCCACTCACATCCCCAGTCTTGGCCCATACAATACACAGAAGCTCCTCATCTTCTTGGACCGCCTTCATTTTGATTTGATCCCTGAAAATGAGAGAGGCCTCGTAGGGCCTCGCCTACCACAATATGTCATTGTATGGGACAATGTGAATTTCCACCATGGCCCGCTCATCAGGGCCTGGTCCACTACTCATCCAAGGATGGTCATGGTGTTCCTACCACCTTACTCTCCTTTCCTCAATCCTATTGAGGAGTATTTCTCCGCTTGGAGGTGGAGAGTGTATCGGCTCAAGAGCATCGGGCTCAAGATCAGAGGTCCATGCTCCATGCAATGGACGCTGCGTGTGCCATTTCTTCCCTCGTTGCATCGCAAGGGAGAATATACGCTGTGATGTGGACGAGAATCTGTGGCCAGACAGACAGCAGCGTGTGGATGGCCAGGAGGGTGAGGACGGTGGCCAGGAGAGGGAGGGTGAGGACAGCGACCAGTGAAGAACTGTTAGTTGTGAAACTCCAGCTTTATTTACAGCACTGTAGGCTGCATAATTTTCATTGTTTTTTGTTTGTGTGTTCAGTATATTACTGTATGCTGTAAACATTTTCTTTTTACTCTGATGTATGGAAGTTCCTTTATGTGTGTGAATGATAATGGTTACAATTTCCTTGGCAGTATGAGTGCAATGTGTGATTTCAAACCTTGGAGTCTACTCTTACCCTAATTTCTCATTTCTTTTTTTCAGTTTTATACACAATTGTATTCTGTTAGCTAGACAAAAAACAGTACAGTAACCATTGTCAATGAAGGACTGGGCTAAGACTGAAAGTTGGACATGAGGGATATTTCAATGGTCCTCTGCCATAGTGACAAAACATCTAAACATTTTGACTTGCAGTGCTTACACAATGCCAAAGGGACGAAGCATTTTGGAGGCACTGACTGTTTAAATGAGAAGGAAATTTAGTTTTGACACATGAGTGAACTGTTTTGGGAGAGGTATGAACTTTTGCAGGTGAACCATGGTGTTGTGCTGAACCATCCACGTTATTTTGGCAAAAGCACCAAGAGTGTTGAGAACGTCCGGTCTGTTTCAAGAAATGAGCCAAAGCAATTGAGAAGGATCTTTGCCATTTTCGTGGCACTGACTCTTTATATGGGAAACAAATTTAGTTTTGAAGCATGAGTGAACAGTTTTGGGAGAGATATGAGCTTTTGCAAGTGAGCTATAGTGTTGTGCTGAACTGTAAGACTGTTTTGCCAAATGATCTTAGAGTTTTGAGAAAGTAATTTCTGTTTCAAGAAATGAGCCAAACCAATGGAGAAAAACTGTAACTGGGAAGAGTGAGAAGAAAAAAAGTGCGTCTTGCCTCACCACCGTCCATTTGCGATCTGAGGCTGACGTGACTCACGCACTTACCCTGTCACAAATGGCACCCTAAGCACGCGTTGTCTCTTTTTCTGAGTCCGCACTTTCGCGATGTAACTCCGCTTTGACTGTCGGGAAGAAGTCTGCTGCGGAGCTTGTATCAGTGCAGACTGTCGGTACACGATCCGTTCCACCTGCACGATCCGTTCTACGCATGCGTAGTAGACGCACTAGAAAACCGCACATGCGCAAATGATAATTCTGTTTGACAACATTGAAGGGATTATTTTTCTCATTTAGATTATATATATTAGCCTATATAGACCCATACTAACACAAAATTACTCAACTTAAGACTCTGCAAAAGTGCGCATCGAGGACGCAAATCGACCGCAAAGGGTGCGCGCGCACCCTTTCTGAGACCTAAAATGACAAAGGGACACCCTACGGTCTCACGGACATAACGGACACGCATACTGCAGCCATTGTAAGTCCACAAGACCGAAAGTGCATATGAAGTGTGCCATTTGGGACAGGGTCACTCTCTTAAAGGCATGATAAGCTGATGATGACTGATAAGCGTCCCACTTAATGAAATACCTTAATTGATAGTTCCTATAATCACAATAACATTGCATGACTCACTCGTATAAGTATTTAATAGAAAATGATACCGAAAGTCGGTTTTGGGAAGTTCATCATATACAAATAAAATACAATTAATATTTCTCTCTTCCCAACTTACTACATTCACCCCCCTGAAGTTCACAAAACTAGTCTAATACTAGTGACTAATCGACACTGGGAATGTGATCACCCTCTGACAAAATCACAGTATTTGCATGCAACAAACATGTTACCCAACTCACTGGGAGAGTGACAAAAGAAAGTTGGCCAGACTCTCAAGTGTCCACCCGCAAAAAGAAGTGCCATAAACACTACTTCAAAGATACTCAAATGATCACCACTATTATTGTACCCCAGATGAATAATTCTGACAGGGGAACTCAACTCCCACTTAAGAGGCTTTTGACCTAAGAAGTTTTCTGGGTCATAATTCGAATCGGTCTATTAACTGGTTTAATCAATCTGCCAGCCCTTGTTCTGACGGTGTGAGCCATTTCAGACGAAGGCTGAACTACTTCCCCAGGAACTCCGTCAGGTGGTATTGACTCTTCCATGTCACGTTCAACTTCCTCAACATTCATGTCAGAGGGGTCAGATGCGGAACTCTCACTTTCAACATCTGTTCCATCAAGGGCATGCTCTGATCCTGGTCCGAAACTTGGATCTCTGGTTTCCTCTTCTATTGATGGACTCGATAGACAAGCTGGAGAATGACTGCTCCACCAATCTCATTACCAGCATCCTCTAATTCATTTACAGTTTTGTCGATCATGGTCAGCAGTCTCAAAGTCCGACCCGGAGTCATCGAAAGCTGGTTCAACACAATCCTCCCTCTCGTCAACAGGTAAGAAATTTGCGCGTAAGTTGTAAGTTCCTGTGAACCACCTTCTCCTTATTGGCCCTGGTGTTCCTTACACGGTATCTTGTATCTACAGATACCACAACATGTCAAGTCAAGTCAAGTCACCTTTATTTATATAGCGCTTTTTACAATTCAGATTGTATCAAAGCAGCTTCACAGTGATACATGAAAATAATACAACAAAGTTTGTTTCTAGAAGAAAAATGCGTCATCGTCTACCTTAAGTAAGGCAGATCAATAATATTGTTTAATATTAAATGTCTCCAACTAAGCAAGCCAAAAGCCAAGGCAACAGTGGCAAGGAACCAAAACTCCATCAGGTGACAGAATGGAGAAAAAAAGCTTGGGAGAAACCAGGCTCAGTCGGGACCAGTTCTCCTCTGGCCAACGAACGAACAGTGTATGATTATGATCCAGGCAGCATTACAGGTCAGAAGTCAGATTGGATCAGAACATTCAGAGTATTTATCCATTTCCATCTGGTTGGAAGTCGGAGTCATCACGGCGGTATGGAGACGAGTTTGTTGAGGATCAGTGGCGATGGCTGTCTTGTCGATGAGGCCTTCACAGGGCTGATGAGGCTGGCACTTCAGGGATGTGTTGTGGATGGGTTCAGGCGCAGGTCCACCATAGGGGAGAGACTAGTTGACACTTCAGGACAGCGTTGTCGTCGTGTCCAGGCGCAGGTCCTTCATCAGAGCAGGATACGGCCTGGATCCGGCTGACTGCGGTAAACCTCAGGATAAACAGAGAGACTAATATTAGCATAGAGGCCATCCTTCTTATGATGTACCAAGTACATCAGGATTTATGGGAAGTGTTCCCGGTTCCGGCTGATCTAAACTATGCAGCCTAACATTGAATTATAGAAGTCTATAATGTGTTATGTGTATGCTTGGCCAAAGAGATGTGTTTTTAGTCTAGATTTGAACTGACAGAGTGTGTCTGCTTCCCGGACAATGTTAGGAAGATTGTTCCAAAGTTTTGGTGCTAAATAGGAAGGTTGAGTCCCAAACATGTATGGTTGAGCACCACTTGTCAGCCAGCTTGCACCGTCCATGCTCCCCTTTATTAGCGAGCAACACATAGTCTCCTTCCTCAATGTCTCGGCCTTTGACGTCTTTGTTGTAATGCTCAGTTTGCCGTTGTTGACGGGCAAAGCCAGTTGGCTCATGGGCCGTACAGTTGTAAGCCAACATCAGGGTTTGCAGCATTGTTTGGCTCTCGGAGGCAATGCCCTGATCATATTACCCAAGGTGCGATTGAACCTCTCGACTTGGCCGTTGCCCATCGGGTGATATGCTGTGGTTCGTGACTTCTGAATGCCAGCAATCTGCAACAGTTCCTTGATCAACCTGCTTTCAAAGTTCACTCCTTGGTCCGAGTGGATTCTTTGTGGAAATCCATAAACAAAAAAGAACTTGTCCCATAATTGACGAGCGACTTGACTGGTTCCTGCACGGAAATGCATTAGCCATTTTCGTGAAGTGGTCCGTTACCACAAGTACATCAACGCTCTTGCCAGAAGAATCCTCAGCAGACCAGAAGTCTATACAGACTAATTCTAGTGGACTGACAGTTCGGATGTTTTCGGGACCCTCCCTTCTGGTTCAGGTTTTTTTCTGACCACACAAAATTGACAGCGTCTCACATACTCACGGGTGTCACTTTCCAGTCCAACCCAAGAAAATCTCTGTCTAGCCAAAGATAACGTTCTCAGTGTTCAGTGGTCATCAGTGTTTGTCTGCTCATCCTGAACTGAAGTACAGGCTCTACTCTTCATCATATCATCAGTGTTTCTCTGTCCTACTCTTCATCATATCATCAGTGTTTCTCTGCTCATCCTGAACTGAAGCTCAAGCTCTACTCTTCATCATATCATCAGTGTTTCTCTGCTCATCCTGAACTGATGCTTAGGCTCTACTCTGCATCATATCATCAGTGTTTCTCTGCTCGTCCTGAACTGAAGCACAGGCTCTACTCTTCAACACAATGGTGACCCACAAAACAGACAGAAACACTTTACATCCCAACAGAACATTAAACACTAACAGATCTCTTCTATGTGCAAAACATACAATAACGTTTCATTTCAAAGTTTACTCTCATTTTATTGAGTTCAAATAAAAAAAAATTCTAAGTGCAAGGAAATTTAATATCTGAGTGAAAATAACTTGTTTCATTTAGTAAATTCGATTCTTAGGTTTTTAAAATACATGACTGTTTTTAAGGTAAACTACTAGCAACAGTCTTGCCAGTATATTACTGTTTGTCTAACTTACATTTTATTACTGTTAAAGGTGACATTTCTTGAAAATCTGACTTTTGCCGTGTTTACTCAGCTAACAGAATTTTGTTATAAGAATGTTCTCCAAATATTCAGTGTTGGTTCTGGGAACGTAAACAATGTCCAGTTTTCTTGACGTTGGAGGAACGTGTGCAATCAATGCAGAAATGTTCTCCAAAAACACCTGCGATTACTGATAAAACACAAACTTAATGAAAGTCAAGGGTCAAGAGCCCAACTAAAGCAAACACTGATCTCCATGATGGTGACCTCAAATGAAACATTTTCAATAAGACATTAACATCTAAACCTCTGTTCTTTCTCAATAAGAACTTCTGTTGACGTGACAGAAATAAAGTCAGTCTGGTTAGTAATAAGTGAAGCTGGTAATGCTGTTTGTGGAGTTGTTTAATCAGATCTTGAGAGAGTTAATGTCTTTTATCTTCAGTTCAAGGCTGTGGCTGAAGAAAGTTGTAGTTTGTGTTCTTATTACTCTTTCGAAAGATGTTTGAAAGAATGTTTCAGGAACATCATATTAACTTTTAAAAATACCAGGATGTCTTTCGAAAAAGAGTAGGGGTGTAACATCGGCATTCTGTCCCTCATGGCCTCCTAATAATCCCCATATACTGATTGGCTTCATCACTGTCTCCTCTCCACCAATAAGCTGGTTTGTGGTGGGCGTTCTGGCACAATATGGCTGCCTCGCATCATCCAGGTGGAGGCTGCACATTGGTGGTGGTTGAGAAGATTCCCCCCTTCCATATGTAAAGCGCTTTGAGTACCCAGAAAAAGCGCTATATATTATAAATATAACAAATAATTATTATTATAAAAATTTTTGTTTAATTTTTTGTATCATTTTATTCATTTTTTTAAATTAATGCTATTTAAGTGTAATTCTTTTTTTTATTTCAGTTTTAGGTTTTAGTACTTTTTTTTGTATTTACAGTTATATATATATATATATATACAGTATATATATATATATATATATATATACACACACACAATATGTATATATATACATTGAGTACGTTGAGGAGATTCCCCCTTCCATGTAAAGCGCTTTGAGTGCAGAGAAAAGTGCTATATAAATGTAATGAATTATTATTATTATTATTATTATTATTATTATTATTATTATTATATTATATATATATACTGTGCGTGTGTGTGTGCGTGTGCCTGTGTATATAGGGATAGATCACACAAAAAAAAAAAATCTAATTCTGTCATCATTTACGCATCCCCATTTCATTCCAGACCTGTATGACTTTCTTTCTTCTGTGAAACACTGAAGGAGATTTAGTAAATATGTCGATTTTATATGTCGATTTTAAATAAGTATTTTTTTCTCATAGCTGCATTTAAGCTTCACATAGATTATCTCTGATGTCTGCCAGGTTTATAAATGACACCTCGCTCTCACTGTGTGAAAAGCTACTGCATCTTGGAGTCAGAGGCAGGTGGAATCACCCTCAGCCGTAGTCTCTGTGCTTGGGCCAGCAGGTGTTCACCGGGAAGCGTCCTGACTCCGATTCCCAGACTCCAGCGGTGTTCCGCAGCTCATCCCCATCATCAGCTCAACCAGACGGTCAGCCAGCCGATCTCACCTGCCTCATCAGTGACAGAGACCTCACCCTCTACGAGAAACTGGGAGACGGCTCCTTCGGAGTGGTGAAACGTGGAGAATGGCAAGCCCCCTCTGGAAGAGTGGTAAGAGGGAAGGGAGATAAACATCACTAGTAATGATTAGGTTTCCATATGCAAAATGAATATAATGCATCGAGTTTCTTCCTGTGCTGTAGCTGAGTGTGGCTGTAAAGTGCCTGAAGACAGACCTGTTGGACCAGCAGGGTGAAGGTCTAGATGACTTCATAAGGGAAGTTAATGCCATGCACTCCCTGGACCACCACAATCTCATCCGTCTATATGGTGTTGTCCTCACACACCCCATGAAGATGGTGAGGAATGAGAATTGAAGCACTAAAAATGGCATTCTGTGTCTTTAAAAAAACAACTATGTTACTATATAGTTCCCTTTATGGTATAGCAAACAAACCTAAACCAAATCAAACTGAATTACACTAATACTTTTCCTTAGCAAGGACACATTAAATTGACAGTAAAGACTTTGACATTGTTACAAAAATATATTTCAAATAAATGTTGTTCTTTTGACTGTCATATTCATCAAAGAATCCTGAAAAAAAAATGTATCAGGGTTTCCACAAAAATATTAAGCATCACAACATTGATAACAATAAGACATGTTTCTTGAGCACCAAATCAGCACATTACAATGATTTCTACAGGATCATGTGACTGAAGACAGGAGGAATGGCTGCTGACAATTCAGCTTTGCCATCACAGGAATAAATCACAATTTTAAATATATTAAAATAGAAAAGTCATATTAAGTAGTAATAATATTTCACAATATTACTGGTATTTTTGAATAAATAAATGCAACCTTGTTGAGCATTAGAGACCTTTTTTCAAAAACCTAAAAAAATCATACTGACCCCAACATTTGAAATTCAGAATTGTTAATGGTTTTAATTTTTTTGTGAACTACCCATCTTATTTGTGTTTCAGGTGACAGAACTTGCCCCATTGGGTGCTTTGTTGGACCGCCTGAGGAAGCGTCAGGGTCATATTTTGATAGCGGTGCTGTGCCACTACGCCGTTCAGATCTCCTGTGGGATGGCGTACCTTGAGTCCCGACGATTCATTCACAGAGACCTGGCTGCACGCAACATCCTGTTAGCCTCCAACGACCTCATCAAGATCGGTGACTTCGGCCTAATGAGGGCCTTGCCTAAAAACGATGATCATTACGTGATGCAGGAGCATCACAAAGTCCCTTTTGCCTGGTGAGAAGAGTTATAGACCACCATCTACTTTTTATTCATTCCCCCAGCCAATGTTGACATGCCCTGTGCTTTGCAGGTGTGCTCCAGAGAGCCTAAAGACCCGTACCTTCTCCCATGCCAGTGATACCTGGATGTTTGGAGTAACATTGTGGGAAATGTTCACTCATGGGCAAGAACCATGGGTTGGACTCAATGGTAGTCAGGTATACACACATACCTGACCCTAAACACTTTTTTCTGTAAGTAAAGTTGGTGTGACATCTGTGTGTCCTTTTGCATAGATTCTCCATAAGATCGATAGGGAGGGAGAGAGGCTTATCAAACCAGAGGACTGTCCGCAGGACATTTATAACGTCATGCTACAGTCCTGGTCGCCCAAACCCGAGGACAGGCCGACATTTGTGTCCCTCAGGGACTTCCTTGTGGAGGTAAGGTCTCGAATAGCAACAGCAGAAGGTGATTATACTGGTTAGAATGTCCTTGTATCAAAGTCTTTTTTATTGAATTGCACATACACCAGAATGTCAATTTAATTATTGGTTATTTTAATTGATGAAGTCTTTCTAATTCACTTATAGACAATGCCCACTGACATGAGGGCACTGCAGGACTTTGATGAACCAGACAAACTTAAAATTCATGCCAATGACATCATCACTATCATTGAGGGCAGGTGAGCACGTATTTTTGAGTTTTTTGAGGGCATGTGAGGACGTATTTTAGAGTTTAGAGTATTTTAGATCTAAGTTTGAGTAACCACTGTATTATGTGGTCGCTGTTAACCTATGGCCCAAGAAAGAAAGCATTTTAAGGTATGCCAAAGTCAGAATTTGATCAATAGATTTAATAATCATTAAATTAATTGCAATTATTTTATTCTTGACAGTCCTAGTTTTTCACCATTTATGCTAATGATATGAATGTTTAACAAAGCAGCCTTGCTTTCTTTGAAAACATTTTTTTACTCTAGTAAAAATGTATTTACTCTAGTTCTTTTAGTCTGTTTTTACAGCCTAATTTCTGTACTGCAGAGCAGAGAACTATTGGTGGAGAGGTCAGAACAGACAGACTCTGAAGGTGGGACAGTTCCCGAGGAATGTGGTGACCTCTGTGGCTGGTCTGTCTGCTCACGACATCAGCCGACCTCTCAAGCACAGTTTCATCCACACAGGCCATGGAGACACAGACCCACACCGAAGTTGGGGCGCCCCTGACAAGATCGATGAGTAATATTCCATGACCATGAACGACTGACCTCTTGTTAGCAGACTCTATGGATTTTTCTCTCTCTTAGGGAACAGACCGCATTACTTGATTTCACCACTAGAGAGCAGCAATATATTATTTTAACCCAGTAATTCTTTTAAACCTTTTTTATTCAAATGCCCTCCGTCTGCTGTCATTATAATAAAGTTTCTTACTTTTAAAATTTTTTAATGGAAAATTTGAATATTGATATGTTAAATTTGATTTAACCTCGATTCATTTTGTGATTTCAAAATACAGTGGCCGAAAGAGCTCAATGTGTTGAAACTAAAAAAGAAAACATATGCAAATAGAAATGTGCTCCAAATACTCACAATACAACCAAATACAGAAACGCACTGCAAGTACTCACAACGGACATACGATCAGGATTAAAATAAACAAAAAACTCACCTTTAAGGTCATTGTCAACACCACTGACAAGTAGACACTGAACAATAAGCATGTCTCATCCAGGTTTGACACTTGCTGTGAGTATTTGCAGCGGGTTTATGTATTTGGTTGTGTTGTAAGATTTGGAGGACATGTGTTGTCTAACTGATGAAGATGTTTTATTTAGTTATTTACCCAATGTGCTTTGTGTTCAGTCTGTACCTTGGTAATCCTATGGATCCTCCAGATGTTCTTGGGATGGATTCAAATACAGCCAAGCCCACTAAACTTCCAAACCGGGCTAAAAGTAAGCAATTGCTTGATCTTGTTGAGCTGGGCTGTTCTGCTCTTCTTCAAATTCACCACTTCTCTCTGTCTTCTTTTATTTCTGATCTTTTCTTACTGTTGTGTCAGAACAACCTCCCCCCAGGCCTCCTAAACCAGCAGTTCTTCTTAAGAGTAAGAACCATTTATTTTCTTCTAAGAATCACATGACAAAACCCATTTTCCTAAAGTTTTGCCTTATGACTTGTTCCCAGAACCATTTTACGACTCTGTGCTGGACAATGATGATGATCTGATAGTGACGGGTGTGAAAAAACTCTCACTTAAGACTCCCACGTACCTGGGTTTGCGCCCCTGGCCTTGGGAAAGCACTAGGCCAAGTGACCGCCTTAGCGAAGTCTCACTCATTGACTTTGGTGACGATAGTTTCAGCTCTCCATCACCCTCACCCATTACCGAGACGCCCAACCCCAGCACAGCGAAACCACCCTTATCCTACGCCGCATCTATCTTAGATATGGCGCCACCGCAGAGCCCCAATCGAGCCCTGCCCAACCCCATGCACCCTACTCCTGTGGTAGATTGGGATATGCGGCCCCTACCTTCTCTTCCGGCATATGACGAAGTGGCCTTGGAGTGTGCTGAGCAGGAAGACATGGAAGTGAGCTCCATAAATGCATCTGCGGTGCAGGAAGACACTGTATCTGAACAGACACAATCAGAGGATGACATTAAAGTCGATGGTAAATCCAATGTGGAGGACAACCTCTTTCTACCATTCAAGCTTGGTGAGGAATCCCACTCGTTTTCGCAATCAGCAGACATCTTCAAGGAGCTACAAAGGGAGGTGATGGTGAAGCTTCGGGTCCCTCCGACCGGACGTTCCCTACCTTCTTCACCCCTCCCAACTCCTTCAGCTCTCGCCCCACACCGACAGATCATCCTGCCCTCCTCCTATGAGGACAGGCCTCAAATTCCTCCAAGAATTCCAATCCCACCCATGCGGCCCTCTAAGCGGGCAGGAATATATGGCAGCAGACTGTCGGTTTCTCTTGGAGACCAAGAAGACGTGAGCCGTTGTCCGCCTCAGATACCCCCAAGGGATCACGCTCTTTCTCAGCCCAACTCTCGGGCACCGAGCCCTATGGTGCCGCAAGGCGGCTCCCCTCAACAGAGATCCAGCCTCTGTTGCGTCGGATCATTGGGCTCCTGCCTATCCCCGTCGTCATATTCCTCTGCGCCATCCAGCTCCTCCATCACATCATCTACGTCAACCGCCACCACTGCAAGTTCTCAGTACGGATCTACTGAAGTGGGCCAGACTCCGGCTAAGAGTCCCTGCATCCTCCCTATCGTGTATGGTGGTGTGAAGGCCAGCAGCACTCATTACTACTTGCTACCTGAGAAACCGGCATACCTGGACAAGTACGAGAGGTTCTTGAAGGACTCAGAGGGAAACAATGAGAAAAAAAACACAAATATGGCCACTGTGAGGCCTATGGTTCAACAGCAAGTCAACAAGCCCAGTTCTTCCCCCGGCCACACTAGTAACAGCGGGACTTCCAACAGTCTGGCCTGGCCGAGCAGCACCCAAGCAGGTGTCTACAACCGTGTCACGATACAACAAGTAAGCAATTTTTCACCAGAGACTCTAACCTTTGGCTATTCAATGATGTCATGGTGTTTTGAGATGACTGATTGGTTGTTTCTGTAGGTGCAGGAGGCGGTACATGGAGTGACTGTAGAGGAGTGTCAAACGGCCCTTCAGACACACAGCTGGAACTTTCAGGAGGCCGTCAAATATCTGAAGGTATTTGTGTGCTTCATTTCAGACACAAAAGAGATAGGTGCTCATGGATGATGAAAGATCTTTGAAGCATTTACACAGATGACTGTTTCCTGATGTAGGTGGAGCAGTTGTTCCGACTGGGTTTGAAGGCTCGGCCTGAATGCGTAGAAGCTCTGGAGAGATGTGGCTGGAATCTGGAGCAGGCCAGCACTCAAATGCTGGACTCCTACGGTCCATCTAGACATAGGTAGTATAACTATATGATTATTTAAGGAATAGTTCACCCAAAAATGAAAATTTACTCTAAACCTGTATGACTTTTTTTCCTCAGTGAAACATTTTTTTTCCCAAAACATTTATGTCCATACAATGAAAATCATTGGGGTCCAGTGTTGTTTTGGACCCCACTGATATTCATTATATGGAGGGTAAAAAAATCTGAATTCTTTAAATGTCGTCTTTTGTGTTACACAGAAAAATAAAGTAAAGAAGAATAGAACATAATATATTCAACATATCTCTCTGATTTGTGTCAGGTTCTAATGGCAGGAAAAGGAAGAACAGAGCTGATCTCCGTTCCAGCGAAGCAAAGCCAATGAGAATCAATCCAATGAGAATTCAGCTCTTTGACTGTGGACCAGTTATACAATAGATGTTTGCTAATAGATTATGCAGGTCACTTGAATATTCATTGCTTAACTGCTTATAATCAATACAAGAAAAATGCAAAATTCACTTACTTGAAGTACAACAAGTGCAATGTGAACAGTAAAAAATGAACCATGTACATCAGATTGTGTTTGTATATTTTGCTTAAGTTTTAAAATAGAGAAAAGTTTGCTTTTCACTGCATCAAATGTGACTTTACCCTACTGTATTCAGCCTGTGAAATGTTTGTAGTTTATTTATTCAGAATATTTTATGCAGAGGTGTAGGAACCATCTGAAAAGTGGGGACATAATTTAAATCTTATCAGCACTGCTCAATATTAATTGAGCGATGTGAGTTGTAATGGTTGCTACATCTCCTAATTTAATGTAAAGACATTGCAGGGTATACTGGTCAGACATTATAAGCTTTTTAATGGATGTATAGACCATTATGAATGGATGTATAGACCATTAAGGTGCAGTCGCATTTACTGTTGTTCTGCAAATTTTTGTGTAAGAAGTCGGTCATTTCAATAGGAATTGAAATCCATGTGATCAGCAATTTCGTGTGAGGGTAAAAGATTTCCCCACACAGATTCCTCAAAGGGTTCAAGGTCACATGGCAAATGACCAACTTGGTTTGAAAGTGACTTCTGTATAAGCTGTGCTTCATACATCGCTACATTATTGACAATGGACGATGGACTTTTTCCTGTGAAATTTCATGATAATATGACCTCACCTTTATGCATTATCTTTTACGCTCATACTTCGGTTAACTCTCATTCATGATGTTGCATGCAGTATATAGGCCTTGTTGCTAATATCAGCTTATACTAGTTTTTCATTAGTTTTATTCTATTCTGTGGTGTTAAAATTAGTCGCCGCCTAAGACTGCACAGCCACAGATCATCCACAGTTGGTCTTTCTTTTTTTTTTATGCCTCTATTATTGTGGTTTAATCTATTTTAGAAAACCCACGATTAAAACAAACAAACTGTGGTCGAACTGAGAATGTTCATTCCTCATGTCAAAAGTCTGGCTAGACAAGACTATTTTAGAATAAACCCATTTTTCATGTGCCATGATGGCTGCAGACAATACTGTAAATGCACTTAGTGTATTCTTAATTCATCAGTTTCTTGTTGGTTTTGTTGGTCTTCATTGTCTTTATCACAGGACCAATTGTTCTCATTTGCTGATTTAGCTATTATGAGAATATTATCTTTTTCATTTACTTTTAGGTAATAGTACCTAAAAGTACGTTTCGCTTTGAACTTTGCATTTTGCAATTTTGCTCAGGTTCATATATCAAACAGCACTTAGTCTCTGTATGAAGATTAGGAGAAGTTTGTATTAATGAAATGATCTTAACTGGAACTGAATAACAGCTTTTTATGTGCATTTTTCTTCTGTCAGAACATGTCGACCATGCATCAATCACACACAGACGTCTTACTAAGCAAACTGAGGCTTTTGCTCTGTGCTTGTGTGCTCTGTAATTTTCATCTGCCTCCTTTACAGATTCTCAGTATTCTAGTTATGTTTTACCTGCACTGGTTTTGTGTTCATGTCTTTGCAATTGTTGTTCAGTTTTTGAAATATAGCCTGTGTCAGTGCTCACCTTATGTAGGTTGCCTCCCACTTTTTCTGAATTGGGTGGCAGAATGCTGGGCTTACTGTAAAAGCTTTATAAATGTGTATTCTATAATTATCTATATGTATTTTTGTAATGAAGTATATATTTAAAACTGGTGTGAATGAGGTTTCATTATTTTATAAGCCTTTTTGAGTTTGAAGTATTATGGCAACTATTCACAGATATATTAACAGATTATACTGAATGCAAGATTCCAAGAGGCAGGGCTGCACCATGGGGCCCACTGACCCTGGAAGTGGAGCTGCACCATGGGGCCCACTGACCCTGGAAGTGGAGCTGCACCATGGGGCCCACTGACCCTGGAAGTGGAGCTGCACCATGGGGCCCACTGACCCTGGAAGTGGAGCTGCGCCTTACAGAACATCTACTGAATTTCAAAATGTACAGGACATGGTGCTGTCTAATGAATATAAATATATTTCTAGAATATAATGAAATACATAAAATAGTACAAATTAATGAAAATGTATTTTGCTGTTGTTAGTTTGTCAGGCATCAAAAAATATTTGAAATATGGATGCTGATACTTTGACGATTTCTCTAAATCTTTATTTCTCTAATCCACCATTAGATGTCAGTGCTGTGCTAAAGAATGCATTGCTTTCAAAGTTTCTTGTATCATATTTCATATTCCCCAGACATGAATTTATTCTCCATTACACTAATAGCACTTCTAGAGCAAACATGACAAATAACTGCAGGTGGGTCCTATATCAGTAGTAGTTTCAGCCTCAGACGTCATGCCCACAGACCGTTGGCTGAACGTCTGATGCATAATATGTACTGTATGTATGTATATATATATATATATATATATATATATATATACATGGGCGTCGGAACCATTGTATATGGGTGGGACAAGACCCACCCACTTTTTAAGACAAATTATATTATACCCACTCACTTTTACCATCTCTAATTCAGCGCATTTGTCTGTTCGCTTTTCAGAGTGCCGTCAAATCCATTCCACTTGAGGAATTCCCTAATAAATTAAACTCCATTTCCACTGAATCGCTACATTATATTTCTCAATGAGCCGCAACTGACGAAAGTAACCGCCCGTTGTACCCTTCCAGTCAAATATTGCGTTGCAAAAATCAATAACAGCTTTAAGTTGTCATTGCTGGCAAATGACCATGGTATTAGCGGGATAATCCACGGATAGCTGTGCATTTAATGCACAACATGGTGGCAAAGAACCGCCCGACGTGAAGTGGAGTTTAGTTTACTTGTTTAATTAAAAGGCACCAGAATACATGAAATGGTATTTACTCCAGTAAAAATTTTCCGGGGGAGGACCCACCCACTTTTTTTTTTCTTCCGACGCCCATGTATATATATATACATATGAAGTTTGCTTTTGGTTAGCCAGGAAAGTTTTCTAAACGGAAATAGAACATCAGTTTTTGATTTGTAGAATGTATATTCCACATATTCTAATTTATGGTAACGTGCCCCTAGCGTTATTCTAATGCTATTTTAACATTCCTCTAACATTATTCTAACATTGCCAGAACATAATTCTATGTATGGACGCCCATAATCATTATTATACAAACCACATCTTGTTTTTATTTATTATTTAATTATTGAAAAATAATCTGAGCCGACAATCACCATGTGGAAGATTAAATGAGATTAAATTGGTCCACTATGATGTACTATATTTCACAGGGTACCCTAATAAACATGTAATTACACAGTAGTAACAAATGTATAATTACAATGTAATAAAAATGTAATAACACGGTAGTAACAAATGTATAATTACACTGTAATAAACATATACTAACACTGTAGTAACAAATGTGTAATTAATTACGATGTAATAAACATAATTACACTGTAGTAACAAACGTATAATTACAATGTAGTAACATGTTTAATTACACTGTAACAAACGTATAATTACACCGTAGTAAAAAAATAATTACAGTGTAACAAATGTATAATTACACTGTAATAAAAAGTTGAACTTACACTGTAGAACTTTTTTATTGTTACAGTGTAAGAAATGTATAATTACACTAGTAACAAACGTGTAATTACAATGAAGTAACAAATGTATAATAACACTGTAACAAATGTATAATCAAAAATATAGAGAAGAGCTTATTTGCAGTTAATTGTATTATGTTTGGATAAATTTGTTTTGTTTACAAAAACTATAAAACTGATTTCTATACAAACATATTAAAGGGATACTCCACTTTTTTCGGAAATATGCTCATTTTACAACTCCCCCAGAGTTAAACAGTTGAGTTTTACCGTTTTAGAATCCATTCAGCCGAACTCCGGGTCTGACGGTACCACTTTTAGCATAGCTTAGCATAGATCATTGATTCTGACGAGCCTGATATGGCTAGGAACTATACTCTGATTCCTGCGTAATAATCAAGAAACTTTGCTGCCGTACCATGAGTCCAGCTGGCGGAATGATATGACGCAGCGCCTGAAAATAGTCCCCAGCTCGGTAACTTCCAACGTGACCGGGACTAAGTTTGTCTAACCTATTAGACCTATTTTCAGGCGCTGCGTCATATCATTACGCCTACTGGACTCATGGTACGGCCGCACAGTTCCTTGATTATTACGCCGGAATGAGAGTAGTTCCTAGCCATATAGGCTTAGAAAATCGCAACTTTTCATTTTCCGCCGATCTTAGTACACGGTTTAACTACAGAAGAGTCAAGTTTTAAATAGGAAAAATATTGAAACTCTTTGGTCATTTTGAAAGAAATGCTACTGGACTTGTCAGAATCAATGATCTATGCTAAGCTATGCTAAAAGGGGTACCGTCAGACCCGGAGTTCGGCTGAATGGATTCTAAAACGGTAAAACTCAACTGTTTAACTCTGGGGGAGTTGTAAAATGAGCATATTTCCGAAAAAAGTGGAGTATCCCTTTAACTTTTATTTGAGTGCAAATTTAAACAGAAGTTGAATTTAATAGTTATGTTGTGCTTTTTTAACCCTAATATTATAGTGTACCAAGTTAGAGGGTTCCCTGTATAGTTTGCAGCATTCTTTGGGAGAGATTTTTTTCCCTTAAGAAAAATCTAACTACAGATGCTGTACAGTATATGTATCGGCTGAAATCATTCTGAACCTGTATCGGTGGAGAAATTTATTATCGGTGCATAATTATAAGTAATTATTCAAGAAAGAGATCGATAAACAAATGTTAGTCAGGCAGTAAAACGAAATGACCATTAATTTTTTAATTACGCAAGTGCGTGGCTTTCTGTGGAAGACATGAGAAAGATTAGAGGCGTGCAGTAAATGAAGACAAACCCACTAATTTATGATTTCTGTGCTTTTCACACTATGCTTAACACTGGCTTAGTAATTTAGCTATAAAGTTGGATTTATTTGATCATTATAGTGCGTTTTTGTAATGATGATAGTTGAATCCATATGCCGTATTTTATTAAACACAGTAGCAACAACAAAGTAAGATTCAAGACAGGAACCAAGGTCAACAAATGTGCACAGGGTCGGTAACAATAGCGTCAGTCCAAACAGCAAACTAATCCAAGTCCGTAATCCAAAAACCGTGGTCAAGACCAGACAGAGAAACATTATCGTCGCAAACAAACAAGGTATCAGAAACGCTCTGTGAAGACAGGGTAAACTGGCAATACTTCACAACATGATGCACAAACAACATGGCTTTTAAAAGGTAGGAACAGGAAGAAATGCAAGAAGAACTGGCAGTGTTGTACTCAGGAGATAGTCCCCTCTGGCGTTTGGAGGAATGGATAGCGGATGCAGATGTTACAGTTTTGATTGATCTCATTTCAACATAAATGCTGTAGATAATTTTAGAGCTCTGTATAGGTCATTTTAATTGGAATGTTTTTTCTGTTTTTTTTTTTTTTTTGGTTCCCAAATGTTCTTTTTTTAAGGTTTGGTTTGGTCTTAATTGAAATTTTGTTTGTACAACGTAATTCTAACGTTATTTTAACAGTACACAAACGTTATTCCAACGTTTCCCTAATGTTATTCTAACCTTTCCAGAGTGTTATTCTAACGTTCCCTAAACATTATTCTATCGATCTCCTACTGTTATTCTTACGTTCTCCTTATGTTAGAGTCATGCAGTAGAGTCATTCAGGTTCCTGGGCACCACCATCTCTCAGGATCTGAAGTGGGACACTCACATAGACTCTATTGTGAAGAAAGCCCAACAGAGACTGTACTTCCTGCGTCAGCTGAGGAAATTCAACCTGCCACAGGAGCTGCTCGTACAGTTCTACTCAGCTGTCATCCAGTCCATCCTCTGCACTTCCATCACCGTCTGGTTCGGCTCTGCTACCAAAACCGACCTCCGTAGACTACAGCGGATAGTTCGGACTGCTGAGCGAATCACTGGCACTACCCTTCCCACACTCAAAGTACTGCACTCATCCAGAGTGAGTAAAAGGGCTCGCAAAATCACTCTGGACCCGTCACACCCAGCACACTTTCTGTTTGAACTGTTACCGTCTGGTCGACGCTACAGAGCACCGAGCACAAAAACAACCAGACACAGGAAAAGTTTCTTTCCCCAGGCCATCTACCTCATGAACACTTAAATGTTCCCCTACTGTGGAACAAACATGTGCAATACTTCCCTCAGACATTTCATTATAGCACCTTATAACTTTATTTATATTTATAATTTATAATCTTTTATTTTTATTTTATTTTTATTTTTTCTATTTTTTATTTATACCTATGTTACTTGTCACTTGTCTTGTCACTTTATATTGTATGTGTACTGGAAGCTACTGTCACCAAGACAAATTCCTCGTATGCGCAAGCATACTTGGCAATAAAGCTCTTTCTGATTCTGATTCTGATGTTATTCTAACATTCCCTTAATGTTATTCT
The DNA here is from genome assembly GCF_965113295.1 of Leuciscus leuciscus. Taxonomy (NCBI): domain Eukaryota; kingdom Metazoa; phylum Chordata; class Actinopteri; order Cypriniformes; family Leuciscidae; genus Leuciscus; species Leuciscus leuciscus. Next base: position 22,905,617 of record NC_138735.1, read on the forward strand.
AATGTTCCCAGAAGTTCATTACACAAATAGGTCATTACAAAAAAGCATTTTAAATGGAAGGTTTTTACATGGTTATTAAATAATAACCTAAAAATATCCATTAGTGAAAATTCTGTATATATTATTTCTAGGTTATTTAATAATAACTACCTAGCAGCGTTCTGGGAATGTTATTTTATGGTTGCAAAATAATAACCTAAAAAAAAAAATTGAGAACGTTCTGAATAAGTTATATTAGGTTATTTAAAAATAACCTCCCTGCAACCTTGGTTGCAAAAAATAAAACCTAAAAAGAATTATTATTTGGTTCTCAAAAAAAAAAACCAAACGGGAAACTAAATATCGGGCAGTGTTGGGGTAGTTACTCAAAAAAAGTAATTAGTTACTAGTTACTAGTCACTTCTGTAAATTGTAATGAGATTACTTTACTAGTTACTGCATTTGAAAAGTAACTTCACTACTTATTACTTTACTTTCCCATTTCTTAATTTACCCTGTAGATACGGACAAAAATCATAGCCCTATCACCACTTAGCCTGTCCGCATAGTGTTTATAAATGTAGCCTATACAAAATGGCATGTAAAACCATATGAAAGAACAATATACATGTCTGCACAAAGAAATATGCCTCACTGTAAAATCCACAAACAACAGGATAAAGGACAAATGTCTGCGGTGGTAGACACATAATCAGGACTGGACTGGGACAAAAAAAAAATCGGCCCTGGCATTTTGGCCATAATAATAATAGCACACTAATATGCATATATTGTAAAACAAATGCACTGAAAAATAAAGGAAACTTTCATAATTAGTTTTGTATAACTTTCTATACTTGAAAGAGATATAAGCACAGTATGATCTTTTATTTTGATGGAAAACATGGTTTACAAACGCGTCTCATTAAATTTATAGTAAATTACGGTAATCGTCAACTATGCAGATGTGGAAATAATGTGTTACTGGGTAATGGGTTCCTACACTCATGACATCCCATACACAAAATAAATATATTTGAAATATATTTTCAGAGTATATTTTGGAATATATGCAAATTTTTGAAATTGGCCCAATAAATATATTAAACACTTAACATCATATATTTTTGTTATATTTCAGAATATATTTCAATGTATTTGGAATATATGCCACATATATTTTGACACTTTTGGGGACCCATACAGAAAAAAAGTACATTGAAATATATTCTGAAATATAACAAAAATATATGATGTTAAGTGTGAAATATATTTATTGGGCCAATTTCAAATATTTGCATATATTCCAAAATATACTCTGAAAATATATTTAAAATTTATTTATTTTGTGTATGGGATAGCCTAAGTGTTTTGAAAGTAACTGTTAGTGCTGCTTACCGCAGGCTCTACACTCTCTCATCTCTGTCCTGATCCTCATCATCAGCCACAGGAGCTGATGAAGGTCATGCTGCTGCAGAAAACATTTTGACACATTTTACAGCGTCTGCTTGAAGGGCCTGTGTCTATTTTTCACGCTAATTTTCTCTGCACATTCCTTGCGTTTCTTCTCCATCTCTCAGACTATTTTGACAGATTCACACTGACACACTTGCACGCTCGCTCAAAGCCCAAAGGGGGAGGTGTTTAAAGATGTGATTGGACCAGCCCAGTGTCAATCAAGAAAAGATCCAATGGGCCAAGGTGTATCATGGGCCGGTCAGCTATCAGGAAAAAAAAACTGACGAAGACTATTTTAACTAATGCATTACACCGGCACGCACTTACTTAACCCAGCGCCGAGCAAAACGAATGGACCGCCGATGTACGAGTTTTATGGTCCGTAAAAAAAAAAAAAAAAAAAAAAAAAAAATGTCGACCCAAAAGGCACGTCAGCCCACTGGGAATCTCCCGGTAGTCCCGATGGCCTGTACTTGCTGCCTGAGCATATAAAGTGCATTTCACGCGAATATTTTTGTCCTTTCGAGCAATATACTGAAAGTAATGTGAATATCGCCACTGGCCGAAACCCCCCTGTCTCCCGCTCCCCTTCGCATCAGCAGCTACGTCACTCAAATCGATCTCTATGACAACGGTGCAAACGCGCGCGCGCGCGCGCGCACACACACACACACACACACACAGACATGCACGCAGCACAAACAGATCAGAGCTTTACACGCAGGCAAACACGACTTGGGTAACGCAGGAAAGCGCGTTCCTATAGTCTAGTAAAGTAGTGTAGTTACCGATATTTTTAGTGTAATGCGTTACTTTATTTCGTTACCCAAAAAAGTAATATCGTTACTGTAATCCGTTACTTTGTAACTCGTTACCCCCAACACTGATATCGGGATTATGTACCTTTTTGTTTAAAATGAACAAATTGTCAATAATGAGTCAAAACTTCATCATATACTTCTTCCAAAAGATGTTTTTGTCTTACCTTGATCCACTATGGTAAGCCTAAGTGTTTGTATTTTAGACCTAGCGGGATGGTTTTCGCTGGAAATTGCATTAGTGCCCATGCGTGTCTCGTCATATCCGTAAAAAGAGAAAAGTTGCTCTGGCTACTTTGACTCGTGTATGGTGTGGAAGCGGAGCGCGCTTAATCTCGCTAAAGTGGTTTTATTACTCAACAGGTGAGTATTATTGAACAGATAAATTGTTATACATACAGCTCTCTAACTGTTCATTGTAAAGCACTATTGTGAAGGGTCATTTCATTATGGTTGTTGTATAGCGCTGTGCTCAAATTTTTTTTTCAGGTAAGTATACCGTGTCTATTAATGGGTATAGCTGCATTAACATTGAGATCCTTTCCATATTGGATAGATCTCTTAAGCCTATAGTAGTGAATGTTTTATGAGCAAGCAGAACTCTCATTCTGTTAGTTTAGTGTGAGTTCACTGTGGTCTAAAATTGATCTAATATTGGTCAGTTATATCACAAACATCATGTAGAAGTTCATATTTTATTTCCATCAACGAAGTATTTCAAAACTTCAGTTTCCTTTTTTATTTTATATTCTTTTCAGCCTGGTGTTGTCATTTGACACATATATTTCTATTTGACGGATGCATTCAAATTCTGGTATTGTTTTGGTGTCTCCTTTTCACTTCTTAACCTCTATTTATTTTCCCCTTGAAAAGACTTGACACATCCTGAAACACAGAGAGCAATATGTCAATGCAGTCAGTTTGATTACGGGTGTGATTATACTGAAGCCAGGTGATTCCACACCTCAGCTGGCAAGATGGCTAGTTCACATGTACAGGTACCTGGCCATGTGCCAGTACTCTTCTAACACAAGGTCAAGCCACAGTGCATATTGGCATTATAATATCATATGATCAGTGTATGTGAATAGCATTTAATGACACCACTCACCATTTCTCCATGTGTAACAATTCCATGTAACGAGTCCAGAACACAACTGTACAGCACAAACAGTTTGCTAACAAATCCTGCAGTATCCACGTTTTTCCAGTGTTTAGAAACAGGAAGTATAACAGGATTTTTATGAATGTTTTTAATTTTAGTCGATGTTCAGACATCAGGACAAGTAGTAGAACCTAAGCTAATATCTGGAGAAGTTTGTTTTGTTTGTCGTTAATTTTATCATGCTCAGTGAAAATGTGTAAAACTAAATCAAAAGGATATTTTCTCCTGGTTAAGAATACCATATTTTATTTATGTAAGTACATTTGGGATGTGGTGTGTTTATTGTAAATTATACAGTTTTGTCTAATCAATCATGTTTCTTACCTTATTTTTTTACATTTATTTCTACAGATAAGAACAAGACATGTTGCAGTTAACCTATGATCATGCTTAGTGATGGAATTTATGGATGACATTCCATTCCCTAAATTATAAACTACACTTATTTATTGGTCTTATAAATCAATACTCAGTCAATACTGAGATGCTAGTCATGGTCAAGCAGGCTTAATCAATCTTTCAGCTTAATCAATATATTTGACGGGCCTATACGCAGGTGTAAGCTTTGTCTCTTGGAGTTTTCTTCTGTTTCAGGGGCTGATTGGTTCATTGAATCCATGGTATTTCGATTTGTTAGATATTACTCCAAGCACAAAACCAGTTAGACTTAGATTCAGACTGGATTGATTAGACTAGCCATCTTCTTTTTTTCTATAGCTTTTGCAAACCAACGCATGTATTACTTTAAAGTACACTAAAAAGGGAGTGTGTCTCAACTAGCCATGTGACTTGTCACACTCATGCTGGTAAAGTTTCTTAATTAGAAGGTGCCACTGACACCTGCTTTGCTGTCCTGGAGGTGTTGGTGTGAATGTGTGTGTTTGGTTGGGAAGGACAATTTGCAAAGACATCTGTGCAGCTGAATGTGAATACACTCCTGACTTCATAGGTCTTATCTTCATCCCTTTCTCTTTCGCTGCAGGCACTTTCAGGCATCTTGCAACTCAATATTATGAGAAAACATAACAATTTTACGAGGTGGTGGTTTGATCTTTAGAGAAAACCTTTTTAGAAAAAAGTAAACAAGAAGGTCCACATCAAATCCCTAAACCTAGCCATCTGTGGAGAGTCAGTAGATTGTACGAAAACATTATATTACATCTATTGATTTAGACAAAATTGAATCACCCATTTATAGGTTATCGGATATAAAATGAAAATAACTATGCAACCTTAAATTTGCTAGTTCATTATTTTGTTTTATTTTATGTCACTATTTGTAAATTTATTCTTTTATTTGGGGGAATAGATGTTGAAATTTTTTATTTTTTTTTGTCTTATTCAAAGTTTTAGATATTTGTGTAAAGGTTATATTGTGCCCCTGCCCCTTTAAGGCAGAGCGTGCTGGGAAAAGAAAAAAGGAGAAAAGAGAAGTGAGTTGTTCGTGAGTTAGGCGGCTGTTCATGCTGTTATGCCGATGCTTCTGATTAAAGAAGAAACGTTAATTATCACCATTGTAACCTGAAAGGGACGGATTTTGGAATCCACTGCTGCTTAAATGTATTATGTAATGATGAGTGATTATAATCAAGGTATTAATCAATATTTTTCCTTCTAAATATCACATGAGTTGAATGACTTCTCTAGGCTTGTGAGATTTTACTTTGTTATAGAAGTTACCAGTGTGATTATTGAAATGTTCTTTTCACGAATTCTCTAATGTCTGTGTTTGATATAAATGCAGTAACAGAGCTTGCTTATTTAGCCCGGCTTCCAGAAATGAAATATGGAAAGATGTTTTGTTTGAGAAAGGTCTTTTACATGTGTCAATACATACATCTGTTTTTCTAGGGTATACCCTGACGACTATAAATCACAGGGGTCATTGAAGTCACTATTTAAGGAACCATTTCTGGGGACCAAACTGTTACCCCCAAACAAACCCGTTTTATTTATGTTACCCACGGTGAAGAGACTGGAGGGTCACAACTATATAGGCCAGAATTTTTATATTGTTGCATCCCTAGTTAACTCTGTCCACGAAGTTGTGTGTCTAAAGTCTCCCTCTTTAAATTATACCGCCACTATAGCCATCAAGATTAATATTTGGGGAGTTTAAATATTTTTTTCAGATTATTTTTTATATTAATTAAGATTTGAAGGACATTTTAGTTTACATTTGCATCACAACCCATTTTGATTTCTTTATTGGGTCTCCACTTGATGTCCAATGTAAAGCTCTAAAGCATAACCAATTGAGAAGCACTGATCAAGAATATTAGAAAGCATCAGAGTGAACCGTGCAATCACATTTCCATTCAGTAATTCCTTTGTTTATTAAAACCTTGTGGCGCATAAAGCTCAGACTATTGAAAATATTGAAATGGTCCTGATACATATTACAGTAATAATTCAAACTGGAATTGAAAGCTTTAGGAGACCAAAGATGTTTCTTTAAACTATTATTGAAAAGCCCCACTGCGTTCATGTAATATCCGATGACTTCTTGCTGAGATTAGACATTAGAAGTGATGCTACAGGTCAGATTTGTGTCTGCTGTAGTCCGGCTTCTGGCTTCTGCTATCACAGAAACATCTAAGACAGCTGATTCAGATCGATAACACTCCTGTTGTAAGCAAAGCTGCTGTGCTTCCCATGAGTTGCCCTGGTATATCAAGGCAGCTGGTGATACTTCAAACCTTTATATACAGGTTTTTTTTAAATCATTTTCTAAATCTCAGGAGGAAGATGACACAGTTGGATAAACTAAAAGGTGTGCATCTGCAAAGGCTGTGTGTTCGTTATTACCAAGAGACCTGAAAGTGCTGTCTGCAGTGGTTGTTTGTCCATACAGAAAAAGGGGACATATTCCCAGTCTTATTGTCTTGTGTTTGCTGGAGCATTAAAAGCTGTGTTGGAGACCTAAATGTTCTGTGACTCATTGCCGAACCTGAGTATATTGATCCCATCACACTCAGATGATGTCTGGCTCTTCCCCGGGCCCCAAAAAGGTTCATTCAAAGGTGTTAAACCCAAGAGCTACAAGATAGATAATGCGCTATTCAAAGGAATATTCCAAGGTAATTGCGTAAACTGAGTAGCGCACTGAAATGAAAGTTCTTGGCTGAAACCAAAAACATACACTAGGCCAAAAACTGAAACTATTTTGTATAATATCATATTCAGTCGCTAAATGTGATTAAACTGGGATATCAAATACTTTTTCTCTTTGTCACTGTTTTTGTTATATTTCTGCCATAAAAATTCACCCTTTTTTATTAGTTTTTACTTTTTTACAAATTTTTATGGAAATGTCAACTCGTTCTTCTGGTTCGAGAAATGTCATAACTGACTGGTGACTGCAAACTCGCATTCAGATCTGCCTCCATCCAATCAGCAATCAATGGATAGAAGTCCCTGCCCTGTATTTTTTCTTTTTTTAGTATTTCGTTTCACTTTGAATGTAAGTCACAATAATGAAGACAAGATCTGTTGCTACTTTTCTTTCATCATGACTTTAAAGTAAGCTGTTTCTGTTGAAATATTTAGTCAAGAATTTCAGCCCGAAATTTCTGGTGAATAATTGATAAATTGGTCAGAATGTTTAAACAGAGCAAAGTTTTGCCACAGAGTGTTTACACTTTTGGTGGAGTCAGCCTACAAATGGTTTTAAACAATATGGGGAAAGTATGTAAAAAACCCACACATTTCTATTAATTTATTCTACTCAGATCAACAAAATGTTGATCATGCAGTCTACCAATAAACAGCATGAGTAGGCCTATATATATAGAAATAATTACAAAATATTTTTTCTGTCCGTATTGTGAAAGGTCTGAGGTGTATACAGAGAGAAAGAAGGCCTTGAGTGACATTTTCTTATAACTTTAATGTCTGATGGTCAGACTTTAGACGTTAACGTGACGAAGGAGGAACAAATGTGAGGGTGCAGGTGGCTCGTCTTAAGATAAGACCGTGGCTGTAGTTCAAACAGCTTTACACCCATCAATTTCCAAACTGTCATTTTAGTGACAGATAACTGCAGGTCACCAAATAAGCTCCCCACCATCATAACGCTTCCGTACCAACACCCCCCCACCCCACACACACACATGCATACACACACCTTGATGAAAAGCCAACAGCAAATTAATTTACGCTTTGATGACTAATGGATACAAACTCTCCCATCAAAGTTATTGGTTATCTCTGTAATGTGTGACGTAATGCATGCACCAATCATTCAGTCTTCCTTTCTCACTTTAGTCTTTTTCTTTTCCTGTTTTGCCTCTCATTAAGCAGAAGCCTTTGGCCCGAGCAGCGACTTTGGGTTGAAGGTGTTTGTTTTCGTCATCCTCTTGCTCCGTGGTGTGAAATTTTAAGTACTTTTCTTTTCACCTCTGCTCATCCTCGTCCAATGCAGCTTTTTCAAAATTCATATCATAATAATTATGCTCTGTTCCTCTGAGTGTGATTCTGTGTATCACAAGTGTGAAAAGGGTTTTGTGACGGCCTAATGCATGAGCCGAAGAGAGCTCAGTGTATGCAGTGTTCTTTTCATTAAGGACAATAAAACATCATCATATACTGTAAGCTACATCTTTCCGTATATGCACTCAGCATGAGTGTATACATGTTTTTGTGTGTGTGTGGGTCCATCCATCCATCCATCCAAATGTTCTTTTTTCTTTCTTTCTAACATCCTGCAAATTTATCTGGCATTCTTCCTTCTTATCCATATGTCCATCCAGCCATCATTTATTCCATCCATCGTTCGTTCCATCCGTCATTCATCCACTGTTTGTTCTGTCCATCAGTCTACACACTAAAAAAAAATGGTTCTTCAGGGGTTCTTTGCGGTGGTTAAGGTGCTATATAGCACCACTACCCTTTAAAGAACCTGTTAAGCCCAGTTTGGTTCTTCAGCGGTTCTTTAGCGGTTCTTTGGGGTGGTTAATGTGCTATATGGCACCTCTTATGGTTCTACATAGCACCATTAAAGTGGTTCCCCTATGATTACAAGCCAATGAACCACTTTTAGTGCTATTTAGCACCATTTTTGTTTAGATCTGTCCATCACTCTGCCCATCTTTCCATCCATCCATCCATTGTTTGTTCTGTCTGTCTGTCTGTCTATCTATCTATCTATCTATCTATCTATCTATCTATCTATCAAAATTGTTCCACCCCCTTGACCTACAAGACATTTTGCTGCCGAGAACAAAATGTAATGAAAACAGCCTAACTATCTGATTATTTTAAATAGATAGATAACTATCTAAAATTTTAAAATGGATGTTGCCTCAAGATTTTTTATCTGATGCCCCACTGGAATGCTCCCTCTGCGAATCACCAGTAGGAGTCTTTCCAGAAGGTTTATTACTGTAAAACACATTTGAGTGATTCTGAGAACTTAAAGTTGATGAAAAATGGGAAAAAATTCAAATTGGCAATAAATATTCATGTACAAAATTAGTCAATCCCCAAAAGCCAAATTTTGTGCAGAATCTTTTATTCTTTATAACCTCCATTAAACGCTGCCCGTAAGTGCTTAGAAGCATCTGTTACCTCTCCACTGCAATCTTGGCCCATTGCTTTAAAAAGCTTCCAGATCACTGATAATCGTTGGTTTTCACGTTAACACTGCTTTCTTCAAATTCCACCAAATATTTTCAATGAGATTTAAATCTGAAGATGGTACAGGCACACTCAAGAACATTCTACAACTGATCCCTGAACCAAGCTTAAGTAGATTTGGATTTATTGTCACGAAACAGTTAACGTGAGACGAGGATACAGATGCAGAGGAAATTTATTAGTAACATGCAGACAAGGTTCAAAAACTCAAAAACTCAAAAACTCAAAAACTCAAAAACTCAAAAACTCAAAAACTCAAAAACTCAAAAACTCAAAAACTCAAAAACTCAAAAACTCAAGGAACGGGGAAACTCGGACAACGAACCAGCACAAGACTACAAACACAAGGAGGCTAAATAGGGGAACAAACAAAGGAGGGTAACGAGACAGACAGGTGGGACAAATTAATCAATAATCAGATAACAAGATGGGAGGGGCTAGACAATAGATGAGCACATGGCCCAAAATAACAAAACACCCATGTGCAGCACAAGACAGGACAGGCATGTGACATTTATACTTTGAAATGGCTGTCCAGGGAATTCCATTGATCATCTAGCTTCAGTCTCGACACCGAAGGCATCACCATGCATCTTTGCCAAAATGGCTTGATACTTCAAAGAATTCATGATTCTTCAGACAGTCAATATTTCCACTTCCTGCAACAACAAAGCACCCCCATAACAAGACTGGACCACCTCCATGTTTGACCAACGGAGATGGAGTTCTTCTGCTCATAAGCTTGGCCTTTTTTTGCACCAGACGGTGCAAATCTTGATCCATGGGTCCAAAAAGTTCCAGTTTGGTCACATCACTCCATAACACATTCTTCCAGAACTCCACAGGTCTATCAAATGAATTTAAGCATATTCAAGTCCCAACATGAAAGCCATGCTTGTCTAGTGTTCTTCTTATACTCTGCATTGTAATGTTTTTCCTCCTTTTATCAGGTCATCTTGCAAGTCTTTGAAACCTTGCAAGATTTTCTGGTACAACAAATTTTAAGCTTATGAATAAGGCTGCCAGTTGCATCCATAGTTCATTCCATCCGTCTATCTGTTCCATCTGTCAATTGTTCTTTCCATCAATCCATTATTCTTTCCATCTGTCCACTGTTTGTTCCATCCATCCATTGTTCGTTCCATCCTTCCGTTGTTCGTTCCATCCATACATCCGTCCGTTCCATCTTTCCATCCACCCATTCACCCATCTGGCGTTCTGTCCATCTATCGTTCTCTATTTTTTTGACGACCTTTGCTTTTGCATAAAAAAAAGTCATACGAATTTCTTTTGAATTTTCAGTTCATTTTCATTATAATTCCTTCCATTCAAACAAAAAAATCTGTCATGTTTGCTACCTCAGTTTAACTTATTTCAAATGAAAGAATTGAGTGCATTTTCAGTTCATTTCTAAATGGCACTGATGTTTCTGGTCATGTGCTGGTATCGACTGAAGATGGTTTAAGCACAAGAAATTATAGCTTAATGAAAATGGTAAAAATGTAGAAAGGTTTCTGCAAGGGTTAATGGACAGAAAATATAATTAGCTCACCATAAGTCAATGGAAAGTCTCCTCTAAGATAGAAAAAAACATTGTGTGTGTTGCTCTTTCTCTATTGGGATTCTCCCTCATCCTGGTATTTAATGGAGACAGATGCCTGTAATGGACTGTGGAAATGGACACAGATGCATCACCAAACAAAGTTACACATCAGCGACTGAGATGGTCATGAAAAAAGCGCAGAGGGATTTCTTTAAACATGAATAATGACTACCGAGCACCCCAATCATTTTTTCACACTGTCTCTCTTTTTGACCTCCAATTTCTGTATTACCAATGAGAACAGATTGAATACAGTAAGTTCACCTTGTTCCCAGTCTCCCTATTTAGTCATTATTAGGCATTAGAGTTCTTGTGATGGTGACTAAGTGTGGGACTGGGACTTTATGGTAAGGGTGGGATGCGTATTCGTAGCAGGAGGCCTTCAGGCACAGAGTGAACTGATGATTCATGCTACAATGCAAAACGCCTAGCTGTTTATTTTAGCGTATTAACACACTCCCTTCTCCAGTTTCATCCGTGCTCAGCTGCACATGAGAATGAATGATCAAATGTTCCATCAAGGAAGCAACGATCATACATTATACCTATGGATTTTCAGTCACTTAATATGAGCAGTAAAATGAAGCTTTATGTGTTTTTCTACATTGATTTCTTGTGTTTTGGGAGGCTACCTTGACATGCTAGCAGTTGGATCAAGAGTATATCTAACAGATTCTCAAAGTTATAGTACACTAAGAAATAATGTTTTGTTTTTATGAACCAGTATGAATTTTTATTGTGTGTAACACAAAGTCATATATTTAGAAGAAAATGTTATTAATTGAGGAAAGCTATATGTTCATCTTTGTCCTTCCCGTGACAGCGCTAAAACAACTTATTTGTTCTGACTCCATATCACGATCCTTTCTCAATATCAAATACAGCATATTATTTATATAAAATAATATTTATTGAACTACAATATTTAAATTAACAACAATAGCCATAATAAAAGACAATAGGAACTAAACACATGCAAACAATTCAGTCAAACATACAAGCAGCACTCTAGTACAGGATTTAAGTGAAATATAGCCTTAATATAAAGTTATGAAACATAGTTTTCCCCTTAACCAAAATCAATTTGCTCTGGAACAAGTAATAGATTAATAAGACCAAAGATTGCCCGTTTTATGTACCAAATGAATTATATCTCATGTTTATATCTCATGCACATTTCTATCATAGCCCTCCTCTGAGAAAACCTAGCGATACGTTTTTTTCAATCTCATCTGAAATGATCAGTGTTGGGGGTAATGCATTACAAGTAACATCCATAACGCATTCAGATTACTTTTTTGATGTTACAAGTAAAGTAATGTGTTACAAGTAACATGCATTACCTAATCAGATTACTTTTCCTAATCAGATTACTTTTTGATGTAACGAGTAAAGAAACGCATTACAAGTAACATGCATTACGTAACCAGATTACTTTTTGATGTTATGAGTAAAGAAATGCATTACAATAACGCACATTACATAATCAGATTACTTTCTGATGTTATGAGTAAGGAAACGCATTACAAGTAACATGCATTACGTAATCAGATTACTTTTTGATGTTATGAGTAAAAAAACGCATTACAATAACATGCATTACGAAATCAGATTACTTTTTGATCTAACAAGTAATGCATTACAAGTGTCATGTATTATGTAATCACATGACTTTTTTCGATGTCAATGAAAATTACATTCTAATAATACAAGTACATTTATTTACAGTAAAAAAGTCACTGCAGATTAAGTTTTTAAGTTTTAAATTTCAAAAACAATATTCACAATATAATTATGAATTGTAGTTGAAATATAGAAATTGATGCATGACGTCCACTACAGTGGACATGTGATTAATCAGAGTTTTCTCTCAATCTAAAATCAAAACTTGGAAAATTTTACTGTGATATGACTCATTAGATATTGCTTGATGCTGCAATATATTTTTTTACCTACAAGAGTCTCCTAGGATAGAAGGAATGGGTCGATATTCCGGAGCAACTTGGCATGTCTGACTGACCCCATCTTGGCTTGGAGGGGGAAAAAATCGAAACACAAAGGCTTGCCACTTGGTTGCAATTTATAGGATGATGCACCAGGGTCCAATAAAGAGGCTGATGTGCAAATTTGCCATAAAAACCCATGCAAATTCAAGAAAATGCTTTTTTAATAGCTGTCCACTGTAGTGACCACTATGCGTGAAAGGGTTAAAATTTAAGGCTGCAACATTTTTTACAAATTTAAAACGACATTAGCATGAGTGAATAGTCTCAGAATGTTCTTTTCTTTCTTTCTTTCTTTCTTTCTTTCTTTCTTTCTTTCTTTCTTTCTTTCTTTCTTTCTTTCTTTCTTTCTTTCTTTCTTTCTTTCTTTCTTTCTTTTTCCTTTTTTTGTTTTTGTTTTGTTTGGAGAACTATCCCTTAATTTCAATTCAGCAGTCAATGAATGATTTCCACCACATTATCATTTGGTTGAGTCTGTGTCACCTCACCTTGCTTGCCTCTTTCTCGAACTTACTCATAATGGTGATTTATGTATGCACTTTCTCTTTTCTCCTACAGTAATTGACAATGTGATGAATGGCTTAGAAAAGAAGGCAAGGCCACTCCAGCAGAACGGTAGTTTGTTCTTCTTGACTAGGAAACAGACTCCAGTGTCCTTTAAAAAGTGAGATTTGCATTCATTTGCAGGTGTGTGGAATATGGACAATCACCAGCTGACAGTGAGGCAGATTTCTCTTTAGTCCCGTAAAATTTGAAAGGCAGGCAACTTTAATCTTGTTGAATGAATCTGTCGGAGTACACAGCATATAAATTGATGATTTAAATCGTAAAGCTTAATTAAAAGAAAGGAGACTGTTGAAATAATTTAGTGTTTATTACTGAAAAACTGATACATGATAGACTAAAAAATGTACAGTGACCCCAAAAATAATTTGAACACCTTTCTCAAAACTAATTTAACTTTTCTGAATAATTGTATTATTTTATGAGGTTCACGTCCAAAGAAACTTTAATGCTTTTGAATGTAGCTTGGAGTCTGTTAAACAAAAGTATATCTCAGCGCTATCACTTTTATCATTATTGAATTTTCTACAAGGCTGGCTCTGTCACATTATTGGAAAATCTCTTGTGTAACTTCGGAACAAAAATGTATCAGTCATTTTGGATAAGTGAAAGATTCAAATGTCTGATATATCTGAGACACTCTCAGGGCACATTTCTCTTGCACATACATCCATACACACTCCATCTCTCTTGCCAGATATGTAGCAGTGTCATCTAACATTTTCACTGTCATATCAGTCATGTCTTATTCATACCACAGCATGGCAGGATGGGTTGCTGTTTGATCCACTGATGCCTCTTATATGAATAATGAGGCTGATTCTAGCAGATATCTGAATCGCTTTCAAAATAACAGCAAATGGACGTATTGGAAGTCCCTTGCTAAAAACTTTCTGTGACAAATTCAATAGCAGTTGTGCCACTCTGCATGCAGTATTTTAATAACCACCTGCAATCCACTTTAACCATGTGTTAAATTTGCTGAAATAATGTGCTCAGTTATGTAAGCTCAATAAACAGCATGTTGTGGCATACTGTTGATTGTTGATCCCCTTAGCTGTCACCCCCCTTTTTGAGAATGTACATTAAAATGCACTATTCAAGCTTAAATGGTTGTAATTCAAGAATGCTTTGGAGTATAGACCTAAGTTTGGTCTTGTTTTAAAGGGGAAAAATAGCAGATTATTGCTGAAGTGAAAGCACTTCAAAAAATTAAAGTATGAAAAAGTTATGGAAGTTTAAATTTACATTAAATCAAATATGATTTATTTAATATTTTTCTTTTATATAAAATATATATTTTACAAAATATGTTTTACAAAAAAATTACTATAAAATGAAAGCCATATATCTAACCAAGTTGTGTTCCAAATTTGAAGTTGATATCACAAAAATTGAAGTTCCCATGAGATTTTGTTTAGGCGTATTACCAAAAATAGCCACCGGGTGTCATTGAATTCCATTGAATTGAACTGTATGCATTCTAACATAACAAATTAATAAATTTCTGTCCAAATATCACTTCTGTCACTAAATATGGAACCTTGAGACTCAGACCTTTCTGACAATATGTGTTTTGTCAAGATTAGAACATATTTTTATCATAAATTATGAAACATAATTATGCCCAAAAGGGGAGGAGCCTGATAAAATAATTTAGAGTACCGTTTCTATGGTAACACAATGTCCAATTTCAAAACAGTTTTCACAGGATGAATTCTGAGATCGTAAGCTTTCAAATGATACCTAATTTATGATAACTACTAAAATATGTAATGTAATAAAAAAAGGCGATAAAAAAATATAATATAATATTTTAGAGGATAATATATATGTTATACTTTTTAGAAGATAATATTATATTATATTTTTTTATTGACAAATACTAGATTAAATGTTTTATTATGAACTTTTAGCATGAAAACCAAAGTTTCAATTATTAAAAGTGTGTGCATCGACTTTTTGTGACAAACGCCAGAAACGCCTGTTATGATGTAGATTTTTTGAGGTGCGCTCTTGTCATAAATTCATCTATTACTGTTCCTGCATAAATTGTAACAAAAAACAGTGCTGAAATATCTGTTAAGGAGTCTTAGACCTTTCCAACAATATATAGTTTGTCATGATTAAATTAGGATTTAATTGTAATATAGTGACGTAAACTTAGGCGTCCCGTATACGGGACGGTGACAGTTAAGAGGTTAATTTTCTTAAAAACAAAAATCTAGGTTACAGTCAGGGACTTACAATCATGGTAATCATGGTAGCAAAGTGGTCAAATTGAATACAACTTTACACAAAAAACAGTGAAATCCTTTTAACTCACATTTAAATATTTTAGTAGAAACATTAAAATACTGCACTAGTAGCACATTTCTATATATTTGAATATTGCGGGAGACGGCTAAAAACAATTTATGGTCATAAAACGGTTATGCTTTGGCACTAATGTTGGCAATGTTATTCCTGGGAAAGAAATGTCAGAGACTTTTACAATTTCTAAAATTAGTCTCAGATTACAGATTGTGGCTAAAATCACACCGCTTAAATTAAATGTATGCATTATTCATATACTCCGAGAGGATGAGGAGAGATTAATTAAATTATATCATGTTATTAACTTGAGTTGATCTCTTCTAAAACCAGGTTTATGGAGAGAAAAAAAGCTTCTCTGTGCCACATACGACAAATGCTCTTTAGACGTTTCAGACAATCATGTCTGCCATTTCACATGCCATTGAAATTACATGTGGAAATATCGAGCTAGTCCTTGTCATTAACCTGTGCTGCCATGACAACTTAACTAAGAACGAGACATTCTATACAGTGAATAAACACTGTGTGTTCAGTTTATGGTTTTCAGCATGTCTACAACAAAAATTGTGCTAAAAAAACAATGACAGTTTAAAGGAATATTCCAGGTTATCGTGTACAGGTTACGCTCAATCAACAATAATACTGATTACCACAAAAATAAATGTTTACTTGTGCCACATTTGTTTTTTCAAAAAAGCAATCTGTGTTACAGTGAAGCACTTAAAGGGATAGTTCACCCAAAAAATTTAAATTGTGTCATCGTTTACTCACCGGCAAGTTGTTCCAAACCTGTATTAATTTCTTTCTTGTGCTGAACACAAATGTAGATATTTTCTGGTCCTTCTAGTATAGGAAAAAATACTATGGAAGTCAATGGGGACTTCCAACTTTCTTCTAAATATCTTCCTTTATATTAAACAGAAGAAAGGACGTCATGCATGTTTAGAACATCTTTACACTGACTGTGAACAATGTAAGGTGTGAGTTTTAGCTCAGTTTTCAGACACATTCGAGAAAAAAAATCCATCAAATGTCATCTTGCCACGTCCCCCTTATATAAAGACTCAATTAAAATTCCATATTCTTTACCCTGGAGATGTGTTAACCCAGCACCATGCATACATACATGTACGTTTCTTGACAAATGACACATTGAAACTGTAACACTTTATGAATAGAGACATGATGTAAAACTGTGGCTGAAGTGAATGTATCAGCTGTGGAGCTGTGATTGGTTCCCAATGGCTTTGGAGGAGAGTGACACCATCGTAGCTGACATAGCTCTGAAGAACATGATTAATGGTGGAAATGGCATCCTCTTGACCTCTCGAGATCCTCCAATCAAATTTCCTTCTGTCTTGGCCCATATCCCAAAGGAACCAGGGAAAGTGGGAGCAGACAACTCCCAATGCTGTGCTGTAGGTTTGAGCCTAAAAGTGATTTCCTGTGTCTAGATGGAAGCGATACGTATGTTTTTATCTACACTCTGGCATTAAATGTGTGGCCTAGGGAAAAAGAAGTTTGTCCTCAAACAGAATTCGCTGTCACTACAGAAAAGTGTCAAATCAAACACAAAGGATGAGGAGATTCATAATTTGTAGTGCCTGAGAGTTATGATGGGCCACTTAGGTCCTGGAAGGCTCCAATCCTGATAAAACCTGCCTAGTAATCCTGAAGACATTGATTAGTTTGTTCAGGTGTATTTAATTAGGGTTGGAGCTAAACACTGCAGGACAGTGGCCCTCCAGGACCAAAGTTGCCCATCCCTGGATTACATGTACAGGATTATTTTGTACTAGTTGTTTTCATGACATTTCTGATGGGTTTCTGTTTACCTTTCAAAATGTAAAATTCAAAAACCCTTTTAATTAAGAACGTCTGATGGATTCCTCAATGAACCATTGGTTTGTTAAATCTAATGTGTAAGCAAATAGCTCTTAGCTGTATATAATAGCTGTAGTTTTGAATTTTGAATATTTACATTACATTTATTAATGTTTGCGAATGAGTTCAAACACCATCTCAATTTATTTTTCTAGCACCACCTCACAAAATCTGTCTGTAGTTGTTTCCAGTCAAGTTGCTCATTTACTTAGTGTGAAAAATTTGAATATGGCAAAATAAATAAATAAATGTTTTCATTCCATGTCTTCAAGAAAACAAAATTGTAATTTTCAGGAGAACTGGCACAAAATAAAAATGTGTGATCAGTGGTTTGATGATATTCTATTCTATAAGCAAATTCAGTCACATGACTTGAGGGAAATTATCATTTTTCTGCATATCTGTAAAAGTGTTTCCATTCAAGTTTATGCACACCTTTTTAATCAATTACAAAAAAAATCAATCTCAATTTTTTCAGGAGTGAATATTATTGTACAATTCAGTTGCCGTTCCCGTAAGTAAATTAACTCTTTGTACGGACCAGCATTGAGCGCTCAGAAGAGCAGTGACAACCTTCAGTGTGTATGTGGGCTTTGTGTCACCAATATGAGGTCGCTGGGTTCTTGGCCTTCTGGATGTCACATATGATCCTCATTTGCTTTTTTTCCATGGTACTGAATAAGCAAACTTCTGTATGTATCCACTCACATGTTTTCAGTCAAAAGTAATGAGTGTTTGAATGATTCTTTATTCAGACAGCTTTATTTTCAAGTTCTGTCTATAGATTACTTTTATTGAAGCAGTAGACTTGTGAATAGAGCTTTTGCATCCACTGAAACACTCGACCTTTCCATTTCTTCAATTGTATGAAGTTTGTTCATGTGCGAGGGTGAATACAAAGCAGAGGCGACCTGTGAAGCTGGCGTAATGTGTTTTAAGTGCATGTGTTCGATGGAAATGAGAGACGGAGGAAGCTAATCAGGACTGTACAAAACAAATCCCTCTCTGATCCTGAGGCCTCTTCACCTCACTCATGTCCACCCATATGATCTAATCAGACATCATTATTATGACCTTGGTCTGCACACTCCACGCTGAGGAAACTCAATATACTGCAGGCTCCCAGCTGATAGCGCACTGGAGGCATGGATTTCATATCACGTTAGACGGAACAGTCCCGGCGTGATGAGAAAGTGAGAGGTTTTGGTTAAAATCAGACAGCGTGAGGTGGGAACATGTCCCTCTGTTTTTATTTGACATGAACGGTTAGTTTCGCTTCTCTTATATGTTTCTCAAGCTTGGGGTCTGTCTCAAATAGCCAAGGGGTCCGTGGAAAATTTCGGAACTGAGAACAAAAATCTCACTGCAAAACCATGACAAGCAATATGACAACAGCGTTTGCTGACTTTTTTCAGCGATCTGGCTTCCAGAAGTGCCTTTGCTATTCATTTCCAAATATTCGCCATTACTCCAGTCTTCAGTAGCCCCATTTACATGCACACTTTTTTGCTATTCTGATTAAGATCGTTCTGATTGACGGATTCCGGTTGACTGTTTACATGGGATGTTATCTAAACCGATCTGGTGTTTACATGTGCTGACGCTTTCAGTCGAAATCATTTTGTGACATGCGCACACTTGTCTGCCGGATCTGGAAGCTCATTATTTTCCACGTTTTCAATCCTGTCAAGATGGTGCATCACTTAATCGTTGCGTTAGTTGTAGGCATTAGCCGCGTTTCCACTGTCGGGCCAGTGCGAGCCATGGCTTTAAACGGGCCGTGCCAGGCTAATAGCCTCGGGCCATTAGCACCGTGCCCAAAATCTGCTGCGTTTCCACTGTCGGGCCAGAAGCTCCACAGCGCTTCACTTAAAACACGCCCGAAACACGCCTCTCTGGAACAACGTCACACAAACCCATCATTTCACCAACAAAATGGAAATTTTATCAGAAAACTAATCAGAAAGAAACAAGAGTGACCGTTTGCTGGCATTTTTATTGTTTAATTGAATATTTAAAACCCAAGAATCGATGTTTCACCACAGGTTTACAATAAAAAGCGACACATTGATCATAATGAATTAATTTGTGTCAAAATTGCACATTAGTCACACAGAAATAAAGTGGTTTACCGTTTATGACGTTTGTGAACGTCTATTTCACAAAAGAAAGAGGACACGCAACTTATTCAGTCGCGTCTGTTTCTGTTTATTTGGTAGCCTACAGGACATATTTACATCACATTTAGAAAGAATGATAATTTCTACAAATATGCCACCAAAAATATTACCTGAGGAGCTTTAGCACTCTCTCCCAGAAGGATACAGTTATATTTTCAGTCAGAGATAAAGAGGATAGTCCGGTATAAAGAGGCGAGACGTAGGCTACTGACAGATAAAATAAATCAAGATTATGATAACCTATATGATTTGTCTGATTTCTTGATTTGTCTGATTTCGCTGATTTCTAAGCGTTCATATTTACCATGTTTACTATGGTAATGGTTAGCGTGCATAGTTTTTTGCATCGGGTCACAAACAGAAGGCATTATGTTAGCTGACAGAATTGTCTGGCGCAAAACCAGGCATGCGCAGAAAGACGTACACTCAAAGTAATCGGATCAGCTCGTTTATGATGTAATCTTTCATTTGATCGGTTCATGAAAAGGTTTATTCCACCCCCTTCAATCCGACTGAAATTTCAATTGGTTTGAGCATTTTTATTCCGAATGAGGTGTTGACATGGAGCATTTTCATTCTGATTGGACTTTTAAACTGGTTATAATCGGAATACAATGCTACATGTAAACGGGGCTAGTGTCGCATGATCCTTCAAAACTCATTCTAATATTGGATCGAATGCAACGATTGGAGGAACATTTTTTGGTTCTGAGACTTATTCACAGAAGATATATGTACATGCTTTCATATTTAGACCACTTCTATAATTGATTGCTATCAGGATGTGAAGAGAGTTTCAACCAGTATTACTGTAAAAAAAAAACTAAAAAAACGTTTTATATAAAAAAAAAAATTGCCTACCCTACCTTTAAGTCAACATGAAACACATTCATGGCTCATGTATTTCTGAGTCAGACAGTATAATCAACAAACAAAATCGGTCGACTTTATTAATGGAATGGATTGTGAATATTGGTCTCTATATCCCTTACGAAAAGGTTCTTCAAGTATACTTCAAGTTCATTTTATGAAGTATAGGCTACTTAAGTAATGTTCATGTATATTTTTAAGTATACTTTATATAGTAAGTATACTAATATCAATGTGTACTTGTGGTAAACTTGTAAGTGTACTATTTCAATACTGTTTGGGACTAAATTGGCCCACTTTTAGTATATAAAAGTATATGTTTAAGTGTACTATAAGTTTGAGAGTAAGTACACAACTAGGTTTCTCATTTGTAATGCATCTGTACTACAAGTAAACTGATAAGTATACTTGTAGTTTACAATTTTAATACAAGTAGTACATTTTTTAGTTTATGAAAGTACTGAAATGTACTCTCGGTAAACTACTAGTAGTTTATGCTGCAAGTATACTTGTAAGTTTTCTTTAAGTGAACATAACATTATTAGTTTACTATTTATATATTATTTTTGCACTTGCAGTATACTACTATGTAGATATTATTTTTTATACTTGAAAAATACCTTTAACTGTACTTTAATTTTGAAACATTTTATTAGCTTCATGCATTCTTCTTTATCAACACTTGAATGTCGGTACACTGTAAACAATTTCTAACCTCTCCAAGTCAAAATTTTCTAGTGACTGGTCACATCTACATTTTTAAATTGGCCCAAGTGCAATTCTTGTTGCAATAGTCTGTTAAAATTGGCTCAATGAGAAATAATACGTCAGACTAATTGAAAAATGTAGATGTTATCAGTCACTAGAAATTTTTCACTTCGGGATGTAATTTTTTTTTTAGAGTGTACGTTTCATAAAGAAAGGCAACATTTTAAGCAAAAAAGTTGAGAAAATCACATTTTTGTCAAAGACTACGCCTTGATCAGATTCAGAACGATTATCAAAACACAGATGGAGTAGATCGAGTCCAGCACCCCCAAAGTTTCACATTCGTTTTCTCTTCATGGGTTACGCTTTATTTCATTTGGTAATACTAAGCCGTTTTGATTTACACGCTGTTTAATGTTTGATGATCACGTAATTTTACATTGGAATCTTCTACCACTTGTTTCAGCTTCTTCTTCTCCTGTATTTTGATCCGGAGATTCTGTACTAGAAGATCTGTCACCGTATAACAGTGAAAACATGGATAGCTGGAAAATTTAGTCAATGGTGGGGAAAAAGTAAAGTAGAATTAGATAAAAATTACTATACACTACCAGTGGACTACCCTACACAAAAATTCAGATACGCAGAATTAGAAACATATCTGTTTTTATATCAATATTCTAATCAATATTTTCAAACAATGTAAGTTTCAGACTTTTTGACTGTAAGTTTAAGAAGTTTAAGACTGTATATGAAAAACAAAAAAAAAGTATATTTAATAGGCTACTTGATCAAAAGAGTTAACACAACTACAAGCCAAGTATTGAATACTTAATTATACTTTTAAGTATATCTCGATCAAAAGATTGAGTACAAGTACAGGCCAAATATACTTGGACTTTTCTATGAAAATCTATCATAACTCCAGTAATCTATGGAGTGCCGCAAGGATCTGTGTTGGGCCCTCTGTTATTCTTAATATATATGATGCCACTTGGAAATATTATAAGGAAACATGGAATTAGTTTCCATTGTTATGCTGATGACACTCAAATATATATTTCATCACGGCCGGATGAAAACGCTAAATTTTCCAAATTGACAGAGTGTGTTAAAGATATAAAAGATTGGATGACGCGTAATTTTCTTTTATTAAATCAAGACAAGACAGAGGTAATACTTATCGGTTCAAAAAACCGCCCACAAAACCTCGCACAATACAACTTTAACATCATAGGATGTCCTGTTACTTTATCCTCTACAGTAAAAGACCTGGGTGTTATACTCGATTGCAACCTGTCTTTTGAAAATCATATTTCATATGTTACAAAAACAGCCTTTTTCCACCTTAGAAACATTGCTAAGCTACGTAATATGCTATCAGTTTCTGATGCAGAAAAGTTAGTTCATGCATTCATGACCTCGAGACTGGATTACTGTAATGCCTTATTAGCTGGTTGTCCTGCATCCTCAATAAACAAGCTACAGTTAGTCCAAAATGCCGCCGCTAGAGTTCTTACGAGATCAAGAAAATATGATCATATAACACCGATTTTATCATCACTGCATTGGTTACCTGTAAAGTTCCGTATTAATTACAAGGTATTGCTACTGACTTATAAAGCCCTAAACGGCTTAGCTCCAGTCTATTTAACGGATCTTCTATCACCCTATAATCCATCTCGCTCTTTAAGATCACTAAATTCAAGGCTTTTGGTCATACCTAGGATATCCAGAACCACCAAAGGAGGGAGAGCATTTTCACATTTGGCTCCAAAAACTCTGGAATAGTCTTCCTGATACTGCTCGTTGCTCAGACTCGCTCTCCCAGTTTAAAACTAGATTAAAGTCGCATCTGTTCAGCCAGGCATTCATATAATATTTTTAATCTTACAGTTTAAACTACAATCCGGCCTCTAGCTCATAAATGCCAGAGGAGAACTGGCCCCCGACTGAGCCTGGGTTCTCCCAAGGTTTTTTTTTCTCCATTAGGTCACCTGATGGAGTTTTAGGACACCATTAGGTCACTTGATGGAGTTTTTCGGTTCCTTGCCACTGTTGCCTTTGGCTTGCTCAGTTGGGGATATTTTGGGGATATTTAATTAAATTTTATCAATCAATTAATTCCACTTGAAACAAACCTTGTTGTATTATTTTAATTTAATTCTGTGAAGCTGCTTTGATACAATCTGTATTGTGAAAAGCGCTATACGAATATACTTGACTTGACTTGACTTGACTTTTCACTCAGTATAAGTCAAGTACACTTAAGTGTAATTTTAAGTATATTTCTGAGAAGTACATAAAGTATATTTTTGAGAAGTATATAAAATGTAGACGGAAAGTATACTTTCTTATTTTTAGTTTAAAAGAAGTATACTAATAGAACACTTGAATAATCAAATTTTTCGTAAGGGAAAGCTTGTGGTTGGAGGGGAAGGGCAAAAAATTAAAGGGCTTGATGTTATCCAAAAATGCAAGTCGTTTTAGAGGTGACGTTTTCAGAGGTGAGGAAAGTTGATATATATAAAAGATGTGCACCAATGAATTATTCACAATAAGACCATGAACGCAGAATGTATTTAGAATGTAAATGACGTCCTTTCCATTTGTGTGTACAGAGCCTTGGTCGGAAAATACCAGTTATAGCTCGTAGAGTAAAGCTTCAATGTACTGGAAACCTTAGAGCTTTAGATCATTTATTGACTGTATCAAAGCTTTGTTCATGTGTTTGTTTGCAGAGCTTCTCTGACTTCACTGAACTTTATTGCTTTTGGCTGTTGTGCAATCCTGAATAAGTCTCCGGTGTTATCATCGCCAACACTGATGGCTTTGCTGAATTATTTTTTTGCTTGATATCTAGTTGAAACCCTAACGTAATGAAATCCCATCTACTCCTGTTTGATTCGTTACAGGTAATCTCTTTTGCTGATTTCCATCTTCCTTTTTTCTCCGTTCTCGTGGCCGTGCTGCAAGGTGGCTTGTTTTCCAGAACAAAGCAGCTTTTTCTTCCCTGTTATTCTGAGCCTGTGCATGCAAAGGGACATTTTAGTGTACTTTGTAACCCTGTCACGATTCACAGTGGGACTATTGAAAGAGACCATCTTGAGACATAAGGCATCGTTGATGGAAATTTGTTGCGACAGTCACTATTCACACATACGATGCACTTAAAAAAGGGAGACGTGGCTTGTTGGTTTGTTGCAAATACCCATGGGATGATTGGCATACTGGAACACAGTTTAGAAATATGGTGTTTAGGCTGTATCACTGACCTTTGGCAGCAAGTCTTCTCAAGGTTGTGGACAGGCTGTGCTGGCCAGGATCCACTTTGATTGAACTGGGAAATATTTAAAATGTATTGATATTCAAATTCAGGCTGATAATGATAAGGTCATATCTTCATGTATTCTTCAGAAATCATTCGAATTTGCTGATTTGGTGCTCAAGAAACATTTCTTTCATTATATCAATGTTAAAAACAGATGTGCTGCTTTAATATTTTTGTGAAAATCGTTAAATGCCTTTTTTTCAGGATTTGATGAATACCAAGTTTATTGTGAAGGACATAGTGTTGTTACTTCCATGTTAGTCGATGATTTTAAAAGTCAGTTAAATTAAGTATAAATAAAACACAAACTTAAATAAACCATTTTAAATGCTACAAGTGAATTCAAGCGTCACAACACTAAAATGTGCAGTATGAAAAATGGATACACGTCTTTATTTGGAGATTACAGATTACATTTTCAGTGTTACTACATTATGTTTTTAAAGATTAACTTTAAGTGAATGTTAGATGGTGGCAAAAATGAACATGCACAATTAAGTATCTGATATTATTTACCAAAAACAATTAAGAAATCTATAATATTGGACATTAAACCAATATGGTACCACTATATTGTGAATCTCTAGCAGTGATGAGACCTTACGGGTCAGTTTCAGCAGGTTTTTTCCCTCTCCAAGATCAGTCTTAGTCCATCCGAGTCTGTAGGTGTTTGGATGTTATTTTATTATTGTCTCATACTTGTATCACTCTCATTATCAGGCTTTCGATTTCTGCAAGAAAGTCTAGGACCCCTATGGTGTGATGGTGAATACAATCAAATTAAATCTAAGCTCATGTGGGTGATTGTGTTTGAATGAATGTATGTTCATGCGTGTGGTTAATGTGTGAGAGAAGAAGCTGAGCAAGACTATATGAAACAAATCCCACTCTATCTTGAGACCTATTCACCTCCCTCATGTCCACCCATATGAACTAATCAGACTTCATTATTATGACCTTGAGTGGCGCACTGCACACAGAGCAAATTCAATAAACTACAGCCTTCCAGCTGATAGCTCACTGGAGGGATGGATTTCTTTTGCAATGGTGTTGCCTTGCCATCCTAACATTATTAGAAAAAATGTTTTGGCTAGGAGATTTGTTGTTTCTTTTCAGAGATGACAGGTACGGACGAAAGATGAAAACGTATCCTATAATGAATACCCTACTTTTCACCCCTACCGTGTCATTGGTTAATTCAAACTCACTTTGTACAGCTGAACTGATGAGCATTGGCTCTTTAGATCTTGATCAGGCTTAGATGTTTAGCGGTAATGCTGACTGATATGTGCTTTGAGAGTTATTAAAGGGACATAGGCTGCATGCCTGCATCCGAAATCACATACTTTCCTATAGGCGAAAAACAGTATGTGACAAAAGAAGTATGTCTGAATCCACAGTACTCATAAAAGAGTAGGCAAAAAGTTCCCGGATGACCTTCTTCTTCCGACGAGGTTCGGCAGTGTGGATACGATGGACACTTTACTATCCCATGAGGCCACGGGAGAGGATTTGTGAATGGCAGTGAAGCGAAGTAACTGACACTGGTAGGTCACATGACAATGACAGATTACATTCATACTACACACACAAGCTGCTGCGAAGTAATTACTTATTCAAAACAAGTACCTACTCGAGAGTGTGCGATTTCGGACAGCCATTACTCCAGTCTTCAGTGTCACGTGATCCTTCAGAACTCATTCTAATGCTGATTTGGTGTATTTTACTATGTACTATGTATTTTGAAAATGTAAAAATGCTGAAAGTTTTCTGTAATGGGTAGGTTTAGGGGTAGGGGATAGAATATACAGATCTCTAGCTCCATTGGTGGAAGATAAAATAATGTTTAATTAGGAAAAATATTTAGGGCTCAAAAATGTCCCATTTGTTGCATAGAGGGGGTGCTGGCTTTATCCTTTTTGTAGTTTTCTGAGGGAATGATAGATTGTGGTGCATGACATTTCATAGTGCTGATCAGCAGAAGTGTAATGCCGATGACCCCTCTTATTTTTTATTTCCAACTAATGTGATTTAACTTTTAACCTAACCTGGAATCTTATTGCACAGTTCGCTCGTAAAGTTGCCATGGACATGCAGTTTATGGGGATCTTACTTTTAAAGACCATCTTCTGATGATTTATATACACACGTTGGGTTTGCATCTTTTATGGGGACTTTTCATTGAATTAATGATTTTTATACTGTACAAACTGCAATTTTATGATAGAA
Organism: Leuciscus leuciscus; assembly: GCF_965113295.1. Classification (NCBI taxonomy): domain Eukaryota; kingdom Metazoa; phylum Chordata; class Actinopteri; order Cypriniformes; family Leuciscidae; genus Leuciscus; species Leuciscus leuciscus. The sequence goes on from NC_138735.1 coordinate 22,932,362, forward strand.
TCAGGAGAATCAGGAAAACCTTGATTCAAAGATGCATCAAATGGCAGTGTTTAACACAGGATACAGAGAATGGATCTCTTTTGTCTTGCACAGTTCACTCCACTTAGATTTTCTTATACTTTTCTTTAAAAACATCCCTGATAGATTTGGACCTCATACAAAAATACAATGAAATCCCATATCAATAGAATTGATTGCGAAGCAATTCTCTGATTTCCCTTGTGGAAAAAGATGGATAAATAGGGAGAGAAAATTGCTTTCCCTGACCTCTCACTTGTCAAAAAGAATCAATTTGAAGAGGTAAATATGCTTAGAGATTATTGATCAGGCAACCAAAAAAGCAGATGAACGATTTGTATTTCTGAACTATGTATGTATAAGTCAAATGAGGACAGGTAGATTTCTAGAGGAAAAGCCGGGGTAGCCTATGTTTTATTTTTAGAAACACTGAAGTTTTATTGACCACAAAATCTGTTCCCTCATTGAATGCATCTTATTTTGATCTCATTTTTAAAATATTTTTTCCCCCACAGGTGTCAGTGTTCAGCAAAGACAAAATTGGAATATTGGAAATCAAATTTGTTGCCTGTATCATATGTAAAAAAAAAAAAGGTATGCAACATAAATTGAGTGAATTATGAATAACTTTATATATGTACAAATACATCATATGTATCTTTTTTCAGGAGACAGCTGATGTGCTGCTTCTAAGAAAAACTTATTACAATCTTAATACAATAATTGATATAAGTGTTTGCACATAGTACAAGATTGTAATTTCACTGAGTTTATTTTCCTAAGCACTTTCAGAGTTTGAATTAAAATCTCTCTTAACTGCTTTAATTAGGCTATACTATAATTAATGTAATTAATATTATTGTTATTTGATAAATAATAAATCAATATTGTAATATTTTGAAAATGAACAACAAATGGGTAAAAAGTACAGTGAAGGTTGTTTTTTTTTTTTACCTCTGACCCTTAAAGGTCATGCAATATAATTGATCCATGCAGATTTTGTCCAATTTAATATTTTTAACTTGAATAAAAGCAATTAATTTATATTTTACCATCACACATCATATTTAAAATGTATAGCAATGGATAAATAGAAAGAAAGGTTACACAACCATTTAAAATGAAATAAATAAATTAAAATCATAAAACTGCAGGAATTTGCTCATGAATCATATTGTTTTCGCTATGAAATTTGTGAGCATTCAACAGACTTTGACCTGGCATTATCTGTTAATTAGTTCACCTGCTTCTGTCTAGTAGACCATTTTATAATGCAAGTTTCCATGTTGTATAGCACAGAGTTAAAACAATATAATATAGGTAACCTAAAAAGGATGTGTCATGTAGCTGGTTTTAAGTCATAAATATGAACCTGACTTTATTAAATATTTTTCAGGTTAAATCAAATAAACTTACCTCACATTTGAAACTTACTTCACATTTTTACTTTTTACTGTGTTTAATTTCACCCTTAAAGCTATAATTAGCATTTTGGTGAATAAATAAGGAATGGCTTTAAGGGTGAAAAACGAAAGAGTGGCATATTGGCATATGAAGATCGGTGGCTTGAGACGTCAGCTAGGCGGGGGGTAATAAAAACTCCCATTCATCCCAAGGAGGGGCATAATTGGCTTGACCACATCTTGAAACCTCTATCTGTGGCAATAATGTACTTCTGCATTTAGCGTTTGGTGAACTCCTGTCCCACTGAAACAATGGGTTAGAAAACCCTCCACCGACTTTACCAAGCACAGACTCTCGTTTCAAAACCAAACTGACTAAATCCTTTACATAAGCCATAATTAATGGTGCAATGATTGAGTCCAACATGAGTCGGGGTTGCGCGTGGTGCGCTGGAGGAGGTGACGGGACCAGCGCGCATTTGGATGAGAATCACTCAGAACACAGTCTGAGCCCGACGGGACACTTGGTGGTCGCGGTGTGCCTTGGATTCATCGGGACTTTCGGGTTTCTCAACAACACGCTCGTTCTCATTCTGTTCTGTCGCTACAAAGTGCTGCGCTCGCCCATGAACTATCTTCTGGTGAGCATCGCAGTCAGTGATCTGATGGTGTGCGTCCTCGGCACTCCGTTCAGCTTCGCCGCCAGTACGCAGGGACGGTGGCTCATCGGACGCGCGGGATGCGTGTGGTATGGCTTCATAAACTCATGTCTGGGTGAGTCTGTAGGCTTTATGTTAATATATAATAAACGATTAAAGTAGGATTCGCGTGCAGGTGCGATAGTTTGGTAGGCTACTTTGTAATCACGCAAGCCACATTAAAACGCTTCTTTTTTATCGTGAAAGTGTTATGATAACGTTTGTGTAGCCTATTAGATAGCCTACTTCATACGACCGATGTTTTAAAATTCTAAATGCGTTTTTTCTCAACGTTGCAGAAATGTTTTAGCACATTCCTTTTGGGACACTTTGGGAACCTCGTTACGACGTCGTCAAAATGTTCATGTCTGTCGAAGTAAAATTCTACCAGTAACAGAACAGAGTGCGAAATAAAGAGGTAGGCTATATGTATAAGTATATTTTTATACTTCTTATCGTTCTAAACTCAAGTTATATCATGACTATGCAATTTGAATAACCGACCACACCAGCGTTCTGATCGTATTTTCTTTTTTAAATCCTCCTTACCTTTAGGAACCTATAGAAGCATCGTGTAATTTGCATGGTTTTAATAGTAATCTTTGACATTATTTATCGTGAGGTAAAGCGTCTCGCTTCAGAAGCCTCCTGTCAGACTCGTGCTCGCGCTGCTTAACAGGGCTTTTTTTTCGCCAGGCAGATGCCGCTACGCCCACTCTAGAAGTATTTTCCATTCCAAAAGTTGCAATAATATGAACAATTGCAACTTATTTAAGTAGAATGTTTGCTGTTGTACCCGTTGTTGGCACAGATTTCCCATTAATGTTGGAAGGTTTATTGGGTAACAATTTAGAAAACTGTTCCTTCATTAATGAATAACTACACAGGAACAAATGAGTAACGCACTATTAACATTCTAGTAACTACTATTAACTAACAAAAAACTCTGATTAACACATTAGTAAGTAGGCTAATAGCGCTGTTGAATGTTCACTATTAGCTAATCAGTTACAAAACTTTTTTTTCATAGGCTACCTCCCAGAGAACTACGTTATACAGGTTCATAATTAACATGAATAATGCATAATTTATAATAAAAGGTAATGTTAACCCACTTGTACTGACTCAAGTGTTACTACAGGAACTACTAATTAAGTGAAAAACATGATAACAGTAGGTTACTATCGTAACCCCAGTTCTCTGAAACATTGAGTGGAGACATCCACCTATGGCTCTGCAGAAGCATCCAATTGCACTAAGTCTGGCTAGACAGACAGAAGCACGCAGCCAAGGCCAGGTAAGGTCCCTCCCCCTTACCTGAGGGCATATAACGCCTGCAAGAGCTGCTATTCTCCAGTAAGTATATTCGCTTCTCGTGCGGCAAGCGGGGCAAAGCTGGTGGATCTCTCCACTCGATGTTCATCTCGTGTTCGAGATCCACCTATGGGAGAGACATGGACAGCTCCCCGATTGTCCAATACACTCACAGTGAGGTTCTGTAAGCCAGAGAAGGATGGTCACCCCAGGGAGGCGGTGCCTGACACGTCCCATAATCATGATCCTGCAATCCTAACGCACACACATACCTGCTGTGCACATGCAGGACATGAAACATGTATGGGGCACACACACAATAACAACCCCAGCAACCCATATATGTGTATATATACACCCAGGAAGGAATGTAAATGCATGCTTAGTGACCGGAATGCCGGCCCATTCACCCCATATTCTTTACTTCTAATGGGGTTGCAGGGAGGGGCTAAGAAGACCCCACCCCTAAAACAAAATATGCTACCAAGATTCTGGTGACATCCAGCCGGTAATAACGCACAAAGGTATGAGGAGAAGCCAAACTGGCAGCGGAACAGATGTCCTGCAGTGACACTCCCCTAAACAAAGCCCAAGAGCCCCTCGTGGAATGAGCACGGATGTCCCCTGGGGGCTGCACTCCCTTAGATTCATATGCCAAAGCTATAGCATCCACAAGCCAATGTGAGATAATAAAAATAATTATTATTATTAGAGGCGTTGCTTAGATATGGGACTCCCTCTGTGAGGGGGTGCCCATGAAAAAAAGAGTTGGTCACTCTTCCGGAAAACACTGGTCCTGGTCATATATGTCTGTAAGGCACAGACAGGACACAGAGCATTCAGCCTCTGATCCTTCGCGGAGGAAAAAGGCGGAGGGTGAAAAGCGGACAACTCTAACACCTCCGATGTGAACGCAGGGAAGCATTTCGGCATGAAGGCCGGATTAGGCTTAAGGGAAACCTTATCTCCACTAAGAGAGAATTTAGTGCACGAGGAATGAACCAAGAGTGCATGTAACTCACTGACACGTTTAGCTGACACCAAGGCCAAGAGCAACGCCGTCTTGAAAGATGCTTTAGGGAAATACTTCCCTGAGGCTCAAAAGGATATTGAGACAGAGCCTCCAGCACCATGGAGAGGTCCCACTCAGGAACAGTTCTCCTGACGACTGGCAAAGAGCAACGGGCACCCTTCATAAATCTGCGGATTAGAGGATTCTGCCCGACTGTTGAGTCCTCAAAACCCACATGACAGGTAGAAATCGCAGCCAGGTAGACCTTAATTGTGGAAAAATACCTCCCTTTTTCCAAAAGGTTCTTGAAGGAAACACAAAATATCAGGAACTGAACACTGATATGATGTGAGACCACGCCCATCACACCACCCTTCAAACACTTGCCACTTACAACCATATAAGGACCGTGTAGAAACGGCCCTGGCATTCTGTATAGTAGCAATCACACGCGGCGAAAGCCCCAGTGCGCTTAGGTTCATCCTCTCACGGGCCAGGCCCAGAGAGCCACCCTGTCCGGGTATGGGTGATAAATCTCCCCGTTCGCTTGGGACAATAGGTGTACGGAGGGGGAGGTGCCACGGCTCGGCATATAACAGAGGGATTATCTCCGCCAGCCATGGTGCTTTGGGCCACCTGGGTGCTATCAGAATGAGAGACAGGCCCTGCTCTCTGTCAGGAAGGCCCGACAGGTTAAGCCAGAGTGCGTGCTCTCCCACCACAGAAAGCGCCATAGAGCGCCCACAGGCTTGGACGGCCTGACGAGCGTTACGGAGGACGAGGTCGTTAACCGTAAGGATCTCCTTCCACAATGGTAGAGAAGGGGTTCCCTTTTCCAGCTGTTGCCATAATTCGTCCAAGATCTCCGCCTGGTAAGAGACGTTACCAGAGAAGAAGAGAAGAGAAAGAGAAGAAGGAGGGAAGAGACGTTCAGGGCCCTGACAGGCAACGGTCCATCTTGTTGGGCAAGACTGGCTTAGGGGGAGCGAGCAGCCCGCCCTGTGTGGGGTTAAGGTGCCTGGCGAAGGATGGCTCGATAGCGGGGGAGTCACCCATGCCAAGAGCCGCCATATGCTTCACCTCAAGGCCTGTGAGAACGTGCTTGAGATCGAGCGGGTCGCTCTAGTTGTGCCTCATGTGCTTCGCATACGCTGGAAGGACGGGAAAGAGTTGTTTCCTCGAACCGGGAGGGGGTCCCAGCACTTTTCCTTCATAAATGTCCCTTTCCTGGTCGGTGGCGCTCTGTAGAGCTGGCCACTCAATGTTGAGGCGAGCGGCCGCTCACTCACACACTTCCAGGAGGATGGACTGAGGCAAGGCCGCTGGGGCGTAGGCCTGGGGAACGCCAGAGGGCGGGATGGCCTCCTCGTCCTTTGAGACCCCAAGAAGGGCCGCGTCATCGTCGTCGCCGGAACCGGCCGGTTCATCAACGAGCGGGAGGTTGCCCGGGAAGATGTCCTCTTCGGGGAACGCAGGATCGGGCTGGTCAGCCCAATTAAGTGAAGTAGTGGCCGGGAGTCCCCCGGTAGTGCATTGTCGTCACTGGTCCCCCATCCGAGTCAGAAAGGTCGAGCTCGGCGTAAGACGGCATCGCAAAAGCTTCTTGGGCAGCATAAGGCACTGACTGCAATTCTCCGGGTTCTCCAAGGCTTTTTGAGCGTATTTGAGGCCCAAGCAGACCACGCAGAAAGAGTGAAGGTCCTTAGCGGCGATCAGTGCCCCGCACGCGGCCGGGCAGTCCCGTGATTGGCTGTTCCCCAGAGAAGCGGCAGATTTAGACAACAACATACCGGAGAAAAATCCGTGGTGGGAAGCCATGGAAGGGGGAGCAGGCGAGAAAAGCAAGAGCGCGGGCGGCTCCGGATGCAGAAACCAGCTAACGTTAATCAGGTTGAATAAAAGACTGTCACGTCTGGCGGAGGCTGATTAGGCGATATATCCTCCTGAAGACACGCAAATGTGAAGTGTAAATTCACAAACTGTGTAAGTGCAGAGATCGCGAGAAGCGAATGTCAACTGGAGAATAGCAGCGCTTACAGGCATTATATGACCTCAGGTAAGGGGGAGGGATCTTACATGGCATTGGCTGCGCGCTTCTGTCTGTCTAGCCAGACTTGGTGCAATTGGATACTTCTGCAGAGGTCAGGTACGGATGCCCTTCCCATAGGTGGATCTCTAACACGAGATGATGAAAGAGAACTACCTAATATTGACTGAAGTCATTGTAAGCTTTTGAGATTTTTGTAAGATTTTGAATAGTAATTCCTTCCGATGGATTTGGTAACACTTTAGTCATTACTAGTGTGTGATCTTCACTTTAGAATACTGATCCAAATAATTAGTAGCTAGATCGTCCCACCAACGTTGTTTGGTCTGTTTATTATTATTATTATTATTATTATTATTATTAAAATACATCATAGTGATATCTACACATTCTTTATGATAAATATTTTTTGTGATTCTATCCTTTATTTTTATTTTTTTTACGTGTGGTTTCTTGATTTTTTTTCTTTAGCACAGAATACAAAAACGAATGCACCTGTAACATAGGCCTACACATCATAGCTTATATATGTTTACACATAATAGGAAAGCAGGATAACTCCCCTCGGCCCATAGATGGCAATCAGTTTAAAAGGATGTTTTCTTGTTGATAGATTAAACTCCTTGTACTGGTTATATGCTTTAGTTTATGGAACATATTGTGCACAAAAAGTGTACTATAGTACCATGTTTCTGGAAATATACCACAGACTGCAATACACTGTAGTGCTATTCCAAAGTACATGATCTGATACCATAACGTGGTGGCACGTAGTAGCCTAAATGTTTGTATAGGGATGTGAACAATAAAAGACTCGAGTCTACACCAAAAAGAAATGCTCGAAAGTACACTAAAAAAGTTCAACCCAATAAAATTGAAAACTTGCCAAGGTTACAACCCACAGTAATAAGTTCATTGCACTTTTTAACCACTTTTAATTTATTTACTGATGAAGAAAGTGAAGTTGGAACTATTAAATGAGTTGAAAACTCATTAACTCAACAATAAATGACAAATTATTGGAAACAAAGATGATGAAAACATTGTACAGTGTACAGTTGAAAAGGCCCATTAGTCTCCATAATTGGAATAAACACACCAGGGTAGAGGTGTATTCTTCTCCTGATTGGGGTTTAACAATCGACCTGAAGGTGTGGAGAACTGTTTTCAGGGAAAAGAGATGTGGGCTGTCCTTTACTTGACCCATAACACAGGCTCTGATGGGGCAGAGATGAGTGTAGTATTTCCAGTCAGTAGAATAGCTGTTTTGTGGTTAATTAACAGGTGTCACTTTTCTGACGCCAGCAGCCCTTAAGATCGAATTGGTCTGTATTATATGACAACAGATTTTTACATCAGTGCTTATAAAATCTAAAAGTACTACCTAGTTGGTAATTAAAGAATATTGTTGATTCGTTGTAATTGTCAAAACCTAAATGACTGGTCAGGGACCTTGGCTAAACAAAGCAGAATGAATCAGCATTGGTTTGATAAAACTGTGCTTATGGGAGAACTAAGTGTACTTTATATGGAGAAAAGCTCTGTAATCAGTTCCACTCCTTGAAAACCTGTTGACAAATGCCTCTCATTGCTTTGAAAAGGCTCATTACTCGCTTTCTTGATTAGTTTTCATCAGGAACCACCATGCATATATGATTTAAAGTTGCTTCTTTACTCGTTCACAATGTCATAATGCCATAATGATGTAAATTGTAAGCAGTGGACTATAGATTTCTTTCACTGATTATCTACTCTGAATAAATTACACTAACAATGCTAATACTTGTATTAAGCTACTTGTAAGAAATATCAGCCTTTATATCATCAATACAGCAAACACTCATCCAGATGTTACACGGTGTATGTTTTATATACACACACATATCAGGCAGGGAACTATGACTATTAACATTCAAAATGTTCTCGAGATATTTTTTTTCAGGCTTATAGTTTAAATATTCAAGCTAATAGTCTCTTTGAACAATTCTTGGGCAAAGGTCTTTCTAAGAAGCTTTCTTTATGATGAAGATGCCAGGATATTGAGTGAAAATTTTCATGAAATGATCTCCCAAAGAGTTTACGCAAGAGACCGGAAACATAAGCACATTGCAAGTTTTGTCTTTTTCTGCTTAACAAAGTTTGGTGAACTCTGCGAATTCACACAACAACAACAACAACAAAAATAACAACAAACCTAAACACCACAAATTGACCACTTGGGTGATAAAAAATTAAATTAAAAAAGTATTGTAGAGTCCTTATTTCTTTGCTTAATTTAGCCTAAAGTGTCTACACATTTGAATAATAAATGTGGGAGGGTTGCAACTTCTGACACTTTGTTATTATAATCCTGTATTTGTTTGCTACAAATTAAAGTCGTTTCTCGAGTTCATAAATCATGCACTGAATTGAGTCTGTACTCTGTACTAAAAGTAGTACTGTTTTGTTATTGTTTGTGCATCAATTTGGTATCGAAGTACCGGCACATTTGACACATTTACTTCACTATTATACATTTGGCTTGATCGTGAGAATACACACTCCCTTGTGCGTTACCAAGAGACCTTGCAGTTAGTCACATCTCAAATGAGTGTGAACACCTGCTCTTCACAGTTAAAATGGCAGTGACATGATAGCCGCCTTCAGTTTCAGGTGAGATATTTTAAGATCCACCTGGGTTTTTTGGTTTTGCCAGCACAAATGGCAGTACACTATACAATGACAGAGGAGGAGTGCACACTGCACAATGCAACAGAAGTGTCCCTTACAAGATACACCAAAAGCTGTCTGCATGTGTACAGTGTGGTGCACTGATAAGGATGTTTGCCTTGTTCAGACTGTAAATTACCAATGTAAATCAGCTTCCTCTGACAAAAAAAGCACAGAAAAAAACCCCACTGAAGCAGGTTTTCTGAAGAGGAACTCGATAAGATGAGACGAATAACACTGTAGTAGTAGAAGATCTGGTTCTTATTACTTATGGCACTGTAAAAAAAAAAAAAAAAATTAAATTGTTGCAACACTTTAAGTTTAACTTAAATTTACAGTAAAATAAAATGTATATTTCATTACCTGAAATAATGTTTATATATCAAATTACTAAAATAACCTTTATACTTTTGAGAAAAACTGAAAAGCACCTTAAAAGCACAGGTGGTGAAGAAAAAGCCCCATGATGAATCAAAGTTCATTGCAAATAACTTTTCCATAAGCTGAAGTAAATACTAATACTGTAAAGGCACACAGTGTACACAAAAACAAAACACCATTATGGAAACACATCACTAAAATGATGCAAGTTATGCAACAAACAAACATTAATTTCACAACATAAGATTTAGCATAAAACCCTTTATGTACATAACTGATGATCAAAAGCTAAGAAGAAATTTATTTCAAATGTGAAGTGTAACAGAGAATTCTGGGAATGCAGTGTAAGGTTTTTCAATACTGTTTTAAGATGAGCCGTTGTTTTTTACTTCCAAAAACTACATTTAACAGTATTTTCCTATAAAAAAAAATGTCCCATTAGATCTATTACAGTTTTTCACTTGTAAAAACTTAACGTAAGTTAAACGTAAAACTTAAAGTAAGGGAACTTAACGTTGTTGTTTTGTTTTTTTTTGTTTTTTTTTAAGTATTTTACTGTTAAAATGACAATAGTTTTTTTAAGCTACAGATGCAAAACAGGTACATTGAATTTTTTTTTTTATGATTTACTTTGTGTCATGTTTAATTTGCATGATTGGACTTTCAGTTTGTGTTTTGATTGGTTCCTGTTTTCCTTTGTTCTTTTCCCACCACTCTTTCGTTTCTATGGTTACTATCATTATGAGTTCATTTATCCCAGCTGTGTATGATTAATTATCTTGTTTCTGTTTGCTATTTAAGGTGCACCCTTTCTTTCAGTCTTTGTCTGATCTCCGTTGTGTTTATGTGTGTTTTCCCTGCCTTGAGTTTGTATCTGTAATCTTATCAGTTTGACACTTTGAAACAATTTTAGTCAAATTTCTCAAATGATTACAAAGAAACACAATTAACACATTGAATTAAATTTTGATTTAATAAGACTGACAGTATTTTCTTGTAAAACAATCCAATAATCTGTGTTATTTACAACTTCAAAAAATGTTTTTTTATGGTGTAAATGCAAAGTGCATCTAAATTCTCATTTTTCCTGTTAAGCAAGGTAAGCCAACAGCACTGAGCTTATATTTGCAGTGCATGCGATAAATCTGCAGATTTTGGACTTTTACTTGATGTAAACAAACCCTCAAAGGCAATAATGATCTGTTAGCAACCCAGGACCGAAGCTATTACTCATAACAGAGCGTTGTGTTGTCTGTATCTCTCTTCTGTTTGTACAGGTGTCGTGTCTCTAATCTCGCTGGCGGTGCTCTCTTACGAGCGCTACTGCACCATGATGGGGGCGACGCAGGCCGACTCCACCAATTACAGAAAGGTGGCCATGGGTATTGCCTTCTCCTGGATATATTCCATGGTTTGGACTCTTCCACCGCTGTTTGGATGGAGCTGCTACGGTCCGGAGGGTCCCGGCACCACATGCAGTGTCAACTGGGCCGCCAGGACGACCAACAACGTGTCTTACATTGTCTGTCTGTTTTTCTTCTGCCTTATTCTCCCTTTTATCGTGATTGTCTACAGCTATGGAAGACTCCTCCAGGCTATCACACAGGTAGGTGTCAAAACTATTACCGTCTACTACAGCTGATGAGTTATTGGTTTCAAAGAAGCTTTCTGCCTAAAGTTACAGACCATTATGTGATTTGTATAGAGACTTGGCATTAAATTAAGTGCTTTTCTCACACGTAACTCTTTGAGTAATGTTGCGTCATTGTTTTCACTATATCTCCGCATTTGAATGCTAAATGAGAAAGACAAAGAGGAAACTGCCACGAGACAAAATATTTAAAAACAAAACGAAGAAGCGTTAGTACTGTTAATTGTTTCTGTAGTCAAGTCAAGTCAAGTTTATTTGTATAGCGCTTTTCACAATACAGATTGTATCAAAGCAGCTTCACAGTATTAAATTAAAATAATACAACAAAGTTTGTTTCAAGAGGAATTTATTGATTGATAAAATTAAATTAAATATCCCCAAAATATCCCTAAGTGTACACTACCGTTCAGAAGTTTGGGGTCAGTAGATTTTAAATTAATACTTTTATTCAGCAAAGACACATTAAATTGATCAAATGTGATAGTAATTTTTTTTACTAAATTATAAAAGGTTTCTATTTCAAATAAATGCTGTTCTTTTGAAATTTCCATTTAACAAAGAATCCTAACAAATGAATAAAGGTTAAGCAGCACAACTGTTTTCAACAGTGATAATAATAAGAAATGTTTCTTGGGCAGCAAATCAGCATATTATTATGATTTCTAACGGATCATGTGATGGAAGACTGGAGTAATGATGAAAAATTCAGCTTTGCCATCACAGGAATACATTATGCCAGATCAAGGTAGTCAGCTGCATCCTACAGAACTCAACACTCAGATTCGGGCTGCAAGATAGGGAATTACACCATACAAATTGCATTCAGCATTAATTTCGAGAGCGTTTTTACACTGTTACATGATTTAGATCATTCCTTTAGTGAATCAGTTGCTTAATTCAAACAGCATTTGCAAATAAACAATTCAGAATTCATGAATTTCCCCCAACTACAAGCAACAAAAGTGTAGATCAAGGCATCTGCTTTAATATTTTATCATGAAGTAATATTATTGTACTGAAATGTGTTATACAATTGCAGGAAAAACTAAATGTTCTCCATGGTCTTGTGTGAAAAACTCCTTACATTACTTTGCAGAGAAAATGAAGCAAATGACATATGCAACCTTAGACTAGAGAAACAGTTACCTAGACGAACTTCAGCTTCAATTAGCGTAATATTCATAAATTGTTATGAGTTTTCACAATGACCTTTTTGCACCATTAATTGACAAAACCACTCAGCAGGCCTCTCGACCTGTGGTTTAAATTCCAATTTACCAGAGGAAGCAAGATTAATTCATTCTCGACGGGAAATGTTCCGTGTTGTCCGATGATCAACGCCCTGGCAGTCAGCAACAATTTACTGTTGTTGACAGTTATTCTCAGTGTTTAGTGTGAAACTTCTTGAATGCAAATTAAACACCATATTACGTCAGGCACAGAGCAAATCGTGTCAGAATTTGCATGGAAATGGGAAGAAAATAACATTTCAATTGAGAAGTAGTTTTTATTTGATTACCCAGAGTGGCCCAATTTTCAGAAGTAAACCCAAAACAAGTGCTCTCAAAGCTCCCACAATTCCTTTCCTTCCTCCCGCCCCTCATCGAGTGGGTGAGCTAACAGAGGCCACCAGCTGCTTACATCAAATGCACTGACACAACAGAATGCTTTGATTTGCAACTGAATTACTTTTCAAAAGCAACAATGAATGAAAAAATCTCTGCGTCTAAATGGAGTACAATGTATGAAATGGATGTTTCAGCACTTTTAATATACTGTGATGTTCTGAGAGAGTTTGGAAATTAAAACTTTCATGTTTATGTAAATTAGCCCTGTCTAAAATGGGCCATTGATGCTTTGAGAACTGGAAGCGTCACCTTTTCGTTTCACTTCATTCAACAGCAACTCAAATCGCTCAGCCTGTGTCATTGCATTAACATAAGCACTTTCAGAAAGGTTCCTTTGCCGTGCGAAAACTCTGCTGAATCTCATTTTGGTCTGAATGTCTTATAGATTCATGCACAGTGTCATCCGCAATGAACTGTATGTAAAGCCGCAGTTATACTGTATGTGTTGCATCACGGTATTGTATTTAGGTCAAGACTTATCGCTAGACATCAGTGGTGTGATCTAACCTCAGAGGTGAAAAGACTTTGCTTCTCTGACAGATACATGCTTGTGAGAGCAGATAACTTTGAGCCTGGGCTTGTGTTGATAGATGCAGGAACAAAGGGAGGTATCTCCTTAAGCCTGAGCGGAAATCATTTCCAATTAACGAGTTACTATCTCAAAAGGGCAGAGAGGGAAACAAACCTTTAGAATGGGTACCTCAAAGGGCTTATAACCTTGCAGTCTCCTTTTATTTTGCCTGTCATATACTTTATTCATCAAAGAATCTTAAAAAAAAAAAATCTGTCACAGTTTCTACAAAAATGTTAAAGAGTTGTCAACATTGATAATAATAAGAAATGATTCTTGAGCGGCAAATCAGCATATTAGAATGATTTCTGAAGATATATGTGACACTGAAGACTGGATTAAAGATGCTGAAAATTCAGCTTTGCCATTACAGGAACAAAATTACATTTGAAAAATATATTAAAATAGAAAAAATGTCATTCTAAATTGTAATAAAATGAACAGTAAACTCCTAATTAATGCTTATTAATAGTTAGTAAGGTAGTTAAGTTTAGGATTTGGGTAAGATTAAGGATGTAGAATAAGGCAGTAATATGTGCTTTATAAGTACTAATAAATATCCTAGTAATATATGCATGCTAATAAGCAACTAGTTTATAGTGAGAATTGGACCCTTAGAAAGCGTTACCAAAATATCTTACTGACCCTTTTTGGTACTGTAGTTTAGGCCACTCCCACATCTTAATATATTTTTGTCATTGCCGATATAGATGCATGTACAGATATTGCCTTTGCTCTGCATCTTAACACTAAGTTTTGTTAATTGAGAGAGAAAAAAATCGGTATACAACATTTTGTGGCACACTTCTTCACTAACCAGGGGCTGCTTGCATAAACTGCTTAGACTAGTCTTACAAGTTTTTTTTTCTTCTTCTTCAAGACTGTTCAGAGCTATTTTAAATCAGTTACATGAAAAGGTAGATTGGTCTAATCTGAATACAAAAAGCAGGACTTTTCATTTGTTCATTGTTCACTAACTGCTAGTTTGTCAGACTAGTTCTTAAGACATGGTCTTAACTTGGCGGCTATGTTTATGGCCCTGGGGATCCAATTGCGCCATTAGTCCCTTTGCAGCAACCCAGGGTTAAGTGCTTAAGTGCTCAAGATTTGCAGTTTTGGAGTCACCTCTACGTGACATTTAACTTTATACCACCATTCAAGTTATTGAGAGTTATTTACAGCGGACCTATAAATAGGGTAGACCATTAGGAACGTCATTGCCAACAGCATATAACAGTTCATATGGTTCATGTAGATGCTTAGAGAGCGTGCATTATGACACCTCACGCAAAATCATTTGCATAATGGTGTCCTGAAGATGATAAAATCATTGAATTTGATCAAAGGCATTTTTCCTTATCCGCTGCCTTCAATTTATTTAGATGTCATTTAATGCAAGGCAATTACAGGCCAATCGTAGCATGAGATCAGATAACTAGAGTGTTGTCTCCACTGTATAAGAGTGATTGTAGCTCCACACCGATGGTATTGAACCACAGGCGCAGAGACGGAATGCTGATAAGCTCAGAGTCTTTTGGACAATTAACACCCTGTGTGTTTATTCGAGATGCGACTCTGACCGTTCGATGCGGTGGAGTCCTAGGGGGACAGGTGTCAAATATATTCACCCTCCACTCTGATAAATCTCAAAGGGGGTGATAAAAAATGCCTCATGATGTTATATTACACATAGTAACCGGCTCTTCGATTAAGCTGAAAGCTCTTTTTAATTGCATGCATCACAAGCAATCAATTGGATAATGATTCAAGTCCATTTACGATCAATAAGACCACAGGCTTACAGGCTTTCATTACAACATGCAATTAACATGCAAATTCAAATGGAATATTCCTATTTTTCTATATGAATGTTGCAGCATTTATTATAAATGATTAACCCCCGCACATTATTTTTTTTATTCATGTGCCCTCGTAATCTTTCATCAGAAAAACCCTTACAGCGGCATCTCTTCTAATTTCTGTTAACATATTTACTGATTCGAGGGCGGAACAGCCTGTCACTCACATGAGATCACAACAATTGCAAAGATCCAATCAATTCCTGATGGACAAAATCAAGTCCCGCCCTACATTTTTACTTGTTCGGGAAGTCGTTTCACTGGGATATACGTCACAACAAGGAAGAAAAGGCTATCGCAACTTACTTGATATGGCGACTTTATTGGTGTCCTTTAACACCGACGGAACCTTACAAAACGTTCTTTTATAGTTGAAAAAGGTTCTTTAGATTTTTTCAAATATTCAAACTAAGAAAAAAATGGTTCTTTTAAGAACTGTTCACTAAAAGGTAACCTAAAATGTTTTGTTTTTCCTATGGCATTTCTGTCCCTTTTTGGTAACTTTATTTTTAAGAGTCTTGGGTGGATACTGTGACAGTGTGAATGTCACCTACAGTAAGTACACCTACAGGCTTTGTCCCTCCGTCCCCCAGAAAGTGTCACATTGTTATATAAGTTTGAATGAAGATGTGACAGTTGCGTATTCACAGTGCATAGAGCACATAGAGTAACCCTCCCAGCTCCTGTCGCTCCACTCAGCCGTTGACTAACCAATCCAAAATGTCACCCGGTAGGGGGCCGACCGCCTTCCCAAAGAACAGCCTCATTTGCTCGGACACGGCCTGTCTCTTTCTGTAAACTCACACTGCGGGTGAAAAGGAGCATACTGGGGAAACGTAGGGAGAAAAACCCAGCGGATTTGCCACGCTCGTTTTCTCCATCCTTCAAGACAGAACTGTCCATTCGCACAGAGACAGGCTGGGTAGACAGAACGAGAGTCAAAGAGAGAGAGAAACCAAGTTCACATCTGCTGCAGGTCACGTTGCCATCGCTGAAAAGTGTTGACCTCAAGTGATGTATCAAGAATGAAATTTTGCAGATGAATCATTTTGATTTAATTCAATAGGTTTGGATTTGAAGGCTGCATGGGGTTGAATGGTTTTCATCAGAGTTTACTGCTTGCTCCCAGTTCTTTCTAACTTCTCAAATTGCATTTCTTTAAAGGGATAATTCACCTAAAAATGAAAACTCTGTCATTTACTCTGGCTTTCTTTATTCGGCAGAACAACATTTCAACTGCTCTTGCCCATAGAATGAACATCAAAGGGGAACACTGTTGAACCCCATTGATTGTCAATGTATGGGCAAAAAACATTGAGATTTTTCAAAATATCTTTTGTGTTCCAAAGAATAAAGAAAGTCATACACATTTGGAATGACATGAGAGTGAGTAAATGATGAGCTGTATATAAGTATCACCTATTTTGTATTATTTGTTTTGAAGTTGAGCCTGTCGACTCTCATCTTAATTAGTCTGCTATTCACAGTGCAGTGTCTCTTAATTAGGAGCCTTTAAATGACATCGGCAATGAAGTTAAAGTCTTTTTGGAGAATTGGTAGATTAAGTGGCCATATGTTGTAAAAGCTAAAGTTATTCTGTAATGAACTTCAAGGACCAATGATATTAGCCAGGGGTGTCCAGTCCCGCTACTGGAAGGGAACTATCCTGCAGAGTTTAGCTCCATTCCTAATTACAGTTTTTTACAATTGCTATGACAGTTTTTTCAATACATTTAACAAGTTTCCTAAACTCTTAACGCACCAACACACCTAAAACACACAATTGGCAAAACGGTTAATTTCATGCTCAAAATCACACATTGTAAACTAAACTCCAAAACTAATTTTCAAAATACAATAATACACTAACACAATACACTATGTCTAACAAAACACTGCAAACATGTTTCAAAATCAAATAATTATTCAAAGCACTAACACATGTTCTCTTCCAACAGGAACATTTAGTCAATCATAACACAATGACAAAAAAAACACTATCATCAGCTGAAATTACAGAAACTGCATTATTTTATATGTGTCAGTTCTGCCCTTATACAACAGACAGTATACTGTATTGTACCGATCATAGATTGTGTTTTGCACTGCAGTTTTTTTTTTTTTTTTTTTAAGTCTCTCTACATTTTTGTTTTGTTTGTAATGTAAATGCATGCATTTTGTTGTTGTTGTTTTTTTTGCAGCAGCAGCAGAAATTCAATACAACAAAATAAATGACCCTTCTTAGAGTAGCTTTATAGAATGTATGGTTTATGAAAAAAAGAAGACAGAGACAGAATTGCTGCAGTAACAGCTTTATTTGCAACAGGACATTTCTGCAAGATAACAAAAATATGCATATAGCTGCCATTTACAGTATTACTGTATGTGAAAATACAAAATATACAAACAGAAAAAGCCATCTTCTAATCTGCCCGGTCTTCTGCATTTGTCCACGTTCTCATCCACATCACACCTGATATCTTCCCTGGCAAGGCATCTTGGGAAGAATCTTTTGGCATGCCTTATCCTGGCAGTGTTCAGCTGTGATGTCTTGGTATACAGCATCTTTTGCATACAGGAGGGACATTTGGTCCTGTGGACTATGGTCAAAAACCTTTCATCTCCAGGCTGAGAAAACTCCTCAATGGGGTTGAGGAAAGGGAAGTAAGGGGCAAGGAAAATGGACATCATCCTCTGATGGGCGTCAAACCTGGCTGTGACGGGAATGGTGGAATGCCACATTGTCCCATATTTGCATAACTTCAATCAGCTGTTTCTCACTAGCAATGGAATAATGTGAAAATACAAAATATACGAACAGAAAAAGCACCAGAAGAATTAAAAAATATTTTTTTTTTTAAAAAGAGTCATCTTCTATTTCCATAATTCAATCAGCTGTTTCTCAGTAAGAATAGAATAAAATACAGGGGATATATTTGTGTTTCAATTCACAATATAAACAGCTGTTTACCTTGACTTTAGCCTGTAAGGTTAGGTTTAGAACATGGTGTTATCTGTTCTGACATACAGTGTTAAAGCATTGGTAAATTTGGCAGTAAAAATCCATTGTTTTGGTCTTGTTTGAGCTTGTGTGTAAAAGAAGTTCAAGCATTTTAAATTTGTGTTAATTGTATGCATTTTGTGTTAAAGCAACAAGAAATGTGTTAATAGTATAGCTTACACAGACAGATGTAGTGCTAACTGTGTTAAGAGTTTTGGAAAATTGTTAAATGTATTGAAAAATCTGTCATAGCAATCGTAAAAAACTGTAAACACACCTGAACAAGGTTAAAAAGAAATATTTTATTTCTCTTAGCATGTAAACTCATTTTATTTCAGCTAGTTGCCAAGGAAATATTTCTAATTTTCATTTACTTTAACTTGATGTACTAAAATAACTAAAACTAAATAAAAATATTACACGTTTAAAAAATGCTAACATTTTACAATAAGGTTCCATTTGTTAACATTAGTTAACTAACTTAAAAATACTTCTGAAAAACATTTATTACTCTCAGTTAATGTTAATTTCGACATTTACTAATGCATTATTAAAATCAAAAGTTGTATATTTTAATATTATTTAATGAACCTGAGCTAATATGAACTAACAATGAACTGTTGTATTTTAAACTAACATTAACAAAAATTAATAAAAATTAACAAATGTAGTTCGTTGTTTGTTAATGTTAGTTAATGCATTCACTAATGTGAACAAATGGACCATATTGTAAAGTGTTACTAATAAAAATAACAAAATCACAAAAATGTAAAATATAAAATCTTCAAACTTATTAAAAAAAGATTATTAAAATCTATATTAAAAGATTATTAAAATCTATAATGATATGACACAAAAATAAACACAGAAACCAACTAAAGTCTTCAGGAATACTGGAAACTTCCATGCAAGTTTGTTGAGGAAGGTTGAAGCTAAACTCTGCAGGACAAATGTCCCCCCTCGGGAGCAGGATTGGACACCCCTGCTCTTAGCTAGCCATCTCTCTCCCAGTCTTTCCTCATCTCCTGTTTCATTTCATTTCAGACAGAACAGACAGCCCTCAGGTTGTCAGAAAATTCACCATATCTCTGTTGTCACACGTCTTTATTAAATCTGCTGCTGAAATGCTACTCTGCAGTGCTGAAATGCTACTCTGCAGTCCTGAAAGAGAAAATTATGAGGCAATTCTGAAATGTGCTGCACTGTCATATTCTGTCTTGTACTATTTAGAGCAGTGTTTGTTTTTGTTGTGGTTGGGCAAATGTTGCAGCAGTTCTAATGTAGGGTCCTTCAGGAATGGGTATGTTAGAGGGGAGGGGCTTCTGCAAACCTAATCCAGAAATCAGGTGATGTGCTGTGTTCTGGGTAAATTTACTCAGAGAAAGCGGATAACCTGAGGTAACTTTCAGGGTATGTACAGGTATAAGTAGCCATAGCAACTTATTCTCTAAGCATAACTCTGGAGCAGTTTAGTTTACTTCAGAGGTATTCAGCATATATTCTCATTTTAAACATTGTAGATCTTTTTTTTTTTTTTTTTGGCAACAGGACGTTTTCTATATAATATATTTCTATAAAAATACATAGGCTATGTGATACATCTCACCTTACTAGAAATGTGGAAGTAAAATGGCTAAACAAACTTATACAGCCATATTATCTTTGCAAACACAGTTTTATTTTAGTGTAATCATTCATCAAACAAATTCAAATTTAATTCTTGTTCACCGTTATAAAAAACTGATTAAAGATAAAAGATTAAAAGATAAGATTTAAAAAATGATTGCACAACTGCCCCATAGGTGGCGATATGCACTAAGAATGTTAATCGGCATTATAAAAAAGAATTATGGATCCAGATGGTGCACTTCTCCTTAGAATTAAATATTTCTCCCAACCGCATGTTCATTTTTGGGCTTGGGACTGAGAAAACAGCATTTACCTCTTATGAAAAATATGGACCATTTTTATATTTTGCACAAAGTAATACATATTCTAATTAATCAAAACTCTCATGAGGACAAAACAAAGTTAACTTTCAAAGTCTTCCCTTGCCACCTCTAAATAATTGATCAAATTAGAACATTGTTTATTATGAAATGCTCTTAATATGCTGATAAATAATGCTATATGAAAGAAAGAAAAAACGTAACGCTGTTGTGGTCGTTGAAGGCACAAGACGAAGATGAGGGTAACAACAGTCTTTATTGAAACTAACTCGGGCAGGACAGACACAACCACGTTCAACATAAACGAGAACCGAAAAGGGACTGAACAGAACAGGGAGTATAAATACACAGGAGGAAATGAGGAAACTAACTAGACACAGGTGGAGAAGGGTAAACTAATGAGGGCCTAAAGAGAACAGGTGCAGACTAGACAGAACATAATTGTCTTTAGCAGGAGAGAGAAGCAACGCACACAGAACGAAAAGGGATTGAATGAAGCGTGTTTGGCTCTAGATAAAAATGTTAGAGGATGTAGTCCTGAAAAATCATCACCGTAAACGACCCTGAGCGCTTGTGGTGTGATCTCCTCCGTTGTTTTGACGCGCTGCTTATTCTTTAAACATATACAAGTATGTCCCACGGTCTGGTCCGCCTTTTGAATACCACTAATAAAACAGTATGTGACAAGTCCTAAAAGTACCTGAATTACCTTCTTTCGATGAAGTTCTTCTTCTTTTAGTTTTATGGCGGATTACAACCATGACTTATCAAGTGCACGCCGCCACCTACTGTATTGGAGTATGCAGCATGAATTATGATTCAATTAAAATACTTTATTACATAATAATAATTCAACGAGGTTCGGAAGTGTGCATGTGATAGATACTTTAATATTCAATGAGGCCATGGGAAAGGATTTGTCAATGACAGTGAAGCGATGTAACTGACGCTGGTTGGTCAGATAATGACAACAACGTCCAAATTGCATTCAAACTACACACATTCATACTAAGGGGGTTCCACTTTTTCAAAATAAGAGAATCGTGAGACTTATGCGATTTCTGACTCCGCCCCAGTGTGGTCACCAACTCTTAGTTTCATACTCCGGGTTGACGGAACTTACTCCAGACCGTTTTTTGTATATATTTTTTAAATTTTTTTAAGTAAACAAGGTTTAGGCTAATCAACCGAGAGTTCAGGGAATATGTGACGTTGAGTTAACCTTGCATTCTGAACAATCCAATTCACTAAAATATCAAAATGATTTGACTTTTTCCAGAACTACATTTAAAGGTTGATACAGTATGCTGTTCTTTCTGCTTAAACGTATACTATGACAGGTGGTTTTGGATGTAGCCACCCGATGATTAAAGATTAATTTCTCAGGACTGATCACACGCAAGTAGCTGTCCAATTGAAACAGTTGAACAGTTTAAATAAAAAGGATAAAATGCGACTCATTCATTTACAATGCATTCATGCTTTTCTTATTGACTTCTCTCTCCCATGAAACTCCTGCACAGATTTTATCATTTCCATTTGATTGGGTTTTATAACGGTCTATAATTAGTGGACACTGAATTTAATCAAAATGTTATGACAAGTAGAGGGATATAATTACACTCAGAAAATTTGATTTGTGGTGGGGGGAGCGTTTGTATTGCTGAACACACACTCAACCTCGTCACCAGTTTACATGAGGACAGAGTCCGCCAAAATGAGTTCATCACATTCACGTCTGCACTCTATTCTGTTTACCAAAAGACATTGATTTATGTATGCTGTACTAGCAACTGGCTGCTTAAAAATAGAGGGAGAACAAGAATGATAAAGAAAGAGAGGCACAGAGCAACACACTCTCCTGGGAGCTTTTTAAGCAGCTGTACTCACAACTGGTCTGCCCACCTGTCAGACAGAAGATTTAATGATCTAGTCCACTGTATTTGTTTAGTGCGGGCGAAGACGGATCAGGTTATGCCCCAAATCAATCAGGAGAGGATCGTCAGGCCCTATTTTACTGAAATGGGTTGGTCTAGAATGTTTTATCTGTCCTTCTCCCTTGTCACTCTACTCCTACTCCTCATACACTGTAGTACCATCACCCTTTCTTTTCTCTCTCGCTGGCTGCCACTTTCTTTAAGTCTGTTTTTGACTTTGCTTTGTGCTTCTCACTCACTGCTCCCTCTGTCACCCCAGCCATCCATCTTTCAACTATCAACTCTCTTTCTCTACTTATTTTTTCTCACTTTTTTAGTTCCTTTTTTGTGTTGAATTGTTTGTGTTTTTAGAAAAATGTCCTTCATTACTCTAGTGCTCTAGAACTATAGTGCTTATACAGGGTCTTTGAGACCACATCATTCTATCTATCTATCTATCTGTCTGTCTGTCTGTCTGTCTGTCTGTCTGTCTGTCTGCCCCTTTGTTTGTCCGCCCATCCATCCTTTATTCTTTTTAATGGTGTAAAATGTAGAGCTCGGGGATGCAAAGAACATATGAGCGGAGTGATGCTGATGTCATAAATGTCAGAGTTTTATTAACAAATAAAAATTTCCTATTATAGGCTTTAATGGTTAAGAGGCACAGAGGGAATCTGGGGATTATTTTCTGCGTTGATTTATGGGGAAATCTGCCGAAGGGATTTAAGCATGGGGAAATGTGTTAATCGGAGCTGAGAGTATTGGAAGCTGAAAACACAATTAAATTAGCCCAAATATTTAATCATTGAGCATGAAAGTGTTGGGGGATGTGTAGAACTTGGTGAATGAAGGGTGTTCCAGTTCTGTGGAAATCTTCTGTGGATGCAGATTGTGTGTGGGTCCGCTGATTACAACTGTTCCATCGCCAGATTATTGTTCTTTTTATTTAATGATTACGTACAGTTGAGTCATCAAACAGATGTGTCTGTTTTCATAATTCATATGTTACTGAAAGTTTCAGTTGCTGAAATTTCCCTACAATAACATGCTCAGAGAAATGGTTTAATGATAAGAAACTGTCCTCTGTAACTGTTTTTATGAACTTCATGGAAGCATTCAGACTTATCAACTGTTGTTTCTAAGACTGGTAGCAAGTGAAATTAATATTTTGTGTGTGTGAACAGGATTCGTGATCATTTGTACTGTGGGGCTGGGTATACAGATTTACAGATACAGATTCTTGATTCGATTTGATTTTGATTCAGAAGCGCTCAATTAGATTGCGATTTGATTCTGATTCAATTGGGTATATTTCAGTTATAATGTAAAAAATGCTTACATGTGAAATAAACGCTCTACGTTTGGTAAAGGCTGGAATTGTCACATTCACCAGCTGGAGTGTCCATGATCTCCACCAGCTGGAGTGTCCATGATCTCCACCAGAGGGCACTCCTTCTGTCTCCTGTATCTCATCATGAACTCCATGCCCCATAATCCATTGCCCCGACTCATTAGGATTTGATTTCTCCAACCTGTAGTTCATTAGTTTGTTTGTATTTGCCTTTTTAAAGGCACAATATGTAACTTTTTTGCTTTAAAAATAGCAAAAATCACTATATCTATGTTATATATTTTTTTTTGTTGTGTACTTACATTATCCCGACTGTTTCCAACAACTTTCAAACCAGGAGAAATTTGTAATTTAATTCGAGAAACATCCCGTTTCTTTATTTCCGTTTTGTCGCCGTCAATGGCGTCATATCCGCGTTGTGCCTGGTTTCCGCTCGTACTGCCATAGCAACCAGAGCTATGAACCAGAGCCCTCTGATAGTAACCAAAGCGACTGACGGTAGTTTGCAATGTCTATTTGCACGCTGTTGTTGTTTCGTTCAAACATTATGGACCATGGCAAGCAGACTTTGGATAAAAAAGGAGAACTAAAACGAGAATCAATATCAGCGCGGTGTTTTCGAGATGCCGAGAGCTCCCATAGACAGAATATAAACGAGAGCTCCATGTCCGAGACTTCGACCGCTTCTACATGTACTTTATTAAACAGGTGAGCACATTTACATACAACTAATCAATGTTATATAGCTCAACATGATGAAATGTTAGAATATGATCTGTATGTTATTCTAATGTTGATCTAGCTTACTGCTAGTCTCATACAGACAAACTAACACAGAATAACATACATTCCAACACATTCACATGCAGTTTAGTGTGATAGTGTAATGTTAGACCAAGTGAAACAACGCTGCGTTACCTCACAAGTTTAATTTGTCTAATAAACTGACCTGTGACTGTGAGTAGTAATTCTGCACTCGCGTGTAGTTCGGTAGAATGAAATGTCCATATTCCTTATGCGGGACTCGCGTCGCGTGTGGAGCTGATAACAGTTAGCTGTCTCTTAGCAATCCCGAACTGCTTCATATCACAGTCATGATAAAAGCATCGATGTATTCAGTCATCCATAAACATTATTAGATCCATAGATTAGATCGGTCGGCTTGACGTTGACGACAAGATCCATAATTCTTAGCAAATGTTGCGTCATCAAACTACGCCTTTGTTATTGTAAATAGGTTAGCGACCCCTAGTGGCGAAAAATTCCATACTGTACGTTTAAGCTGTGTTCTCCTTTGCTTTCATTGTCTAGTCTTGTTAGTGTTACCACTGCATTTCTGAGTACCTGTATTATTTTTCCCTGTTCTGGTATTTCGTGTTCTCTGCTTGTTTCCTTGGATTCTGCCTAGTTTGGGTTGCTGTGTGTATTTGACCATTTGCCTGATTTTGACTACTTTTATGGGTCATCCTAAATAAATGCTGCACTTGGATCACTCATAAAGCCTCGGAGCAGTGAGTCCGTAACAGAAAAAAAAACTAAAAACCTTTTAAGAAGTATCACCATCTTGCTTAAGCCTTTAAAATTGAACCCCCTCCCCAGATCAGCAAAATATCAGCTTCACTGGAGAACTGAAAGATTTACCCATGTTCCACAGACTGCTGACAGACATTTCTTTTTCTAAGAGAGACTGTTGGTTTATCAGTATCAGAGAAGAACAGAGTGAGATCTCCGGAAACAAAGTTTATTTTGCCGATCTCAGCTGTGATCACAGCTTTCAGAATCTTCTTAGCAACATAACGTTTGACGTCCACCTACCCACATACCCGAGGGATCTTCCCTGACCAAACACACTCTGACAGACGCAGGATATGCCACATGCATTAGCATCTCCTTCACAGCTCTCCATCCTGCTGGGTTTGCCACCTTCTGACTGCAGGGCTCACACGCACCCCGAGGGGAGAGCCTCATTACCACAACACCACCACAACATCGAGGTTAGGTGTGTAACACACGCCTGGATTTACATGCACTCGCCCGCTCTAATGATGCAACTTTGTGGACGGTAGCAGTTTGTCTCTCCAGGCACATTTTAGAAGATTGACAGCTCTGAATGTCATCCGATTTTTGTGTTTTTTAGTTTTTAATCTATTCAATCTCAAATTTTTGTTATCGAGAGCTAAAAAAAAAAATATATTTATGCTAATTGAGCATTGATTGAGCCTTTGCTTTCACACTCTGTGTGATTATTGTAATGTTCCCAAAGCACATTTTCTGTCCTAGTTAGACTAATTTTCCCTATTTCACAGTTTATTTGTTTAATCCATTTAGCATTTCGGCACTTTTAAATAACTGCTTATAGTTGCTATTCCCCAGCAATTATGTTTCATCAGGAGTTGTGCTGTAATTACTGGAATTCATCTGAGGATTACAGACACACACCTTCACAGACACACAACAAACTCACTGTTCTCCTATTGTGATTCACATCTGAAGTTGTCCGTCTTTAGCCTGCTTTGCTTGGCATCCTGTGTTTAAAGGGATAGTTCACCCAAAAATGAAAATTACCCGATGATTTACTCACCCTCAAGTCATCCTAGGTATATATGACATTCTTCTTTCAGAAGAATACAACCGGAGTAGGGGAGAGCCGGGACAGTTGAAACACTTTTCAGATTAACGTCGTTTTCTAAGATAAGGTTACAGATAGATTTTAATTTTTTTTGTGATCAACAACTCACATATGTGTTCTCTTAGTATCATGTGTTATTCGGTACAAATATAGAATGATTTAAGTAAAATTTGACTTTATACGGTAGTTGTGCTTTGTTTCAATCGTCCCGCCTGAGCGTATGCCTATGCGCATTTTGCAATCTTTCTAATGGGCTATTTTGACGAAGACAGACAAATCCGTTTACAATTAATTTTCTTACATTTCTTCCTTGAGTCATATTGAGTGTTTGCTAGTTGAATAGCCGTTATTATGAAGAAAACGAGGTCAACCAGAAGACGATAAATGAAATTTATTGAAGATTGGACAATTGATGATTATTAAAGAGATAACATGTGTTGTGTAATTGAAAATGAATTTGCATTAAAAGAAACACAAGTCTAGGAACAGTATATGAATCTATGAACAGTATAGGCTATGACCAGGTTTAACGGGCAGGATGACAGTGCCTCCTGTCATTTAAACCTCTTTTGCCCTTAAACTAAAAAACTCTAATAATGCACACTTAAGGGTGTGTTGCAGTACTAATACACCTGCCGTATTATCATTACAATGGCATATGAAACAATAAATACAACTTGTCAGTCCAAAAAAAGTACCGCACGAAATAATTCACTTACCGCACTCAAAAATGTTTTTGCGTCTTTAACTCCAAAACGGCATAACGTAAAGAAGAAATATTTTCGCGGGTATGGTAGGCATTGCATGCTGTACGTGCTAACGAAATTTGACGCACATGACATGAGTGGAAATCTCAGTGTTTCATCCGTCCCGCGTTTCAATCGTCCCGGCTCTCCCCTAATAAAAAAAAATGTCCTGGCTCTTCCAAGCGTTATAATGGCAGTGAATGGCCTTTATTAACCCCCCAGAGCCGTGTGGAGCACTTTGATTATGGATGGATGCACTTTTATGGACTTCAAAACAGAAACCAGCCATTTATAAAGCTTGGAAGAGCCAGGACATTTTTTTAATATAACTCTGTTTGTATTCGTCTGAAAGAAGAATGTCATATACACCCAGGATGCCTTGAGGGTGAGTAAATCATGGGCTAATTTCATTTTTGGGTGAACTATCCCTTTAATATGAGCATGAAATTTCCACCTGCCAATCAAACTTCAATTGGGTTGAAGTCGTGGATGACAAGCGGGGGTACGAACTGCCCTTTTTTTTTGTCCACCCATCTCAGCACTGCATCTCAAACAGCCATCACGTCTTCTCTAGATCTTAATTGGTAGAGCGGCCGCAGATGTGCCGCTGGCTGTGTCCTCCGGTGATGTTCTGCACCATAACTTCACACCCCCGTTGGCCTTCACACCTCGCTGTGTTATTCACAGTCTGAACCCCTGTGTGGTGCCCTTCTGTGCATATAGGACTTTTTAATGTAACCACAAAAAAAAAAAAAAAAAAACCTGTGGCACAACTCCATGTGGAGCCTATTAGCAACTTGACATTGATCTGACATTCTGCTAAGTAATAATTTGTCAAGTTGCGGCTTCTGCTCAAGGTGGACGGTGGATTCGAGGGTGCCTAGCGAGGACCGCCTGTGAAGAAAAGGCTGCACTCGTTCCACTCCATTGCTCTTAATTAGCTCTTAGTCAAAGCCCAATTATGTTGGCACTGGCCATTACATTACATTCAGAAGTACAGGCCAATCAGGAAGAAATGTGTTCATGTTGTAATTTAAAGTATAGCATATAATTCAAAGTGTTGTATGACTCTGATCATTAAGTTATGTAGGAGGAAATGTGGCTTAAAGTAGAGGTGAATTCTTTAAATGTTATATCAAGGCTACTTCCCAGTACATGCTTTCTCTCTTTTTCTAGCCAGCTTTATTCATCTTACTTGTATAGTCACTTATTTGGGTTTGACAACTGATTTGACATGAATGCAGAAAGAATGTGAGTTTTTGAGTAGTTTTGCTTCATTTTCCAGTAAAAGAAAATTCTTGTAAACATCCTAAATCAAAAACGCAATTACGTAAGGTATTAAGACAACATATCTATTTTCAGAGAACATATCTTGTTTCGTGTTTCTTTTCTGTACCCCTTTTTTCTTGTTTAAAGCATAAATCTAAAAAATACATAGTTAAATTTAACCTTAAATCAAGAAAACAACATTGCTAGGTCTTTTCACATGTGGAACCAAACTGTAAATATTGTATATCATGTATAGAAAAAATACCTTGCTTTCATTTAAAATAATTATGTTGATTTAAATATGCAATACATTTGTATTTAGGAGAAAATTTGGGTTGAACAATGTTTCTTGTTAACCAGTTCAAAGTTGCATTTGTTATTTGAAGATCCCATGACCAAAGTTGATCACATAAATTACTTTACACTGCTGTTCAGAAATTTGGGGTTGGTAAGATTTTTTCAGTGTTTTTGTAAGAAGTCTCTTATATTTAAGAAGACTGCATTTATTTAATCAAAAATACAGTAAAAACTGTAATATTGTGAAATAGTACTACAATCTAAAATAACTGTTTTATATTATAATATATTTTAAAATCGAATTTATTCCTCTGATGGCAAAGCTGAATTTTCAGCAGCTATTACTCCGTCACATGATCCTTCAGAAATCATAATAATATGCTGATTTGAAGAAAAATTACATATTATCACTGATGAAAACAGTTGTGCTGCTTAATATTTTTGCGGTTACTTTTTTCCAGGATCCTTTGTTGAATAGAAAGTTCAAAAGAACTGAAATAGCATAAATGTCTTTATTTTCACTTTTGATAAATGTAATACTTCCTTGCTGAATAGAAGTGTTAAAGGAGAAGTTCACTTTTAAAAAAACTTTTGCTGATAATTTACTCACCCCCATGTCATCCAAGATGTCCATGTCTTTCTTTCTTCAGTCGAAAAGAAATTAAGGTTTTTGATGAAAACATTCCAGGATTTTTTCACATATTATGGATTCCATTGGGACCCAAACGGTTCAAGGTCCAAATGACAGTTTCATTGCCGCTTCAAAGGGCTTTAAACGATACCAGACGATGAATAAGGGTCTTATCTAGCGAAACGATCGGTCATTTCAAAAATAAAATAAAAAGTTGACGTTTTATAAGCACAAATGTTCGGCTTGCTCTGTTCTGTGATGCGCGTTCGTGACGTCACGTAATACGCAATTACGTTGAAAAGGTCACGCTTGAAAAATTGAAGAAAATGTTCTTTTTGGCTTTTTAATATTAAAACACTCAGGATGCGCACACGAAATGGGCATTTTAAACGATAAACTGACACAAATACATTTGAAAATGTTTATATGGTCCTCCTTCCGCACATTTGTAAACACATCAAACTTGACCTTTTCAACGTAATTGCGTATTACGTGACGTCACGAACGCGCATCACAGAACAGAGTAAGGCGAACATTTGTGCTTATAAAACGTCAACTTTTTATTTTATTTTTGAAATGACCGATCGTTTCGCTAGATAAGACCCTTATTCATCGTCTGGTATCGTTTAAAGCCCTTTGAAGCGGCAATGAAACTGTCATTTGGACCTTGAACCGTTTGGGTCCCAATGGAATCCATAATATGTGGAAAAATCCTGGAATGTTTTCATCAAAAACCTTAATTTCTTTTCGACTGAAGAAAGAAAGACATGGACATCTTGGATGACATGGGGGTGAGTAAATTATCAGCAAAAGTTTTTTCAAAAGTGAACTTCTCCTTTAATAAGTAAATGTATCTGGTGGACACTTCAGAGCGCCACTGACTGCACCAAACTTCAGGGACTAAAGTTCAACCAAAGTAGCAACTCTCAGCTCTTGGGCACCTACACCAAAAGAGCACTTAGCAGCTGTCAGACAAAGTGCTACAACACTCTGAAAATGGTGCATCATGCTCAGTAGGCAATTCTACAACGTGTAATGGTCCTTCTGTTCGCCCATTGTTGTGTTTAAGGGTCTATTACAGACCAGAACGATCGATTCACGGCTGTATCCATTTCTGCCAAGCTGTCCTGAAGCTTATGCTAAACGTTCATCTAATCTGTAAATGTCTGCATATACAGTTTTATCATTTTGGCTTAGGAAGCAATGACACCGCTGTCAGTGTAATGTAATTTTCCTCACATCTTTTATTTTTCTTTGTCTTCTTTTCTCCTCTTTTTGCTCGTCCCTAATTGCAATGGCAAAGGTGAGCCGGATCAATACGGTGGTGAGTCGTAAACGGGAGCAGCGTGTGCTCTTCATGGTGGTCACCATGGTGGTGTGTTACCTGCTGTGTTGGCTGCCCTACGGGATTATGGCCCTGCTAGCCACGTTCGGGCGGCCCGGCCTGATCACACCAGCGGCCAGCATTGTTCCTTCTCTGTTAGCCAAGACCAGCACCGTCATAAACCCCATCATCTACATCTTCATGAACAAACAGGTGGGTAACCGAAAAGCTACTAATCAGTAATCTGCTATTTTTGCTAGATCTTCATTGGACGGCTATGATGTGAATATAGTTTATTTGCATCCATGTTCAGTACATACTATACGAATTTGAACGCTGAGTCACTTAAAAATGGATGAATGTCATTGCAAAGAAAGAAAACACTTTAATGCTAAACATTTCACAAAAAGTGTTAAGCTAAAAATGACCTAAAATGCTTGCAAAAATGAATAAAGATCCTTTCACACCAAAAACAATAACTATGAAGATATCCATATGATAACTACAGCGTCCATCAACAAACGATAATGCCCTGTTCATTCTATGTGCGGCCAATGTTTAAATATCGTTCATCAGCTCTGCTATTTTTTTGTGTTTAGAAAATTTTTTAGAACTATATATTTATCATTATTGTTATAGTTATCGTCCTTGGTGTGAAGAGCCTTACAGTAATAACAGTTTTGAGAAAAGTTTTAACACCATTTGTTTGCATCATTCATTTAGTTGCTATTTTGTAAGCCAATCAATTGTAATTAATGCAAAGAATGACTTAACTCATATGCTTTTGATGCTACTGTGTATTGTAATAAGCACATGCTATTCTTTGCTATATTTAGTCTTTAACAGTTTTTCTTTATAATAACACACTGGCAGCAGGATCACTTGAGTTGAGGGTTTTCAGTTTTGGTGTCATTCCCAAAAGAACATGATCAACACCTCATTTTAGTATGAATTTAACAGCACAGATCACACAAACTTAGTTAAATTCCTTCTTTGTCCAAGTCCAAACTGCCTTTGAATGTGAAATATAGGAACTGTGTTTTGCCCGAGAACTTATTTTAAAAAAATAAAAATAATTTGAAGGCAAAATTGTATGAATGTCTGGGTTTCTTAAGTTAAACTAGCTCCATAAAAATAAAAGTCCACTTAGTTCCTCTAGACAAGTCATTATAGATTAAATTATAACCTTTTATGGTAATGGAAAAATTACAAGGCTGTCATACAAAGACCGATTTAAACTGTACCATTTGAAAATGTCATTAAGCTGTAATATTAATATCAATATCAGGTTCTAAGGTTCAGTTTTTCATTGGGGACAAAACTGAACAAGGATTTTTTTTTTTTACTGGTTTTGAATTGTATTCTGCTAATAACTTCTAATCTCTCTTTCTGCTCATCTTTTTCCTCTCCTCTGCACTGAATTGGCTGTATTTGAGGGCAAAAAACTGAAGGCAAAAGTTTTCAGTTTTTTATTAATTGAAATGATCTACTTATTTTATGAAAATGTACTAAATGAACTTAAAAGGTCATGTTTCCACAAACTGAAATTGTATATTGAGATTTATTAAAAGGATAGTTCACCCAAAAATGAAAAATCGGTCATTTACTCATCTTTATGTCATTACAAACCTGTATGGCTTTATTTATTCTATGGCAAAAAAAAAAAAAAAAAAAAAAAAAAAAAATTGGAGAAATGCCTTTGTTTTTGTCCATAAAATGGAAGTCTGTTTGATTACCAACATTCTTTAAAATATCTTCTTTTGAGTTGCACAGAAGAAAGTCAATCATACAGGTTTGGAATGGCATGAGGGTGAGTAAATGATGGCATAATTGGGTGAATCAGCTTGCAAAGAGTTCTATACAGACTTTTCCCTTTATTTACATGGTTTTTAATTGTTCAATGTACTGTTCATTTCTTTAAGTAATGTACATGTTATGGAGAGCAAAGGGCTTGGCTTAAATTATTGAAAAACCATGTGGACGCTCATGAACATGCATGAAATGCCTTAAATCTTATCAATTCAAGTTACTACACATGATAAAGCCAACAACAATGATGTGAATTAAACTGGCAAAAGGCCAAAAAATGCAACCATATTGATTATTCAAGCTCCAGTGAATGCTGGAAAGAGGGAAAATGACACTGAATCATAAAACCAATTTCTTTCTTTTTTTATATCATCGTATTTGAGCTAAAAAAATGCATTAATCCAACTAATCTGCCATGTATCTGAATATATTGTAATATAGAAAAGCTGCTTTTAGATACATTATTTGTTTTCATAATTTTTTTTCATATTTTTTTTTCAGTGTTATTTACTTTATCTTTGGATTATATTTTACAGTGTGCATTTTCCTGTAAAGCTGTTCAAATCCATTCAATGCTTTTTGAATTTTCATTCTAGTTTATGGCTGGACAAAAAATCAAACGGCAAATAGTTATGCTAGTCTTTGGAAGAATGTACAAACCCTTATAGTAAATATAATCTTTCAATGCTCTAGTTTGTGATCAAGGATTGAATCCGAGTATGTTCAGCGAAAGTAATAGAAAGTTTTCAAAGAAAGTTTTCATTCAAAGAAGCACTTCTTATATGATCAAACTGATACAAGATGCACATTTTATTGTTATTTCTGAACTTGTGTACATAAGATTTTGTATTATCTCTTCTGTATGGCTTCTGCTCCAAACAATTGCTTGTGATAAGACCGGAGATGAAGACCTGGAGAAACTAGTTTTGACTGTCGGAGGAGACACCAGTCACCTGTATGTCATTTTCAGTCTTCAATTCCTCCCAGCCCGTAACCATGGAAACTGTGAGTTGAGGCGAGTTGAAGACTTAAAGTGCTGTACAGATTCAAGTATCTACTCGGCATGTGTCGAAATGACCACCGGAGATTGAAAGACAGCAGAAAATGGAAGAGAACGGAAAAAGAGTGAGTTTTGGAGTGTGAGAGAGCTGCAAAGTCCCTGAGCCCGTGAGTAAATAACTGTACTGTTATACCGCCCTGGTTCAGGAGCTGTCAAGCTGTGTGGTAATTGCATTTACTGCTTCCTCTTTCCTGGGACGCAAAGAATTTTCTGTCACATTTCACATTTTCTCCCTTATTAAGAGCACAATGTGTGCTTAGGGGAAGCATCAGTGCGCTGAAGAAACTCCCTTGTTCATTAATTGGCTATAAGAATCACACACACATGTAAATTGCACTGCAAAAAAAAGTAATTTTCTCAATATTTTCGTCTTGGCTTCCATTGAAAACTTTCTTAAAGGGATAGTTCACCCAAAAATGAAAATGATCCCATGATTTACTCACCCTCAAGCTATCTTAGGAGTATTTGACTATCCTCTTTCAGACTAACAGAATCTGAGATATATTAAAAAATATCCTGGCTCTTCCACACTTTGTAATGGGATTGAATGGGAGTGAGAAAATTCACCCATCCATCATAAAAGTAATCCATACGTCTCCAGGGGGTTAATAAAGGCCTTCCGAAGCGATGCGTTTGTGTAAGAAAAAAATCCATATTTAAAACTTTATTAGCTATAATAACTAGCTTCCGACAGATGACTGTATGCACTGCAAGTTGACTTTTCTGTTGGGTTGGGTTGGGTTTTTGTAAGAAAAATATCCATATTTAAACTTTATTAGCTATACGATACTCCGACATCCTACATCATACATCGCATCAGGGGTTACTCTTGTGGCAACTCGGAGTATCGTATAGCTAATACAGTTTTAAATATGGACATTTTTCTTACAAAAACCCATCGCTTCACTTCAGAAGGCCTTTATTAACCCCCTGGAGCCATATATATTATTTATTATGATGTACAGATGCATTTTTTGGGGCTTTAAAATCCCGTTGCAGATCTAGGCAGGTGGAGCTGGGGGAGGAGGAGGGTTTTAGAGGAACTCTGACTGTAGCTCGTTGCAGGACTAGCTTACAGAACTACCTGACCATTTAACTGTTAAGCAAGCAATCTCATTGGCTGCAGGATCAGCAGAGGCCAATCAGCTTGTGCCATGCAGTAATGATGTGATTGCATGCAGATTGCATGTAAAAGGGCCTATCAGCCTGCGCCCTCTAGAGTTTCATGACTGAACTAGATTTATTTACTTGCTTGCTTGCTTGCGTAATTACTTATTTATTTACTTACTTATATTTCATTGTTTTTATAAATATAACAAACATTTGTGAGGTTTATGCTTAAAATAAGAAACCCAATTGGCAAATAAATAAATAAATGCCTTACAACTTTTTTCTTCTCTGGTAAGAGTATATTTTTATGATAATTTGATGGTTTTACAGCAAAACAAGACAATTTTTTTTTTTTTTTTTTTTTCTGTAAAAGTGACTGCAAATAGACCTATTACTGCACACTATGTAAGAGACAATGAGACAAACAAAACTGCCCACTTCCGAAGTAAGAGCTTTCCAGAGAGACAGGCAGTTCATCCAAGCACTGGGATTAGTTATTCCGGACCACCTGTGATCAGGTGTAGCATAATTGGCGAGAAAGTTCTGTCCTTCTCTCCCAAGCTTCTCAGCACCCCACAGAGAGCCAATCATCTCTTTTCCAGACCATCATCTGCTCAAAAGTCTGCTACCCAGCACTCCTCTTTGATCCGGATTGTACCCGGCTACCCCGGCCAAAAGAACATGCACTTATCCAGCATGAGTATACACAGAAATTATTGCTCATTATCTGCCAGAGGTGAGAAAGAACTGCTTAAGACTTTTAGGAAAATTGCAAAGACATTTTTTTTTCTTCTCACGCTTGTAATTATCAGATTATCAGATCATGGGGAACATAAAGTACAGGTAAATGTGTTATTGCAAGCTCTGCTGATATCTGAAAAATGTGAAGGCAAATAAATAAATTTATGGGCATTCACAAAGTTCTACATGTCCTCCATCACTTGCTAGTTTATTTATCAGATATTTAGGCTAACTTTCTGAAAGCTTTTAGCTCACAATAAGAGTGAAGTAGCTCCAATGATACTGACAAACAAGCAAAGTTCTGAAATCTTTTCTTTTTTTTCTTTTTTTGACTTACATCCAGGAGTTTTCTGTGTTTTGCCTACAAGTTAAGCTCTATTGAATAATTAAAGCAAACACTGCCATCATCCAAAATTTGCAATTTGTCTGTGCATTTACATTAATTCATCAAAAATGTTTATTATTTGAGCTGTAAATAATGTCTAAATCATTTTTGTGAGAAATGAACTAGTTATTCACTAACGTAATATCTGTGTTAAGCAGTTTATCTACGTGTATCTGTGTTAAACGTAATAACGCAAGTTACTAGGATTAGCAGATTTTATAGTATCATGAAAATTAAGCTGTAATATTGAATTCTATATGCTAACATTTATAGTATTTAAGTTTTGTGGCTATACTATACTCATGGACATAAACAGTTGTTTTTTCAATAGTTACTGCCTGGCCCTGAAGGATCTAAGGCTTCTCAATAGGTGTGTGTGTGTGTGTGTGTGCGTGCGTGCGTGCGTGCGTGTGTGCGTGCGTGCGTGCGTGTGTGCGTGCGTGTGTGCGTGCGTGCGTGCGTGCGTGCGTGCGTGCGTGCGTGCGCGCGTGCGTGTGTGCTCTTTGAGAGAGCAACCATACATCTGTGTTGTGGTGTTTTATTTATTTTATTTTTTATGTGATTTAATTTTTGATTTATCATTTTATTATTATTATTCATTTGTCATGTTATATTTTTATATTACTTATTATTTTACTTTTTTTTTACTTATTTTGTTGCTCTTGCAATGCTTCCTAATGCTTGCTATTTAATTGTGTGATTGTATGGTTTCAAGAGATATTTGTTTTCGTGAGTAAGAGATAATGTTTTCATTTCAAGGTTTTTAACATTACAGGACGATGTTGCGAAGCAGTAATTTCCATTGTTTTTGCTGTGGTATAATAACACTTGTTGAATTTGTACTAGTCAAATGAAGTCTGAGCATTGAAACATTATGGGCATTAAGACTATTCAATAAACTGCTCTTTTTATTATCATCACTTCGTCTCCTGATTCTCCTCTTCCCTGGCTTTCTCAATCTTCTGGCAGGGATTCGTTATCCTGGGTCGGATCAAATGACGCAAATCACTATTCTGACGTTGAGATCCATCCGATCTAACAGCCCCATGTATTTTCATTGTAGATGCCTTACTATAACCACGAGTATTTCCTCTGGTTATCAACATTTTGCCACAAATGCTGGCAATGGAGCATAATTTGTTTCTAACCAGGAACATTACTTATGAACGAAAATTGCACACACTAATCAACAAAATTAATGTCATCTAATCCTTGTAAATTCAGTTTATGGCCATGTAAAATCAATGTGCCATATGCGCTAAATCTGATTGCGGTTGAAACACCCAGCCAGATAGTTGTATTAACTGTCTTACAGCATGTCCAGATGCAAAGCCACCTTCGTCATCTCTGCGGGGTTCACCAGACCTCCTGCCAGCTCCTGTAATGAGTGTGTGGATCTGAATCCATTTATAGACTCGTTCCCCCCCACCTTAGACTCATCACATTCCTCACCTGCTCGCTTTCCCAAAAAAAGCTGCACACCTGCAACGGCTGACAGCAACATGACCAATTTTCAGATTCATTGCATTATAGGTCATCCATGTCTGTAGAAAACATTAAGGACATGTATGTTTGGACTAGCTGTGGATTTCTGGTGGAGGCATGAAGAGTGTTTTGGGAGGACTATCAGTGAGTGTCGGGATCATGCATGATTGCTTTCCATCAGCACTAACAGAACACTGAATGGCCATTAACAGGCTCACTGAAGTCAAATGTCTTGGGAAAAGTGTGTATCTGCAGTCTGCCATTAACCGTGACCCTTTGACCCTAATCTAACCCCCTGCAGAGGTCTGTCTCTATCTCTTTTTGTTGTCATTGTGTTTCAAAGGCACTGATTATTGAGTATCATTTATGTTTTAACACAGCAATGTTTCAAGTGTATAACATACAAAGAGACTAAACTGACAAAACATGACGGTTCTGCATCTTCTGAGGAAATGTAGTAGACTATAAGTATACAGTGAACATGGACGTATACTAAGTACACTACGTTTTCTCAAGGGGTGAAATCTCGCTCTGTGTTTTGTGGATTATGTTACTTTAAACTGTGCAGAAAAAGGTTTATTTTACATGATGGGTCAAAAAAAAAGTATTTACAATAATAAATATTGGTCAAAAATATAAATGGAAATTCTTCACAATTACATTTTTCTTGTTTATTTTATGTCATAATGTTTCAGTGTTTGTCAAACGTCTTAAACTTTGTTTATTTCCAGGTTGAAATTCGATTTTTTAATCCCAGTTTTTCAATGTTTTTCAAAAGCCACTGTTCCAGAAACAAGGAGGATTTTATAGGGCGGATTAGTTTCCTCTCTCCTTCTGAGAGAACAATTCATGACTAGCCATTCATCTACTCAACACTTGCATGCAATCCACACAATGGCCACGGCCACACAAACAATTCCTCATTTTATTCTGCTGTGAATGGGTGTTCTTGGCGCAAAATATTTCGCTTTGTCATTGTTTTAAGGTTAAAATAAGTGTTTCTGTTACAGAAATGGAATTGCTGAACCTTTGCGACCAATACTTGCACCTCTGCATTTTAGTATTCATAAAACCTCTTCAAGGTTTTGGCTGAATTTGTCAATTTAATGGTGAAGGTTGTTTTGTGAGGATGTGGTAAATCTCTCACACATGTCGACAGAACACCTTCTCTTGGAAAATGCGTTTTTCTCCTCTGAGACCTTTGCAGACTGGTATGATTAATTACAATAAACCTTTATCTATAATGAAAAGTGCAGCGTAAGAACACAGAGCTAGCTTTGCTTCCATCCATGGTGACCTGATGGTCAAAGCCTGCAGGCTGTTTCTTCTGAGTGTGTAATCCGCGTGCGGAGGAATGTAGAGGTATATACACCGATGCTCAGCGAGGGATTGGCACCTTAAATCAGGCATCTCTATCATTCTCAGATAATCACTGCCTGCACTCCTGCCGAGAGGTCCTGC
Source organism: Leuciscus leuciscus (assembly GCF_965113295.1). NCBI lineage: Eukaryota > Metazoa > Chordata > Actinopteri > Cypriniformes > Leuciscidae > Leuciscus > Leuciscus leuciscus. The sequence continues at coordinate 22,970,817 of NC_138735.1, forward strand.
CTCTGTTAATGAATTTTAGAGCTTTCAATTTGCAAACAACCCTGTCCACATTAGAGGAGACATAGCATCAGCTGTTATTACAGGGCTGATGATTCCCACGTTGCTATTTGATTATTCCTGCAGTCTGTACAGTTGCGAATCCAGCAGAGAACGGGAGAAATGAGCTGAGTTGTGAACATTCAGGCATTGTCTTGTTTGTCTTTTGACTGATAATGTGAATTTCCTTCTCTTAAAGAGGAAACTCGTGTTGTTCCAAACCTGTTTGACATTCTTCTGTGGATCACAAAAGAAGATATTTTAAAGAAAGCTTCAGTAGTTTTTGCCCATACAATAAACGTCACTAGGGTCCAAAACAACATGGACTCCATTGACTTTCTTTGAATGGACAAAAAACAAAACAACTAAAGACCAGTTCACTCCAAGGAGAACTATAATTAGTATTAAGATCACAAAAGAAGATAATTTAAAGAGAATTTCAGTGGTTTTTGCTCATAGAATGAAAGTCATTGGGGTCCAAAATAACATTGGACTTTTATTGTATGGACAAAAAACACTTAATGCCTGTTCTCACCACGGACAATAACTATAATAAAAGCTATAATTAGTTTTAATAACAGAATGTTATTGTCCTTTGGTGTGGATGCTAAAATAGTTATCATTCTTAGTGTGAACAGGCATTTTCCAAAATATCTTCTTTTGTGTTTCCACAGAAGAAAGAAAATCCAGTTTTGGAATGACATGAGGGTGAGTAAAAAAATTACAAAATGTTTTTTTGTGTGAGCTATCCCTTTAAGGTTTAGAAATGTAATCCCAACTCTCTCAATCTTTGTATTTCAGTTTTGCAGATGTTTCCATGCGCTCGTCATGTGCACCACCCCAGAGAGAGGCTCCAGCTTTAGAAACTCCTCCAAAGTCACCAAAACTCTCAGGACAGTGCGACGCGCCAATGGCCAGAATGTGACCTTCGCGGTGGCCTCGGCTGGCCATCCTACTATCTGTGCCCCAAACAGCGGGGGGCAGAAAAGTTCCTCCGAGGGTGAGAAACCCTCTCCGGCTGCGGCCCAGCGCACCAACAGACCTGTTGTCTCTCTTGTGGCCTATTACAATGGTTGAGCTCATACGGTCAGGCCAAACCAACACTAATACAGTGGAACCACAGATGACGGAGGTCACGGATTGGGTAAAAAGAAAAGAGAATTGATAAGTGGGCGTGTCTTGGAATATGGAACTAGGACATGCCCCTCACTGACAAACATGTCATGTTGCATGTATGATCTTTCTGGGGGAACAAAACTAAGAACGGATATTTAGTGAACAGCTGAAGAAAGGGATGACTTCTCTAGAACAAGTAGGAAATGTGTACATGGACATGCACATGGATCTAATTGTTAATTTAGTCGATGTTTCTTCAGTCCAGGATGTAAATGTGCTCTCAGATTTTGGTGAGGTGAAACTGATGAGCCTGTTTGTTTCTGATATTTTACTTTGACAAGGACGCTTTCACTACCAGTTGTTGGACAACAAGACTAGCACAGATTGTTTAAAGAGATACTTTTCTTACTCTTGTAATTCTGCTCATCATGTGGAAATGTACAAGTACTGTAAGCACATGATGCTCTGTTTGTTAAGGGATATACACTAGCGTTCAAAAGTTTGGGTCAGTAAGATTTTTTTAATGTTTTTAAAAGAAGTATCTTCTGCTCACCAAGGCTGCATTTATTTGATTAAAAAAATATATAAAAAAAAAACAGTAATATTGTGAAATATTATGACAATTTAAAAAGACTATTTTAATATATTTTAAAGTGTAATTTATTCCTGTGATCTAAGCTGAATTTTCAGCATCATTACTCCAGCCTTCAGTGTCACATGATCCTTCAGAAATCATTCTAATATGATGATTTGATGCTCAAAAAACATTCATTATTATTATCAATGTTGAAAACAGTTGTGTACAATTTTTTTTCTAAATTCTTTGATGAATAGAAAGTTCAAAAGAACAGCATTTATTTAAAATAGAATATTTTCTAACATTATAAATGTCTTTACTGTTACTTTTGATCAGTTTAACTCATCCTTGATGAATAAAAGTATTGATTTATTTTATTTCTTTCCCCCAAAAATTAAATTAAAATTCTTACTGACCCCAAACTTTTGAACGGTAGTGTTTAATGTTGCAAAAGCTTTAGATTTCAGATAAATGTTCTTTTGAACTTTCTGTTCATCATAGCATCATCATTGATAATAATCATAAATGTTTCTTGAGCATCAAATCATCATATTAGAATGATTTCTGAAGGATCATGTGACACTGAAGACTGGAGTAATGATGCTGAAAATTCAGCTTTGATCACAGGAATAAATTACACTTTACTGTATATTCACATAGAAAACAGCTGTTTTAAATTGGAATAATATTTCACAATATTACTGTTTTTGTTTGTATTTTTAATCAAATAAATGCAGCCTTGGTGAGCAGAAGATACTTCTTTTAAAAACATTAAAAGTCTTACTGACCCCAAACTTTTGAACGGTATAGTGTATGTTGCTGATATTGAAAGGGGTCATATATTTTTTCTTGATTTTTTGAAATACAGTAATAGAGTCTCATAACTTCCTCCTCAGTCCAAAAAGAGCATCTGTTAAATCTTGAACATTCTGAAGCCATTCTATTATTAAAATTCCAAATACATTTAACACATGTCCACATTTACACATCAATAATACATTGTTATTGTAGCGTGTTTAAAGACACCATGAAATGGAAGTTGCGATAGGCTTTCCCTATTTTGACGTATATCCAAGTGAAACTGTGACGGGTTATCCCGTCCTCAAGCCCGTAACCACGTCACCAGAGAAGAGAAGAGATGTTGAGTTATTTTAATTAAAGATTACATGAGCACATGACTTAAAAACAAAATAATAATAATGATGTGCACAAATAAATCATTTGTAAGAAATACTGCAATATTCAATAAAAATAAAAAAAGCTCAATTGTCAATAGACTTTAAGTTTAATGAAAGTTAACCTGATTGCATCAGTCAGTTCATGCAGCTCATTTAAAGGGATAGTTCACCCAAAAACATTTTTTTATTTTTTTATTTACTCGCCCTCATGTCGCTTTTTCAAGACTTTTGTTCATCTTCGGAACACAAATGAACGACATAAAGGTGAGTAAATGATGACAGAATTTTCATTTTTGGGTGAACTATCCCTTTAAACTGAATTTGCTTTATGATAATCCTCAAAATGTTAGAAAACACTGAGGTATAAGAAACCTTGACTATCATTATTAATGGACCTCAGGGAAAAGTGTTAAAAATGTATCATATGCAGTATGACCCCTTTAAAATTAAAATGCAATAGTCTACATGAAATACACTTTTACAAATAAATATTTATATGTAAGCTCTGAAGTTGTATTTTAGCACTCTGTCTATTTTAACAGTTATTGTGTAACGTAAAACTGCTTAGCAATTGAAAACAGTTCGAGAATAGTTGTCCGTATATTTCCAGGTTTAAATTCACAATTCATTCATTTTAAATTCACAATTTCCTTGGCATGTTATGTGAAATTGGCTGCAAGCACCCATCCGGTGAAATGTCTTCATCATTCTGTTTACACAAGAATAATAATTAAATGCCAAAAAGCTTTCATAAACCACAATGTATTGTAAAGCGATGCCTTGAAGCCAAAACATGCAACAGAAACTGGTAACAACTTATTAATCATTTAGAGCATTTCATATATTTTCATTAGTATTCATATGTTTTGATTCTGGTAGTTAGGTTTCATAATGTATTTTTAAATTTGTTTAGCGTTAAAGGGACAGGCTTCTCAGCAATGAGCACGCTGTTGACTCCTGTTTGAAGAATTTGAATAATGTGGGATTGTGGGATTATTATAAGAGAAATAAATCACATGTAGCTAAGATTTTGAACTCTGAAGCAGATATGAAAGATGTAGATATTTTTTTACGACTTCTTCTTCAAAGTATTTCTTACTGTACGTGTTTTGGTATCAAGTTTTTACTGATCAGTTTCATTTACTTATATCCAGTATACTTTCTTGTTAAGGTCACACTAAAAACTGTAATGTAAAAGAAATCAGTGTCTAATTTTACACTACTGTTCAAAAGTTTGAGGCCAGTAATTTATACTTTAATTTCACAAGGATGCATACTTTAATTTTTCAAGGATGCATTAAATAGATCAAAAGTGACAGTTAAGACATTTAGATAGCAGCATATTATATGATTTCTGAAGGATCATGTGACACTGAATACTGGAGTAATGATGCTGAAAATTCATCTTTCAATACATTTAAATAGTTATTTTAAATTGTAATAATTTAATAATTGTATTTTACAATATTACTGTTTTTACTGTATTTTCAAATAGCCATGGTGAGCATAAGAGACTTCTTTCAAAAAAACATTTTAAAACATTTACCAACCCCAAAAATTTGAACAGTATGGTACATACATATTTATTTATTTATTTATTTATTTATTTATTTATTTATTTTAAAAATGATTACAAATCCAGTTATCACTTATCACACAATAAATGATTATAGAACATAAAGCATTCAGATGAGAGCCATTTCACGGGATTCATTTTTACAAGAGTTGGATTTATGAAACAAACTGACATTTATCCGAAAGTTTGATTACAGTGTTTATTTTGAGGGTTATTTGTAGGGTCTTTGGAAGGTTATTTGTATGAAATAAACTTTAGTGAGTATTTTTGAGGATCATTTCTAGATGAAGTTTTATGCGAGTCATTTTCATGAGTCGCCGTCCTGGTACAGCAGTGCAAAGCTGACGATGTGCAAAACTTTCTGTGAATTCTGTACATTAAGCAAGAATGTTGTAAGCCGTCAATGCTGTACTGTATATGTTGTGTCAGGATACATATGGAAATGCAAGATAACAGCACTTTGAAATGCATAAAAATGCAAATGAACAGCACAGTGAATGCAGTTTTTGGACATTAATCAAAAACTACATTTGTTACAGTCCAGTGCTTATATGAGAGCCGTTTTGTTTTGCCCATTTTTCTCTAGCTCGCTTAATGCAATCCAAATAAGATTGAAATTGCTGATTTTTTTTCTTCCTTTGATTTTTTTTTTATATGCCCCAAAATTAAGTTTGTTTTGGTTGTTGTGCTGTGATTGGACGTTAAAAGCATTGAAATGTTTGACAGATGATCACTATTTCGTTAGTACAAGTGTGTGTGCGTGTGTGCTAACATCCGTCTGTATTACATATTACCAAAGCAGATTTATTTTTCCTGTTACAAATGCTAATGCTAATAATAAAAATATCTGTCTGCTCTGGATATACAATATGTATGTGGCTTTTATAGAAATTACTATTTTTGTCTATTTGTAACATGCTTTGAATACCATTTGTACAACAGACAGTAGCATATTTCAGAGTTTGTGCTCTATTGATATTTCCAGATTGCTTTGCTATTGTGTATAAGAAATCTACGGTGATCTGAGCTGTCAGATATTTTCTCATATATCCTCTCTTGTGTGAAATGAGTAATGTTTCCTATTCTTTCATACCAAAATGCAAAGGGTAAAGCATCTGCGTCATCTGTCTTTGTGACAGATGTCCGCTTTCTTAGTTTCTGTCATAACAGTGTGATGTACTGGGATCTGATTTGAGACTTGAAAATGGGAAAGTCACACCATAGTATGATAAATCCCAGTCTGAGAAGAATGAATCAATAGTCAAGGTGGTGGAGAGCCGGTGAGGAAGAGAGAAATGCTGAAAGACAGAAAGAGTTCTCACAGCTTGAAAAAAGTAGTTGTTGATGGGCCATCAGATGCAGCAGGTGCATTAGAAATTAAATATGCAGAATTAATATCAGGGTAAGAAAAAATTAAGTGAGTATACTGTCATTTCCAGGTATGCAAACTGCATATATTTCCAAATAAGTATGCCAAACAGCGAGAGCTTTCACTTATAGTTTCACATTATGCATTCATAAATATATAGTATATGCAGGGAGTGTGTAGAAAATGTGTGTATGCGTATATGTGTGGTGTTGATGGGTGAATGTCAGAAGGAAGTAAGTCAGAGTCTGTACAACTTTGTCAAGTTGGGTCTCCAGGCTTCACACTGTAAGACTGAGCTGTTGACAGTTCTATCAATTATTTTTAACCTCACACTTGCATCAGTGTGGACTTCATAGCGGCCGGTCACACAATTTTACACACTTTGGTCACTGTGTGTGGAAGTATGTGCACATATAGTGTGTGGATGATTTATAAATAACAAGGACATGAAGGGGTTTATCAACACTATTTTTATTCTTAATAATAATTAAAAAATATATATTTCTAGATACTGTAACTGGTTAGCGTATGTTCTATATTATAATATATAATATATAGCCTAATGTACATTTTATATATATATATATATATATATATATATATATATATATAATTATATATATATATTTATTTCTATCATGACAACTCTGAATATTTTAAGCATGGTAATAGATATGACAATGGTAATGTATTTGGTCTTGGCGCAATAGATCTGTTACACTGCTGCTGCTGTTGATTATTGCTGCTGCAGAGCAAGTACAGGAACTTGCTAGTTGCTACTGCCAATACATATGCCGATACGGTGCTGTGAGTATGTAAGACATACTGCTGCTGCACAAATAGCATATATCAATTACCCATAGCAGCTCTATATAGGTGGAGCTGGGGAAGGTGGAGGGTGTAGACGAACTCTCAAAAGCGAGCTGCAAACTGCTATAGTGAATGCTAATCAGCCATTTAAATGTTGAGCAGCAAGCTCATTGGCTGCAGATGAGACATGAACCAATCAGCTTGTGCCAAGTAGTTGCTGTAAATATGCGTTAAAGGATTAGTTCACCCCAAAATGAACATTTCCTAATAATTTACTCAGCCCCAATGCCATCCAAGATATCCATGTCTTTCTCCGATCACAGCCGAAGAAGAGGTTGTTATCTAGCGAAACGATAGTTCATTTTCAAAAAAAAATTAATAATTTATAGACTTTTTACCTTCAATAGATTCAGATTGAGCTGATCAACAAACGGACAGGGAACTACGTCATCACGTTGAAAGGTCACGCCGGCGGAAGTATCGCCCCACTGTTTACAATGCGATGCGACCGTACGTAGGAGGATAGTTCAAATAGTATTGTTTGCTATTATATATATAGTAATAGTATTCAGTGAATATGAATATGAATATGAATAGTATGAATAACATTCTGATGAATATGTATAGTAGTTCAAATAGTATTGCCGGCGCTGGCGTGACCTTTCAACATGATGACGTAGTTCCCTGTCCGTTTGATGATCAGCTCAATCCGAACTATTGAAGGTAAAAAGTCTATACATTTTTTATTTTTTTTTGAAAATGACCTATCGGTTCGCTATAACCTCTTCTTCAGCTGTGATCGCGTACAGCCCGTTTAAACACTTCAAAGACTTTTGAAACTGCATTGATTTGGACTTAAAAACGATGGTAACCAATGAAGTCCATTGTTAGAAGAAAAATCCAGAAATGTTTTCCTCAAAAAACATAATTTCTCTCCCACTGAGGAAAGAAAGACATGGATATCTTGGATGGCATTGGGGTGAGTAAATTATTAGGAAATTTTCATTTTGGGGTGAACTAATCCTTTAAGGACCCATTAGCCTGATTGGAAGTGCTGTCAAATCCATCAATCGCGAATAATCGCATCTAACATAAGTTTATGGCTATGTGTGTGTGTGTGTGTGTGTGTGTGTGTGTGTGTGTGTATATACATATACACACACACATTATATAACCATAAACTTATGTGTATCTATTTTTTTACATGTTTACTACAGTGCGCGCACACACATATACAGTATATTATACTAAACATGTAAAAAAAAATAGATACACACACATGAGAGAATCCCGTCATTTACTCACTCTGACCCATTTGACTTTGTTTCTTCCAGGAACACAGGGATGCTTTTAACCAAGATGCATTACAGCAGGCTTGATGTCAATTACATCAGATAATATTGGTTTTGTTTAAGATAAAGTACACTGCACACATGCTGTGACATGCTGTGTGAACTGTCCTTGTGTTTTTGATTATATGCATTTAAATACAGTTGAACAGAGGAGCAGATGGTATAAGATAAACACAGAACATAACAGAGCAACTATCAGCTAAATCAAATATAAGCCTCTCACCTTGTAAGGCATCATAATAAATCTCCCACAGCCAGGGATGAATGTTCAGCAATACACACTTATCCTTCTGTGCAGAAAAATACTCACTTACTGTGAACTATCGCCAAAGCCCTCAGGCCTGACCGTAATCATTTCACTGTCGTTTTGGCAGAGCATCAATGTCATTGACTTCTGTGATAGATCTGCTTGTTTATCATAGGAAAAAGCATGTGATTTATTCAAATTTTAAATAGATATGAGGAACATTTTTATACAGAGAATTCCTTTATTGCAGGGGAGTGTCTCCTAAAATTTGATTGGCCACTCAAGGTGCCGCCCCAAAACTCTAAATTGTGATCATCCAAGTTAGAGTTTAACCTGTATTTTTGGTAACAACAAATTACATTGAATAAAACATAAATGCTTAAAATATAGTGCACTGAAAGTACATCTCTATAAAATTGTATTTTAAACTAAATGTAATGCACATTATTTGGTGTCTTCCACATGTGTCACGGTATTAATAATTAATTGAATAAATTAAGTAACGATCAACTGTAGAAATTCATGATTTTTAAAAAACGTTGTTCATGCTAACTATTATAAATTAATTATGTTTGATTTGTTTAATATTTAATTAATATTGAAAATATTGAAATGAATGAGCATGGATTAAAAAATCAAAAAAGCATGCATTTCTCTCACTTCAGAAAAATAGTCCTTTCAGCTTGCTTTGTATTACACAGATGTAATCACCATATTTTGTCTTTTTTGTATTTGTGACGTCCGCCCACCCAATCTCTCTCTCCCTTCTTTTTTGCTTCTCGTCTCTCTGTTACTGCCAGTTCATAGAGAGAGCCATCTGCTGATGTGCTTCTCTGCGGCAGGAGCCAGATGCCCTCAGTGACAGATTAGACGCCAGTGACCCGCAGTGACTGGCTCCAGTAAGGCGTACGGGAGGGAGCAGCACTGGCACGCTGGGCCGTCCGCTGTGGTGCACTGGCATCCTACCACCCCTCAGCTCAGTAAGCCCATCACAGCCCAACGCTTATCTCAACCGTGCCACAGCCAACAAAGACACCCAACAGAACGTTTAACCAAGTAAGTACAAATGCCACATGAAAGCAAGAAACACTATAGCAGGGAAACATTTTATGCTGCTTCTGTGGACTATTAATCACATCCATTGGAGGCTGTACACTGCTGTTTATCCAAAATACAATTTCAGAAATGCAGATCCCTTGTACAGTCCAGAGCTGTATGAATTCAACATGAAGTCAAAGTTACTTTCTTAAATTATCTTCCTACTCTTATCATGAATGATTAATCGGTACACTCTATTTGAAGGGAATAATGTTAATCTTCATAATCAAAATTTATTCTGACATGCATATTCAGGTGATCAACAAGCTCTCATTTTTCAACCCATCCCCGACCCCTACAACCGCCTGTCATTTTCAGATATGCACAAGTCAAGTCAAGTCACCTTTATTTATATATATATATATTGCATTATATAATACAGATTGTTTAAAAGCAGTTTTAAAGTGATAACAAGAAAATGATGCATTTCGGCTGTTGTTCAGCTGAAGTCAATTCAGAGTTGATTCAGTTCCGTTGTAAAGATCATCAATTATTAAATTAGTTATTTTTATCTATAAAGCAGTTCTGCAAAAAAAATGATGTCATCGTCCTGCTCAGTTCAGTTCACATATAACAGCGTCAGTATAATCTAGGGATGGGACGATTACCGGTTTCACTATAAACCATGATAAAATGTACTGACGGTTAGTATTATCGTTTAAAATTGAATTATCATTAAAACCGTGTTTGATTATCACGATTTTAATAACTCACTGTAAATCCTGTCCAGCCAGCAACAGTCTGGCGCCGGCGCAGCGCGCAATGCTGTTGTTTTTTTTATTGGAGAAGGAATGGCAGAAGGCAGATTAATGTTTTAAATCTTACATGATCACAAAAATATGATCAAACTCTGTAAACAATAAATCAACTCTGATTTCATTTTCAATACAATCGAAAATGGAGACGCAAGACGGCAAGTTGTATTTGAATGAAACGAGAGAGCGCGTGCGTTGTGATACATGTGCGCGGTGTTATAATGCGTTGCTATTGACGACGGTCATTATAAGGAAGGAAATGCCACAGAATACAATCTTGCTTAAAAGCTACACTGTGTAATTGTTTAAGTTGATTCTTAGCAAAAAACACTTATGATATGTGCTCATTAATGTGTAATTACTTCTACCAACTAATCAAGTGTTCTCGTAAGCGTAGAATCTGCCATTTAGAAAACATACGATCGAGTCGCTCGAATGGCGGCAGCCATGTTACGCCTCCATCTTGAAAATACATGTGCCAAAGAGGGACATACTGTACCTGGAAATTCAAGCTTCGCTTTTCACGTTTTTACACTCAGTGGCACCGTGACGAAGGCGAGGGGGAGATTACTCGCGACTGCCGGCAGATTTGAATTAATACGGCCACCGTACGAGTTAAAACGCCTTCGGAATGGGAGGGGCTAGAAAGTAAAATTCAGTTGATAGTGGTAAACAATTTCACCGCTAGATGGGAGAAAATCCTACACAGTGTAGCTTTAAAAAGTGCATAGATCTGCTTGTTTTATTTGTTGTTTGTTGATTTTCAAGTATAAACTTGTTGAAATATCTTCAGTGTGAGCATCAGTTATTTTTTAACACTTTCATCTCGTTTTAAACGAGTTTTTTTCGAACGTTATCACAAAACCGTGATAATATTGATAATCACGATAATTTTGGTCACTATAATTGTGATATGAAATTTTCATACCGTCCCATCCCTAGTATAATCAGATCAATAATATTGTTGAATATTAAGTGTCCGCAACTAAGCAAGCCAGAGGCGACAGTGGCAAGAAACCCAAACTCCATCAGCAGAATGGAGAAAAAAACCTTGGGAGAATCCAGGCTCAGTTCTCCTCTGGCCAATGAAAGAACACAGTGTCGTTATGATTCATTCTGCATCAGATTTCAGATCGGGATTGGTAGCATTCAAATAATCATCCAGTTCCTTTTGCTTGAAGATCGATTCATCACATTGGTATGGAGCCGTATGGTCTGTGTGGAGGACCTGTCTGGTTCTTGTGGTCTCTGCTGAGGATCTGTGATGTCGACAAGGCCTTAACAAGGGATTGTCTAGACACGGTCTCTGCTGACATCCATGGCATTCATCAATAAACTAATTTGAATAATAGACACTGATAATGTGTTCTGTGTATGCAAGTTTAAAGAGATGTGTTTTTAGTCTAGATTTAAACTGACATAGTGTGTCTGCTTCCCGAACAAGGCTAGGAAGACTATTCCAGGGATTGGGTGCTAAATAGGAAAAAGATCTGCCTCAGCAGATTTTGATATTCTAGGTTATTATCAACTGGCCAGAATTTTGAGATCACAATAGACGTGAAGGACTATAATGCGTTAAGAGCTCGCTCAAATACTGGGGTGCTAAACTATTTAGTGCTTTGTAAGTAATTAGCAAGATTTTAAAAAGTATGCAATGTTTAATAGGGAGCCAATGCAGTGTTGACAGAAACGGGCTAATATGGTCATATTCCTGGTTCTAGTATGAACTCTAGCCAATGCATTTTGGACCAGCTGGAGTTTGTTTATTAAGTGTGCGGGGCAAACACCCAGTAGAGCATTATAATAATCTAGCCTTGAAGTCATGAACTAACTTTTCTGCATTTGTCATTGTGCGCATATATCGTAATTTAGATATATTGTATCTAAATTATATATTGTATATTGAACTGTATATTACAATACAGTATGTTAGTACCAATATCAGCACATAAGTATATTTACAGATATTGGTACATGTACGTTGTGATGTCTAAATTCACTTGTAACATTTAAGATGATTCATTTTGGTTTTTGGTGTTTTATTTTTAATTTAGGGCATCCTTGCTTTCCACCGTACAGCCAGTTCTCTGGATAAAATAAATTCCATCATATATATTATAAAATGGTTGCTGTATATATACGGTTAAATATTTATCCACAGTTAGAAAAAAAAATAGCTCTCTTGCCAGGATTTGAACATTCATGCTTGTCTTCAATGCCCTTTGGTGCCCTTTTCCAGACCATTTGCAAAGCACTCTCCCAGAGCGCAGTGCTCTCGTAAAAGATTTCTGTCATCGAATGCCTTTCCTGTGCATCAGAGCACAACCTCTTTAGAGATTTCCCAATGAACAGTCAAAACTGCTCCTAAATGGCTCTATTATGTCTGACCTCAGGTTCCTCAGTTGAAAAGGTTTGAATCGTTGCGAGTCAAACTGGGTCAGCACGCCATTTCTTCTTTAGTGTATAAATGTCATGTGTGTGATTGTGTGCTAGGCTCTGGGATATGAAAAAGTTCAATTACATTAATCACACAAACCGGTGATTCAAACAGATGATTAAAATAGGTTGGGAAAAGAAAAATGATTAAAAGATCATTGTGATGCTAATTTGTTCCTCAGAGGGAATTTTCTGCTTAATCTTATTTGTGACATATTTGCTAAATTGAAAGCACAATAGTTCAGTCACTGCATTGCTTTTTATTTTTTTATAAATAGCCATGTTAGTTTGAACATTAACATATTTGATTTAAGAATGTTTTCACTTTGATAAAGTTTACTTTTTTATACAGAATCTACTTTTAGAAAGGATAAAATACTTGAGGCAAATTCTGTAAAAGTCATGACATTTTAAGCCTTTTCTTGAAACTGCATTTTTAGGATTCAGAGTAAAGATGTAGGTGTTTTTATTTATGCTTTTATTACACTACATAGCTGTAACTATGTTTTAAATATGAATACCCTGATATTGTACATGTAGGAACCTAATTTGTTTTCAGAGGTGTTTCTTGCCATGGTGAATTATAGATGAGAGAAATTTCCTTTCCTCACAAGTTACAGAGAACTGATATTAAATAAAAGTGAATTGACAATACTGTTTTCATTTAATCAACTGATGCGTGAATTATTATATTACAAAGAAAGAAAGATCAGTGTTTCATTTTCCTTCAAAACAAGAGCATATAGTAATTCCCAGTTCCCCTCTCTCTTTTCCAAAAGTATTTTGAGAGAGTTATCTATTCGAACCAACAGAAGATAATGGTAAATATTCCGGAGGTACTGTCAGCGTTGCTAAATTTATGTTATCATAAAAACATCACATAAAGAAGATAGGAAGACATATAGGATCAAAGGTCACTCATGGTGATCTAGATTAATCACACTATGAATGGTTAACATGGATTATTATTTTTCTTCACAAAAAAAAAACTATCATCTATTGGTCATGCATCAGAGGGTTAAAAGAATAATTAATGTGGATAAGTACATATGTAATGTCAATTAGATTTATAACTTAGATACAGTTAAACTAGAAGTACACCAGTGTTATTTTAATATTAAGCACTTTTGTGTTAATATTTTGGTTACACTTCACAATAAGGTCTCATTTGTTAACATTAGTTTCTGTATTAACTAACATGAATTTACAGTATTTATTAATCTAATGTTATAATCCATCTGTTCATTGTCTGTTCATGTTAGTTCACAGTGCAATAACCAATGTTAACAAATACAACATTTGATTTTAATAATGCATTAGTAAATTTTGAAATTAACATGAACTATTAATAAATGCTGTAGAAGTAGGCCTGTTGTTAATTCTTAATTCATGTTAACTAAAGTAGTTATCTAATGAAACATTGTAAAGTTTTATTATTTTTTTAATGTGCCTTTGTAGTAATGTTTGTACTTAAGCTACTTTTTATTTCAGTGTTTCATCTAATATTTTCTTTTTATTTCACCTTTATTTCAGTTGCTAAAAATTATTTTTTTATAACTTTAGTTTTACTTACGAGAACAACACTGAAGTCACAGAGGCCAGAGATGAGTTTTAAAAGTGACATCCAACATACTCTTGTGGCAATTTGTAACTATTTTACATTTTGGCAAATTGGTGGTTAACCGTATGAATTCATGCAATCTCATTTCTATGTTCACGTACGATCTGCTTACGCCTCACTGATGGTTGGGTTTATGGGATGTGGTGGTCGTTTTTTCAAAAAGATCTTACATTTCCATACAAATCACATCGTACGAAATTCATTCAAAATCGCCACCTCGTAAAATAATTACATTTTATCATGCGATTGTGTTGGTGGCATCAGGATGTTTGTGAACACACAGCAACAAAGAAAAATCTGAAAATATGTAAGGCAAAGTAAAAGTTGTTTAGTCAAGCGTGAGCAGAAATGACCATGAAATACTCTGCCATGTGAATAAAGAACGGAGACGATGTCTGATGAATGTCCAGGCAGGAGAAGAAATTGAAGCGGTGGAGATGAAGGAGCACATCAAACCCTGTGCAACAGACTGATAATATGTGAATGTGTTCTGCAGTCCAAACCCATGATTTATTCATACAGACAGCAAGTGGGGAGAAGGAAATGGCAATGGTGGGAGCTGACTGTTGAGCGGCTCTCAAGGACGCTGTTGTCTAGCGCAGATCCAGAGACGAGCGCTCTCTTACAGGGCCTCTCTGTATGCGCGATCTCGCTGTCGACCCCTCATTAATTCACGCGCAGCTCTTCCTTCACGCTCCGCGTTCACACTACCAATGGCCGTCTGGCCCTCAGGGACCCCGGCAGAAACACTGTGGCTTTTGAAGAGTTCTTTCGGCTCATTTTATGTCCTCAAAGGTGGGGTAGATTAAACTGACTTCTGAATACAGAAAAGCATGGGGAAGAACCTCTCCAAAGTCCTCTGTCACTCACACGCAATCTCAATCTGTGTGATTTACTGGCTGTCAAATGGGTTTGATTTGTCAGGATAATGGATCCATGCCACGCTCGCAGCGAACAGCCTACATTTAGAGAGAAGCAGGAAAACAATGTGATGGCAATTCTATCACTGTTACCGATAATCAAAAAAAAAAATCTACCTTGAAGACAAACGCTGCGTCCGAAATCACATACTGAGTAGGTACTACTTTTTTTTTGTAATTACTTTGCAACTTTAAAAAAAAGAATGCTCTAGTATGAATATGGGTGGTATGAATGAAATTGGACGTACAACATCCGCCATTGTAGCCTACAAGCATATACAAGCATCAGTTGCGTCGCTTCATGTCCATTCATAAATCCCCACTTGTGGCCTCACAGGGATACCAGCAGTGTGTCCGAAATCGCGTTCTGCCTGAGTAGGTACATTTGAACTTACTTCGCAACCGGTAAAAAAAAAAATTCTATATAGTATGAATGTGTGTAACGGAGGCCAGCCAGTAAGAGCTGTGTGAGTAAACCTCACTCCCTTGATCTCAAGACGCGCTTTAGCGATTGATGCTAGAGACTGCAGTCTTTAGCCTCCTTGTTAGAGCGCCCACCTACCGTGCCGGAGACCAGGGTTTGAGGCCTGGGGAGAGTAGGACCTGAGGGGTTACCAGTGGTGTAGTCTACGTGATACGCAGGTATAAGGCCTATACCCACTAGAAAAGGCCAAGGATTTCCGTATACCCAAAATCGTGAGGATACGTAACAACTTCGTTTTGTGTCAGAACTTTCACTTTCATTCATAAATTCACCCCGTCTGTGTTTGCGAAGCGACACGGATCGAATCGCGGAATCCAGTCACAAATGGAGCTTGCTAAGCAGAACGTCACGGAATTTGGCTATTTTTGAATGAATAAATCAAAAGTAGGGCTGTACAATGAATCAAATCTCGATATGGACTAGTGTCTGTGAATATTAAAGTTAAAAGAGACTGCAATTGTTCTACGTGTCTCTGGGAATGAGCGCTCAATGAGTGCTCCACTACATACACACTGAAGCACGCGTGACTCACGCTCGTGGTGTTTTCAGCGTTTCACTGTATTGAGACATGATGTAGGCTACACATGTGCACTTCATCACAGAGCTGCTATGAGAGTCACTCACTTCACGAGAATTTCACCATTTCATTTGATAAAACTATCGTCATTCATTCGTATCATATACAGACAGAAACGACAACCTGTCATAATAAAAGTTCGGTATAACTTGAAGAAATTATAACAGAAATATATTACTATTGCACAGTAGAGTATACTTCAAGTAGGCCTAATAATAATAATAGTTTATTAAAACACACAGAAACTCAAATGTCTACAACCCACCAAAATAAAAGTTTGGTCTAACTCAAAGAAATTAGAAAGAAATTGCACAGTAAAATGAATTTTAAAATAATAATAATAATAATAAAATCTATTAAAACGTTATTTTAAGGGAATATCACACAAGTTTTCATACAAGTTTTAATTTAAACAGTAAACTTGCCCAAACAATAACACCATTTTTATTCAAAAACACCATTTCTAAAAGTAAATTTGTATTTGTGCCTATGTTAAAAAAAAAATATATATATATATATATTTTTTTTTTTTTTTTAATGGTCAGCTGATAAAACCTGTGCTTCAGGGACCATATTCATATAACATCTAAGGCTAAAGGTAGCTCTTAACTGGCTGAGTTAGATGGTGATTAACACTAAACAGTATAAAATCAGTTCAGTCTCCCCAGCTGTAAATGTCATTGGCTGTTAAAGTCTTGTGTTGCTTATAATAAATTGACATGTTGATAACACTTAATATTTCATAATGCTCTCAATTACATGTCGATGCATATGTATGCATTAGTGAGTGTGGTGGTGCTTATGGGGTGACGCTCTGGGATGGGTGAGTATGAGGCGGGGGGGTGGGGGGTGTGGGGGGGGGGGGTATATTACAGTATACTCACTACAAAAAACTAGACTACAACATGCACTGGGGGTTACATGTGTGAAGTATGAATGTAATCCGCACGTACATCCACCATGTTTTCATTATCACGTGACCTACCAACGTCAGTTATGTCGCTTCACCTCCATTCATAAATCCTCTCCTGTGGCCTCATGGCATAGTAAAGTGTCTATCGAATGTGCACTTCAGAATCTCGCCGGAAATAGTAGGTCATCCGGGGACTTTTCGCCTACAGGTTTTTGAATACTATGTATTCGAACATACTACTCTGTTGGTGAACTGTTTTTTGCATGCTATATCGTAGGGAAGTATTCGATTTCAGATGCAGCCAGAATGTGTCCGACTGCATCCCGTAGTGCAAACATGCCCCCGCAGTACTATATGTACCACATATTATGCAGTTATTTTTATTTTATGCTCTTTTCTTTTACTGTATTTTATATGCATTCATTTTTATATATAAGTTTCCTTTACAGTCCTTATCAGTATTTCATGATCGGTCTTGTCAAATTCAGTAGTTATTTATTGGGGAAAATCTAATTCATAAATTTAGTCTCAAAAGGATATTGACTGTAAATGACATGATGTGGTGCAATGATATTTGTTAAGGTCACACATTTTTGTATACTGACATTCAATTTGATTTGTTGACCGCTAATCTGAATATTCACACATTTCCACCCTGGTGGAACTCAAGGTGGTTAAGTCCCTGCATGGTATTTTGTGGTAATATATAATTTTTTTTTAAGTTCATGAGTTCATCAGTAACCTTTTCCAAAGGGAAAAAAACACAGAAATTTTCCATCACGAGGGCACAGTGTCAATGTGCTCACATATGATGAAAACTGTGAAACTGCAGATACTCGTTTGACATTTAACACTGACATTTTTAATTAAGTCAAGAGGGGTAACTACAAGTTCAAATAGAATCAAATAGCTTTTCAGTAGCAAGCTCTGATGTGGTAGCGTCCACACAAGCTACATTTTCCCAAGCATTTCTAAAGCTCAAGCTCAAATCTTCTTCTTCTTCTTCTTCTTCGTGTTTCACGGCGGTTGGCAACCATAGGGCCAAATGATTTCATTCCCGCCATGAGGAAAACACAGACGGAATCGCGGAATCCAGGCATAAAAACGGAATTTACCTACTGTAACACGGAATTTCACGGAATTCTTCAGATCTTGGATGAAAAGTAGGTTTAAAAAAAAACATTAAATCGCGATGTAGACTAGTGTCTGTGAATTTTAAATCATGCATGTTTCATTTACCACACACATACACTGAGGACACACACACACACACACACACACACACACAAGGACATGAATGCATGAACTTCATCAACACAGCCTCTCTGACAGTCACACTTCAGCAGCATTTTAGCTTGATCTGAGAAAAACTATCGTCATATCATAAAACACATAGAGACACAAAATAAAAGGTTGGTTTAACTTTTGAAGAAAGTTTTGCTTAAATAATTACATTTTAAATCATTGGTTATTACAATTTAATTAAACCATTAAAGTTGAATCAATAAAACAAAACAAATAAACAGATTTAGTTAAAAAAAATTAAAATCATAGTGCCCTAAAAATATAATTTATTTAAAAAAAAGGTTGGTTTAACTTTTGAGGAAAGTTTTGCTTAAATAATTACATTTTAAATCATTGGTTATTACAATTTAATTAAACCATTAAAATGGAATCGCTAAAAAAAAAGTAAAAAAAAAGATTTGGTTAAAAAAATTCTAAATCATAGTGCCCTAAAAATATAATTTATTTAAAAAAAAGGTTGGTTTAACTTTTGAAGAAAGTTTTGCTTAAATAATTACATTTTAAATCATTGGTTATTACAATTTAATTAAACCATTAAAATGGAATCGATAAAAAAAAAAAAAAAAAAACAGATTTGGTTAAAAAAAATTAAAAATCATAGTGCCCTAAAAATATAATTTATTTTAAAAAAAGGTTGGTTTAACTTTTGAAGAAAGTTTTGCTTAAATAATTACATTTTAAATCATTGGTTACAATTTAATTAAACCATTAAAACTGAATCAATAAAACTAAAAAAAGAAAACAGATTTGGTTAAAAAAAAAAAATCATAGTGCCCTAAAAATATCATTTATTTTAAATTTGTTACAAATTATTGTTAAATTGTATAAGTTTAATGATTTCAGTTAATTAGACATACTTTTTGATTACTTAAATTTAATTTAACCATTAAAATGGGAGTCCAAATTTTTTTTTTAAACGTAAACAAAACAGAATACAGAAACATTTAAACAGAAAAAAAACTGAATTTGGAAACTGATTTCATATATATAGTTATGGTTTTGTTTTTTGTTGCCAAATTGGTTTGGAACAGTTGTTAAATAAACAATTGAACTGACAAATTATGCCTGCCTATCTGACTGACAGTTTTATTGATCACTGAGATAGCATTTACTTGGGATGAAGTTGGTTCAATATAAAAATGAAAATTTTGAAGATTAGCTTGCTACATTTCCCAGGGTGGTAGCTTCAGTGTAGTGTAGCTTCAGTGTAGTGTACAGCTAGCTTAGTCCAAGTAGCTTGCCCAACACGGCTTAAAAATAGATTACGTTTTAACCAACGCATTCTCATCCTTGGGCGTCATAATACTGACGCTTTTGACATTTCGTCTACATCGAACGCACATGGCACCCTTTAGCGTCAATATGAGACGCACAGAGCTTTGTTCGGTTATGGGTAGGTTTATGTGTAGTGTAGGGATAGGGTTAGACCGCTAGGAGGCGCCTTCTGGCCCATTTCTATCTGCGTCTCATATTGACGCTAAAGGGTGCCATGTGCGTTCGATGTAGACGAAATGTCAAAAGCGTCAATATATGACGCCTTGGGATGAGAACGGGCATGCACGCTCACGTGAGTTGAAGTAGCCAATTATTGCAATTCACACAATTGCAATGTCGACAGCGAAACATAGTAAACATTACGTGAGTACACATGATGTTAACAAGCATACATGGTGGATTTTGAGTAATAGGGGAGACCGGGGATGGTTGTAACATTTTTTACCTTTCTGTCTATATCTTGGAGTACTTTTAAGCCAGTGTGTTCAAAATGTGATTCAAACTAGTTACAAGTGTCTGCTATCAAATGACATAGCTATTATCTTTGCAACACAAACAGAAAATGCATGGTTTAATTTCAAACACGAGGAGTGAAATGTTACAATTCACCCCATCTGGGTTAGTTGTAACATACCCTGGAGTAAGATGTAACATTATGATATCCACCGGGGTGATATGTAACATAATTAAATGATTATGACAAAATAAAATGGATTTTGAAAGCTTTTTATTCAACACTGACTTTTCAATATAACTGATGTGTGTGTGTCACTCTCAGTCATTGACCATTATAAATTTTACCTGAAAACAAACATTGTTTGTGCGTAAGCATGTTTGCTACTGTCAGTCACAGCATTGGCCATAGTCAAACTGAAATTGAACGTGTGTGTGTGTGTGTGTGTGTGTGTGTGTGTGTGTTAGGGTTAGGTTGTTGTTACAACTAGCCATGAACTAGCTCACCTTACAGCTAAACAGGCAAAACATTAGCACTAACAACTTGCATGAAAAATATCTAGACAGACACACAATAAACATAATTTAGATTTTGATGAGTTTAACTACAAAGCAGGAATTCCAATAACAAAAAAAAAAAAAGTTTAAAAAAGTGACTTTCTTATCTCAAAATAGTTTTTTCCACTCTAACATCTCCTGTGTTTGCCACTGGGCTTTACTCTATCACATGTGGATTAAGGACTAAACTGAGCGTGTGTGAAGTGAATCAGGTGATTTGTAACTAGTTCCTGATTGGACAGATTGGAATTGTTACAACTGGCCCTTATATGAGGATACAGATACATTCACTCCATGTGTGAAATTAAATTCCCTCTTATACAAACTTATAGTTTTACCATGACACAGGTTTATTTTTCTAAGTGTTTTTACCTTTCCCAAATTTAGTGACGTATCATGTCGAATTGTATGATGTGTTGTTGGTGATAATGTGAGATTGTTGTGGCCCGGGAGGTGCACTGCTGCTGAGCGTCCATCTTTCCCCATGTGGCTGTTCATTGTGCTGACAGAAGAGAAGGGCATGGTGGAACATGATTAATAATTCTGCTTTGATAAATGTACCTAATTGTATATACATCCAGCCTGTCAGTCACCGCCTCTGTTTTTTATATATATAGTGTAAGTGTAATGTGTATTGAATACATACAGTGTGTTGCCATTGGTCCTGTGGTCATTGGATTTATTGAGTGAGAAGACACTTGCTTGGGGGGAGATGTTGAGAGTTACTATATTTCTGCTTTGATAAATCTACCTAATTTTATATCTAGCCTGTCAGTCACCGTATCTGTTTTTATATATATATATATATATATATATATATATATATAAGTGGAATGAGTATTGAATACATACAGTGTGTTGCCATTGGTCCTGTGGTCATTGGATTTATTGAGTGAGAAGACGCTTGCTTGAGGGGAGATGTTAAGAGTTACTGTAAAGGTGAGTTTGTTCAATAAAAAGATTTTAGATGAGGACCCCCTTTGAGCGCCGGAGGGCAAAAACAAACATATTGATCACACTCCTGTTACCTTTGAGCAAGTTGTCTGGAAGGTTGAAAGTGTGAGGTGAAATAGGAGCTTTTTGCAGCGGATAGGCTATTGAAAATACGGCAAGTCTATCCCTCACGCTCAACCTCGATTTCACACATGACACTGCTCTGAATAAGGTCTATAGAGTGATTTTATCGCTGAAGTTGCCAGGTTTCTGTACTTTTGGATGTTCCTTCTGCAGATCGTTGTCAGTGAACAGCCTTTTAATGTGAAAACACCCCTGCACACACTGATTTAGCTTTTCTATTAGTTTGAGATTGTCTTTAGATTTTGCAAATGGAGTCAGACTGTTTTATCTGATACCATAGCAAACAAATTGGAGGACGAACACTAACACAAAACTGAAGAAAGATTCTTATCTAAAGTAAGTGGTATCCTCTTTTGTTTTAATTTACTTTTAGCAGAGCCCTCACCATTACTAAGTTTTTACACGCACACATAAAAGTTTGTGAGGATATTGGAATAGTAATGATTTGACATGAATAATCCATATGTTACATTTTCTGAAGAAAACCTTTGCCCATGATGGTAATGGTATTCTCTAGAACTCTTTTGTTCAAATTTTTTCACAATAATTGCTTTCCATGTATGTGTTTTCTCATTATGTCTGTGTGTGGTGGGACGTGTGCACAGGCATTAATACTGTTTGAATTGCTGTAGCACATTATTTAATGCTCTATTGTCGCAGCAGGACCAAAGCTTTGTAGCTTCCTTCCTCCCCAGCGAGAGCTGAAGTCCAGTAATAATGAGCCCAGTTGAAGCTGGTACAGAATGGATGTTCAGCTGGGACCAGACCTGCTGCTCCCTGAGACATTACATCCCATAGCCTGATATGACCACCTGGAATTCTTAGACTAAACTCAGCACAGTTTCTGCAGACCCAGCAGACTTTTCACTTCTTACTGTTTCTGTGTTAATTGATCCAGCAAAGTCAATAAAGAAAGAGGGAACGCAGGGAGAGTTCCAAGGCAAACAGCAAGGTATTTTTAGCATTGTTTCAGTTAAAGAAGCAAAATTGCAGCATATTGTACAATTGCTGTCAGATTTTATTAAGATTTATTTGAAATATGTTACTGAAACATAATCTTGACAAACAGTTTTGAACATTTCGGTCTCATTTAAATAGAAGGAGCTGTACCTGAATGCCAAATGCCTTCATAATATCCATGCAGAGGTGTTATTCAAGATGGTCACCACACCTGGAAGAACTCTTAGGTAAGTTAAGGCTTTTATTTATATAGCCTATTTCATCACACAGTGGATAATTGCTAGATAGACATGAAAAGTGAAAGAAAAAATTATTAAAATGTAAATAAAAGGAAAAAGGATTAAGAACTGACTTCCCTTAAAGAGACTTTGATGGCACCCACACTATTTTAATGATACAAAATTCCATGCTGGCTTATTATTGTAGTGTAATTTCTTTAATATAATCCCGTCCCTAAATGGGAGATACTGTTAAAATTTGACCAATCAGAGATTGTTTTGTTTTCAGTTTTGCCAGAGAGTATTTTCCTCTCTATGTTAACAATTTTTGTTCTGAATAAGATGCAATGTGAACCATTTTTCAAAAATGTAAAAGTCTGGCTTCGCATGATTGAGAGCTCAATGAAGAGTGAAGTGGAGAAGTTCAGACTTATGGATATAGAGCTTTTCCTCCATTCCTCTTCTCTCTTGTCTCTCCAATATCTCTCCATCACATGACCTTCGGATCGTGTTGAACATGAGTGTAGTGTGCGGCGGATCATCTGGGGAATCTGCCCCTGGGTTCATCATTAAAAAGTTTCTCAGGCAGAGAATACGGCAGCTGCGTCGTCTCAGTGGTTCAACATCTGGGGTCTGTTGAGGAAGCAGTGGGGGGCAATGATGGGTTATGAGGAGAGAGAAAAATAATTAATTAGAGTCATTAAGTAATTAGCACTACAGTATGCAAGGAGAGAAGGGGTAAACGTGAGATACAAATGAGGCATGGAGGCTATTTCTGGATGTCGATACCTGCCATGCTCAGTGTTGACATCTAGTTAATAAACTCTTGGTGGTTGATGGTGTGCTGAGATGAATATAGAAGCAATGTCAATGGAAAAGTGAAAATACTTCTGGGTGAGAAAAAAGTTCCTGATAAAAGTTTGGGCTCTCGGGAAACCTTGGTGTCTGATTGCATCATCTTCATGTTCATCAGAAAGAGAGGTCATTTTCATAATAACTTAATTTTCATCCATAACCTGTAGATTCATACAATCTACATGTTGCATCCCTGAAGACCTTATTATCCTGATGTTTTAGGGGTCGTCATTATATTCATGTTCTTGCCCTTTGTGCGATATGCGAATATAAACTTACTGTTCGCAAACAACATCTATGACTCTTCTATCTTCTTCTGCCTCAGTTGCTTTTGAATCAGTTGCTTCATTGAATGAACCCGCACCCATTGCCATGCCTTACTATTATTATAATTATTATTATTATTTATGATTGTTTTTCTATGATATTCATTCGCATCTATGCATAATTCAGGGAATCCACAAGATGCTTTTATGGAATTCTGACCTAGCCATAGGGCCTCCAGCTTATCTCAGATTTGAATGATTTGATCCTGAAAAAAAAAGAAAAAAAGTCACCTGACTGCAAGACTTCAAAATCGATATGACCAGAATGCAGTTCCTGGCTCTCCATCTTTTATGCACTAAATATTTATGCAGAAAGTCCACAGAGTGATGTGATGCCAGGGAGTTTGTCAGTCAACCCCTCACTGTGGACACCCTTTCTATATATAGTCCTATCGATTCTAGATGTTCCTCATGCAGTTGCGATGGAGCACTAATATGCAAACGTATTAAAAAGCGCAAAAAAACTGATATGTGCAAATTGTTCTACAGCTCAATATTTCAATAGATTCCTCCGATAACAAGTTCAGTCCGTGCTCTAGGGAAATTGACCCTGTATAAGACAGTGAAATGGTTCCTGCTTTCCTAAAACAGCCCCAGGGCAGAGAGAGAGAGAGAGAGAGAGAGAGAGAGAGAGAGAGAAGTATGGAGAGCGAGGGAAAGGTTCGAATGCATACCAATAGACAAGCTAAAACCTCATTATTCCAGCTGTCACTAACTGAAGAGATGACATAACCAGGTCTCTATTCTGTTCGTTGGCAATTTACAAAATGCCTTTTTCTCTTTTTTCACCAATCGTCAATGTCTTGGTTGCGTGCCTTGGCCTTTATGGAGTATTTTAAGCAGTTTATGAAGTCATCTATATTTTATAACAGTGTGACAGTACATCTACACTGACAATCATGGGCTGTCTGCTGGTTGTTTGAGCGAATGCTTGGTCAGCTGCTGCGAAGCACAAAGCAATTATTGGATGTAGTGCCTCTCAGGTGCGCTGTATTTCAATGGAAAAATCGCAAATGAAGTTAACCAGGTGCTAAAAACATTAAAATAATGCTTTGCCTTGAGTATTTTAATTAAGTCGTTAGTTGTGTCCCAAACTCTACCATCTAGTGTATAAATTGTATTTATTTGTCATCCAGCATCAGATTCTTAAGGAAAGCTCCAACACTTGAATGCATGAAACGTCAAGCATTACACGGGTATATGAAGTGCACCTTTTTAAAAGAAATGAATACTTTTATTCAGCAAGGATATATTAATCAAAAGTGACAGTAAAGGCATTAATAATGTTACAAAATATTTTTCATTTCAAATATATGTTGTTCTTTTGAACTTTCTATTCATTAAAGAATCCTGAAACCTGAAAAAAAACTTATCATGGTTTTCACAAAAATATTAAGCAGCTGTTTTTAATATTGATAATAATAATGGTAACACTTTACAATAAGGTTCATTGGTTAACATTAGTTAACTACCTTAGTCAACATGAACTAAGACTGAACAATACTTCTTCAGCATTTACTAATATGTTATTAAAGTCAATGGTTGTATTAGTTAACATTAGTTAATGCACTGTGAACTAACATGAACAAACAATGATTTTTTTTATTTTTTTTTTACTAACATTAACAAAGATTAATAATAAATACTGTAACAAATGTATTGCTCATGGTTAGTTCATGTTAGTTAATACATTAACTAATGTTAACTAATTAACCTTATTTTAAAGTGTTACCATAATAATAATAATCTATGTTTCTTACGCAACAAATTAGCATATTAGAATGATTTCTGAAGGATCATGTGACACTGAAGACTGGAGTAATGATGCTGAAAATGCAGCTTTGCCATCACAGGAATAAATTACATTTTAAAATGTATTAAAATACAGTTTTTAAATTGTCAAAAATATGACTGTTTTTACTGTATTTTTGATAACATAAATGCAGCCTTGGTGAGCTTAAGAGACTTTCAAAACCATTTTTAAAAATGTGACTGACCCCACACTTTTGAACGGTAGCGTACATTGAACTGGTTAAGTATGGATAGCATCAGTTTGGTTCCCTGACCTACATTAAGGTCTAGATGGTGTGCCTCCATATTTAGCTGTGAAATTTCAAATTATAATATCTGGTGAAGACCAACTCTCTGACATACTTTTATGTCTCAGGTTTATTTCAACCTAGTTTCTCGAAGTGTCAAGATGCTGTTAGGGGGAAATGCTTCAGTTTTCGGTAACATGTTTCCCAGACTAAAGGTCTTATAATGTTTGAAATAGATTTCAGTGGATTCCATTAGTTCAGAAAACCAACTCCCACGCAGAAACCATTCAGACTGAAAATTGCTGAATAGCTCTATTGATCACCATATTTCTGGTCTATTACACATATGTGCATGTATGAGGTTCAACATGGGAGCTCTTTATCTGATAGCGAGCCACAGATCCCATTAAAGGAAGAAAATGAGAGAGAGATGAAGGTGGTGGGAATGCTCATAAAAACAGAGAGGTCTACTGGGACGCATGGCCTCTCTGTGTTCATTAGCACGGCCCATGGAGTTGGGATAAATTACCTGTCCTGCATGATTCATTACATTTACCCTTTACTTATCTCTCATCTTATTTTATTTTCCTCGGGCCAGCTATGTCCCAAACCCCGTCCCTTCGCAATCACCTGTTTAATGGTGTAAATGGTATTGTTCCCAAAACATATTAGGGCCTGACTAAACCCTGGTTGCATTGTGCACCTGCTGCTGTGTGCTCGGGGCGCTAATATATAGTTTATCTGTAATCAGAATCTGTGTCCAGAAGAGTCCACTGTGGTCCCTTTGCTTGTGGTGGTCACTGGAGTATGACTTCTATTTTGGTCATGCTTTTAAAGGGATAGTTGACCTAAAATCAAAAAATTCTCAAGAAGTCCCAAAACTGAACTTTTCTCTAAGTTGTTTTCTAGTTATTTTTCATATAACTACAATTCAAATGCCTATCTTCCAAACAACACCATAACAGTCATCCATGCAAGAGTTATAGTGCAAAAGATGTGAGCACAGCATTTCAGCAGCGCATATTTACATAGAAAAACATGGCGCAAAAACGTTCTGTGTGAACTAGCTATTCCCTTGCTATTCGAAAGCGTCACGTTAGAACTATTGCCATATTACTATTATACAGCAGTTCAATATACAAGTTAATATTGAGTACTTACATTTTATGGTACGTTTACATGACAACGATGTACTAAAAACAGAATGTTTTCCTTTGCGTTTTTGCGCATACACGACAACGTTGTTAAAACAATCCCCATTCACACGGATCCGTGAAACAACTAAAAACGCTGTATTATTCATGCCAGGCCAGTAGTTGAGGATGTCACTTTGAATGAAGAAACACACACCTATAGACTGAACATGTAATATGCATGCGCAGGACATCACGTTAACGTTTTCACAAATTCGCTTTTTTGTAGTTTACACGGAGACGACAATGGTATAATTTTCAAAAACTTGCACTTTGAAACCGTTTTCAAAAGTTTGCGTTTTCAGGCCCCCAAAACGCTGTTGCCGTGTAAATTAACGGCCAAAACACATAACAAGTTTTCGGTTCAATCCCGATCCATGGTGACTAAATGGATAAACGATCTATAGAGATTGATCGTGTGCAATTTGAACAACTTTTTTCCAGTGTCTTCCCTGCTGTTGTTAAGATTGTGTCAGGCCTTCCCCTTCATCTTGATCCATCTGTCTTTCCAATCATGATGTCCTTCTTCAGTAATTGTTCCCTCCTAATCGTGTGACAAGGCGTAATTTGATCATCCGTGATTATAGCTGGCTTGATTTTGTCCAACATTAATTTGTTTGTTAATCTCGCAGTACATGGAATTGACAGGATTCTTCTCCAGCACCACAATTCAAATGCATCAATTCGTCTTCTGTCTCCTTTCTTTACTGTCCAGCTCTCACATCCATAAATAACCACAGAAGAAATCTGTCTGTTTGTGACATATTTTCGTTTTTAGGGAGATGTCTTCGACTTGAACATCTTGTCTACTGACTTCATTGTAGACTTTCCCATAGCGATTCTTCTTTGAATTTCTTGCGTTGTTGTTGCATCCAAATTGACCAGTGATCCCAGTAGATTAAAGTATTTGATCAGTTGTATTTCATCACCATCTAGTTCAAATGTATCATGATCGAATTTGTCCATCGGCAGTATTTTGGTTTTCTTCACATTAAGCACGAGTCCTTTTTTCTGGCTTTCCCTTTTGACCTTCCTTAGTAGGGTTTTCGTTTCTTCTTTGCCCGCAAGGTGGTGTCATCAGCATATTTCAAAATGTTTACATTCCTTCATCAAACTTTCTTTCATCACATTCAGCTAAACCAGAATCTCAGAAGATTGCTTCGGTATACAAATTGAATAAATATTGTGATAGGATGTATCTTTGTCTGACGCCACGTTCAACTTTGAACCGCAACGTTTCTCCATATTCTGTTCAAACTGTTGCTTCCTGTTCGATATAAAGATTTTTCATGAGAATGATCAGATGGTTCGGAACGCCCATGTTCTTTAGATTCACCCAGAGTTTCTGGTGGATCCACACACTCAAAAGCCTTGCGGTAATCAATAAAGCATATTGAGGCTTTTCTGGTATTTATTGGCCTTTTCTAATATCCATCTTACATCTGCTATGATGTCTCGAGTTCCTCTACCTTTTCTGAAACCGGCTTGCTCTTCTGGCAGTTCTCTCTTGATGTATGGTTGTTGTTGCCACTGAACGATCGTCTTACTAGCATGAGGTATGAGCGCGACTGTTCGATAATTGCGGTGGCGTCTCTTTCTTGGGTATGGAAATAAACCCATATCTTGTCCAGTCTTTAGGCCATTTTCCTGTTTTACAAATCTGCTGACATAGTGTTGTGATGGCTTCTATGGCTGTGCTTCAGAAGGCTTGATAAGCTCGATTGGTATGTTATTACACTTTATCTTTCAGAATGTCAGGGGCCTCATTTATAAAACTTTGCGTAGGATTTGCGTCAGAAGTGGCGTACGGATGAAACATAGGACGTGCGTACGCACAGAAATATTCGGATTTATGAAACCGTGCGCACGCACATCCTACGCAGTTTTCCCTTAATAAATCACAATCAATTCTAAATGTAGCGCAGCTTTTGCGGCTTCATGTCACGCCCATAGTTGCCCATAAATAGTCCGCGAAACGCCCACAAGTTAATATTCATTCATTCATTCAATGCGAAATCATGGCAAACACAGAGAGGAAAACCAAGAAACGTAATTTCACTCAATGTGAAGTAGAAATTATCGTTGGCGTCTTGGCGAGGTAGAAAAGAGGAGTAAAATGTTGTTTGGAGGGCACAGTGTGGGCATTACTAATGCCAAAAAGGCACTTGAGTGGCAAAAGGTTGCAGACGCCGTTAATGCTGCAACCTCACAACCTCGGGCCGTGGCCAAAATAAAAAAGAAATGGTCGGACATCAAAGTCGATGCAAAAAAGCGTCTAGAGCTCCATCGCCAGAGT
This sequence comes from Leuciscus leuciscus, assembly GCF_965113295.1. Lineage (NCBI taxonomy): Eukaryota > Metazoa > Chordata > Actinopteri > Cypriniformes > Leuciscidae > Leuciscus > Leuciscus leuciscus. Next base: position 23,000,437 of record NC_138735.1, read on the forward strand.
GTGTCTGCCACGAGTGGGCGAAAGGGGACACCGGAGCTGACCCCTCTTGATGAGAGACTGGCGGCAATTATTGGGGAATCCCTATTAAGTGGAGTGGTGACTGAGGCGGAGGGGGACACTGATGCGCCAGATGCACACACTTTCACGTGTTTCTTCCATCTACCGACGGTGTCGCCATTTCTCATTTCACCCGTTTTTGTGCGTACGCCTGGGTCAGAGTTTGCGTGAAGGACCGCACATTTTCCCGTCAAGTTTGCTTTTTATAAATACCAATTATTGCGTAGAGAGCGGCGTACGCCTTCTTTTGTGCGTACGCAACGTTTATAAATGAGGCCCCTGGTCTTTTCAGAAATGCCCCCTATAAGACACAATTTTACCAGTAACTTTGTCTGTTTTTGCTCTGCCAACTAAAATAGTTCCAAACAAGCAGCAGCAAACCGCTGTGTTTTGTTCCTCAATGATTCAGCAAATAAATCGGTTTTGTAAATGATTTATTTATTCATTCTTAAAGACTATTCATTCTAAAGAATCTGTGAATGATTCAATGATTCATTCAAGAAAATTGTCGGTTTTGAAGAAGTCCCAATTTTTTATGAATCGATTGAATGGTCGCTTGTCGCCACCTACTGGCATAATGATGCAACTTGCAGAAAGAGTCACTAAAAAGTCCCAACTACTAATGCAAAGACTTGACAGCCTGTCTGGACAGCAAACCCAAACGATCGGAGTGATAAAATCCTTGAAAGATTCTGGCGCTGTTGGACAGTTTCACATTCTTTAAATTCCACAGACGAAATAGAACAACATGAATAACATGAGGTTGAGTAAATAATGGCGAAATGTTCATTTTCAAATGAGATTAATTACTTAGATTCTTTAAATACATTTTAAAAGAGTTTTTCTTGCAATCTCAGGCTCCTCGTCTTGTGTCCAGTGCTAATTGGCAGCTGGGTCAAATCTGTTTATTCTGGGCTTCTACTTTATTTATATTTCATTACTGACACATCAACCCTGAGAGTGTCTGCCACATATGCAGTCAGACATGGCAGACGGCGCCCGAAGGGAGAACGCACGCTTTGACCGAGGCAGCTGTGAGCCCGTCCGCCTGGATGCCCTGTTTCCAGAATAAATAAGGGATTATGTTGTTATTAATCCACATTGTATCTGTAAATCCCCAGATGTGTTTGCAGAGGTTTCGTTTCAAAATCTAATTGAGCTGTCATCTTTGTTTTAGAACAGAGCCTGTCAGACAAAGTGGGTTGAGATTTTATTAAGCTTCTAGAAAACATAGCATTGTTCACCCCTGCAATGACTGTCATGTCCTCTTTACAGGAGAAAGTACAAATAATAAAAAGTTTTTTTTTTTAGCATTCGGGAAAGCAGAAGATTTGCTCAAATTTAATACCCTAGATGCAATCCACTGTCCCCTAGATTGCTTTGATAGATCACAGCATCTGCTAAGAGTTTGGCAGACTCGTTTTTTGTCATCACTTCTTTATTCATTCATCACAATCAGCCGCTGCCCTTGCTGTAGGAATGGTCATGAAAATGGAGATAAGGGAGGATCACACTCATCCATTTTGAGCAGCTCCACCCTCTCTTTCTTATATATATTTTAAAGGTAAATCTCAGCGGTGCTTTTTGAGTGCTAGTCGGAGGCTCACCAGCGCAGCAGTCTGTGGCTCCAGGGAAGACCTGTCAGGTCCCGCAACGCTAGCAACTTCACCTGATAAATAGCCAGATGTAGGACTGCACAAGTGATCGAAAAAAATTATCAATATTGCGATTACGGCGGCTCTGATTAACTAATTGTTGCCTATTACAGCATTGTCACCGCAGTAACTAATCCAGGGTTTTTCGTCCAAACTGAATTTAGAATGCCTTTTTAATTAATGAATTTGAACTGAGGTAGAAAACAGAATACAGAAGTGCAATTTGAATGTAAGGAAATGCATTTGAAATGAACTGAAATTCATATAACTTTCATTTTTCAGCAAAGTTTATCATGACAGACTTTAAATCTTTGCTTGCTAAAGCATTGTTTGAAAATTACAGGAAAAAACTTGAAGTTTGAAGCTATATAAACCAGATAGATAGGTTGGTAGGTAGATAATAATGTAGTTATAAAACATAGTAGTTATAATTGTGCATCATTTAAATTATGCAAATTTTTTCAAATTATGAAAATGTTATTTTAGTATTATTTAAATACTATTATTTTTTAATGTTTTAAATTAGTTTTTATATTATAATTTGTTTTCATTTGAATTTTTGGGGAATTTTGTTCATGTAATGAGTTGTGTCCAAAGAGGAAGATGAGGAGACTATGAAAGTACAAATAAGGTTCTACTTCTATATCAAAAGAAACAAAAGCAGATGACCAAGCATAATATAGCTACGTAACAGTGAGTGAGTATTTAAACTTAGTCAACACCAGTCAAATGAACAAAGGGAACTGAAGGGTATAAATATTCAAATAGGTGAACCAATTAATGCATAACCATGGAAACTAAAGATGGCGGGAAACTACGGACAAAGGAAATGAAAATGAAAACCAAACACAATGAAAGTGTGAAAGTTCTGCATTTCTCATTTGTATTAGTTTTTATATATATATTTCAATTTAGCTTAAATTTTTAGTAATTTTAGTACAATTTAAACTTCTTTTATTTCAAAGGCCAATGCAATATTTTTAATTTTCCTTTTACATTTTTTTTTTTTTTTAAGTTTAAGTTTTGTATCATCTAATATTTATATTTTATTTTTAAGCTTTATATCATCTAATGAAAATTATTTTGCAGAAGTTTTGGTTAACAACAACATTGATTATATAGTTGTGTGTATTTGGGACACATAAAATGCTATTAAAAATGTTAATATGTAATATGTAAAGATTCTATTTTTTGTCATAGTAAGATGTGTAATTCCACTGCGGAACTTTCTGCTCTTTAACATAATACATCCAGACTCATATTTACCTGCAGTTTATTTCCACTAGGAGATCATCCAATCATGATGAATCAGATGATGAATCAGTATCGCGCACAGATGTTCACGTTATCAAGGGAGGTGTCCAATGAAAAATACTTTGCATTTGTTATGTCACGCTCTCAGACACTTCACATTGAGCCTGCAATTCCTTAGCGGCTTCTGGCATCAAACCCATCTGTTGCCAAAAGTTTTCTTTTCAACTGAGCCTAAATTGATTTTATTCGAGGGACTAGTAGTTCCACACGCTGTACAGCAAAATCAAATCATCAAGAAAAACTCTTTAAGCTCTTCCTTCCCCTGGAGTTCCCCAATGAATCACCCCGTGTGCAAAAAAATAGGCTTTCGATTTGATTCTGGTCTTAAGTTTGATAAGCAGATCAATGTGGTTAAGTCGTGTTTTTTCCATCTTCGTCGCCTAGCTAAAGTCAAATAGTTTTTATCTCTAACACTTTTGAAAAAGTAATTCATGCATTCATCACTTCCTGCTTAGACTATTGCAATTCACCCTATTATGGGATTAATAGGTCATCTATGGAGCGATGACAAATGGTCTAAAATGCAGCGGCCAGGCTTCTGACTAGCTCACGTAAGTTTCAACACATCACTCCTATTTTGATCTCCTTGAAATGGTTGCCGGTCAAATTTAGAGTAGAATTCAAAATATTAACCCTGGTTTTTAAATCCTTACATAATCTTGCAGCAGTCTATTTTGCTGAGTTGGTGCATTCACACAACTCTTCGCGCCCACTCAGATCGGGACATTTAGGAATGTTGTCCATCCCTAGGTCCAGATTGAAACACAGAGGCGATCGAGCTTTTTCTATTGCTGGTCCAACACTCTGGAACAAGCTCCCTGTAGCCATCCGAACAGCACCATCTCTTTTTGTTTTTAAATCTATGCTTAGATCCTATTTTCTTGAACACATGCTGTTAGTCTAAAATATGTTATGTAGTTGTATTTTATCCATTTTTACATTTTTATGTACATCACTTTGGTCAACCCTCTTTCACTGCTAAAGAAAATAATTAAAATGGCGGTACTCCTGGGATATGGGTGAAACTATGCCTGAAGGCATCACTTGAGTTTCAGCTGTAAGGAAGAGCTGTTTGGCAGCCATTTACCTCAGGCAGAGATCATTACAGTGCACTGATGCGTTACAGGGCCTTGGAGACCGTCAGCAAGCTTTCGCTTTCTCCAGAAAAAAAAGATAAGGGAAATTGCACTCTTATGGGTGTTCAAAGGAAAATGCAGGTAAAATGGACTGAGTTTGTGTCAAAGGTCAGGAAAGTCTGATGGCATCAACTGAAGACTGTGTGCATTGCCCTAGGAGAGGATGCAGGGATTTGTTTCATCTGTCAAAGAGGAAGCCGTCTACTGAGACACTGCTTTACTCTCTCTATCTCACACACGCTCAGACCTCAGGCGTCTCGACTGCCTATGAAATTTACAAATGCTCGCTACTTAATGGAACTTCTGACAAATTTGAATGATTGGAGATGGAGACTAAAGCCAGGTTCACACTGTGCGACTTTGGCCACAAATGACAGCCAATTACTGACCATTGTGATCAAATTTTACCTCAGATGAAATTCTGGCACTGTCCGAAGATTTGATGCACAGTCCTGCAGTGTGGCTTCACCTTCAACAACCATCAAATCAAAAACCATTAGGTGCGCTGAACCCGATGACGCAAGTAGTGAGACAACATCAAACCACCACTTGCTCCACACACACATCGTCTGCATTTTTTTTTTTGCTATGATCAAAATGAAAGCTAGAGATTGTTTTTGTTTGCTAGCTACCATTTCAATCCCGTATATAAAAGCAGCTAACAGTCACCGAACATGTTACGGATTGATGAGTTTTCTTGCGTGTCCGTTTTTAACGCGTCTTGACTGCCGTACAGTGTGACATGAATGATAACTGAGATCCTACTGTGTGACATGGCTTATAATGGGGATTATGTTTGTACAGTCTGACAAGGAACAGTCGTAAAAGACTATTATAAATTGTATGTGTGTGCTTAAGACCAATCCCCAGATATGTCATTTATTTCCCACTAAATTAATGCGATCTTTGTTGTCTTTGTGGATTAACTGGTTTAAAACCAATTAAAAACATGCAAATAAGAAACAAAACAAGACTAGAATCTTTATTAAGTCATCTTTTTGTTCCATAAAACGGAGTAAAATTAAATTTATAAATTGTACTTGTACTGGTGTATTTGAGATAGCTGTGTAAGTGAAGAGTTTGAGACGTGTGATGTGTGAAGAAATGTAAACATCAGAATTTTTTTAAATATTACAAATAAAAATATAAAATTAAAATAATTAAATGATCCTTAGTAACACAAAGGAGCTGGCCATTAAATAAAAATGTGAAACTGTAATTAGTCTTAATAAAAATAATAATGATTTTAATAAAGATATTTAGGCCGTTTTGGAAATTGGGTAATTACAGATGGTTCTGGTAAAATCTCCTCTGCCTTGACCGTCTAAGACAAATGACAGTGTATTGGGGGAAGCTAATAAGATAAACACCAAAATAGTTCAAGGCTGACAGCAAAATAAAAGCCATCCATCAAGCGAAGGCTGCTTGGACGACCCGCTGTGGCATCAGAGGAGTGCTATGGACTGTCTGCACCTGTCCCATCTGTAGACAGCCCAATGTTACACATGCTAAATAACATCTACAAACACTACCTTGGTGCATTAGTTAAGTTACTTGTGCCTGAAATGCCCCCCATACTCTAAAATAGGGCACTATTTGAGGGGATAGTCATTTGTAGTGGTGTCCGAAAAACCATAGTGGACATTATCGAGTGCACTCATTCAATCCCACAATGCACCGCAATAACAAGTGAACAACCGATGTCAACGGCTAGATAATACCCATAATGCACTGTGAGGGTCGCGCCGAATGAATTCCTGCGTCTCGCCCGCAGCTGAATCATCCATCCATCCATTTTCCAAACCACTGGTCATACAGGTATAAATTCCTTTTTGATTGATTATTAAATAGTTTAATAAGGTTTATACTGTAGGCTATATGTTAGTTTCCATGACAGAATTCAACAATATATAAATAAAAATATATTACTACTGGAGCTGCAAGTTTGCTAATTTCAAATGATTATTAAACAGCAAGGACAAACTATGCAAAAGCGGCAGCCCTTCTGGTGCACTCAGTGTCTGAATACACTCACTCGTTTTTATTCACTCCTTCAAGTGGACTATATTAGTAGGGGGGAATAGGGGGCGATTTCGAACATAGCCCTAGTCTCAGCCTTGGACTGAGGTCTGAACGTCTAATGCATATGGCACACATAATTGGAAACACTTCAAGAGTTTCAAAGTCATCATCTGATTGGTTGTACTCTACAATATGTCTGGGTGTGTGTCGCGTTCTTAAATGGTCCGCATGGAAACAAAGTAACCGTGATGCCAAACCCCCTCATGGAAGAAGCAAGCCATTGTGTGTTTACAACTGTGACAATGAAAGCTTAGAAGCCAATAAAATCTGCCATGAAGTCCAGACCTTTTGCTGTCAGTCTGAAGGTCTGGCTATGTGAGACTATTTATATGCAGGCTTGTGCAAAAGTGTATTTTTATAAAATGTTCATGCAGCATCATAAACAAATCTAATCATTTTCCAACTTGTCAGCCAGACCTTCCCTAGTTACTCTCTTTTATGATGATGTATGTGCTTTAAGGCCAAAAGAAGACCTGCCCATGGTCTCATATCCCAGCAATCAAATCCTAGCGGTGCTTCTAGTGACCCATCGGTGCTTTTAAAGCAGCATCCACATCTATCAAAGCGTGTGTTTAAAATGTGTTTGTAAATCATGCATTCAAGAAGCCTCTCACCTAATGAACTGTAATTAATATCCCATAAATATTGAAGATTAGAACAACCCAGGGAGTTATAATTCATATTTTTCTGCTCTCCAGTGTTTGAATGATGTTTCTTTCAAATGATTTTCATAACTTAATATCTGGACTTTGAGAAATGATCTGCCATGCTGCTATAAATCTTTATTAAAAACTAGCACAGTTGCCTTCCTCATAGTCATGTTAGAGTGATCAGACATCTTTGCTTCCAGGGAGGGTCCCCCTTTTTGGTTGCTTGTCCACAGGTGAAGATGTCCTGTCCTTGAACATGTCCCCATTTTTACTGTCTCAGTGAAATAATAAAGTGTAATAATACTGAAATGAAGTGAAATAACCTAATGTGCTAATGCACATTAAAATGTAATTTTAATCATTTAAAGGGTAACTCTCGCCAAAATGCAACCTAGGGTCTTTTTGTTAATCTACCCGAGGCAAACTTTCGTTTAACAGCATAATTAGAATGGAAACGCCACTTTTAAGTTTGACCGTATTTTCGTTTTCGGTCAAATTGCCTTTTGAATGGGAGTGCTTGGGGCACGTCTATGATAGCATCAAAAATCGCTATTTTTAAAACACTAAGAAGGCTCGACTAAAAATAAAGATTTTGAACAACTCACTGTAGCTGTGTCCGCTGGCATTATGATAGTCAAAAATAGTCGATCTCCGAATGCAACGTAACAGGGAGGAGAGTAAAGATGGAAAGCTCCTAAAGCTTAGTTCCATATAAATTCACGGATCATTTGTTGTTTTGTCGTTAGTGAAAATCAATATTGACCTTGTTTTTGAAAAAGGATGCTCATATAAGAAGCAATACTAAAATTCAGAGTCAATTCAATCACATTCGGAGATCGACTATTTTTGACTGTCAAAATGCTGGCGGACGGAAACAACAACAGCTACAGTGAGTTGTTCAAAATCTTTCTTTTTAGTAAACTCTGTGTACACAAACAATGTTCTCAATGCTCGAGTTCATGTGTAGAGCCCCTGGTGATACTTCGAGCAAAGTTTCATGTTGTGTCGAGCCTTCTTAGTGTTTTAAAAATAGCTATTTTTGATGCTATCATAGTCGTGCCCCAAGCACTCCCATTCAAAAGGCAATTTGACCGAAAACGAAAATACGGTCAAACTTAAAATGTGGCGTTTCCATTCTAATTATGCTTTTAAACGAAAGTTTACCTCGGGTAGATTCACAAAAAGACCCCAGGTTGCATTTTGGCGAGAGTTAACCTTTAATTTAATTTTTGTTTTTAAATCATTGTGTGATTTAATACAATTTTAGTCAATGTATTCTTTTTTATTTATTTAATTATAAAAAAAAATAAAAAAAATGATTAACTCAATGTTTGAAGTTCACTGAGTCTGATAGCTGTAAGCTGCTAGTAAAAACAGAACATGAATGTAATAAAGTGCTTCATAGTTATTACCAAATTCATCCATTCATTTAATTCGCAATTTCAATTATATATTAAGCTGAACTAGTAATAAAGCCTGGTTTTCATTTCAGAAATGTGGTCAGCTTATCATGTCTAAGCCTCTTAAATGTAAAGAGTACAGAAGTGATAGTTTACAGAGACTTTCATTAAGCTAATCATTAGAGGTATGGAAGATGAACTTACTGTGAACACGCTATTTGATCAAACGTTAATATCACCGGCACACGATGAAATTTCCCTAATTTTCATTATTTCATCCCCATTTGTGATTAAAGGGATCAAGGGTTCATTCGGCTAATGTTTATCCAATAGCGAGCTCTGTTTGCGCTAACTAGCAGCTTGCCTGAGTTGTCTTCAATAAGAGAGAGATAGACTTTGACAGGCTTTGGGAAGTTTTCCTCAAACTTCAGCCTGGCAACTTTCTACCTCCAACGACATTCATTTCAAGTTACACTTTCAAACAGTTTATTTTGAAACATGGGGTGTCATGAAAACCCATTTTCAACTGTAACTGCATATTTTCCCCTCCTGAATGAAGCTGTCATAATCGTAATAATTCCCTCACAGTATTATTCCTCTATTACCTGTATAATCCAATTCTAGAGGAATCATTTTAGAGCTGCGAGCAAGCAGCCACGCAATGACTCTAACTAGGCATATTGGAAACCTCTGCAGTAGTAAGATAAGCCTATTTGGTTTGCATTATGCCATTCATGCTGTTCACAGGGCTTTTCCTCCTCGTATGTTTTGAACCGCTGGGTTGAAACTCAGATTCCTCATTTGTATCCATGGTAATCGATGCACACTTGTTTACATTTTGATTCTGATTAGTTCAGTGTGAGTGTGCCCTGAATGATCTCAATGATGACTTTCCCTGCATGCATGTTATTTGTGCTGGCAAAAGATGACTTGTTCAATAGAACAAATCTCCTTAAGGTCTCTGAACTAAATATAGTGCTTTCATGTAAAAAATCTGGTTAATTACTTGGCATGTTACTCAATACTTACATTTAATGCTCCAGTTTTCTCTTTTTGTCTCATAATATAAAACTTCTGTACCAAAACGGCTCTAAATGCTCCTCTAAATCTACATTGCTAATATTTAAATGGCTTTACCAAGTCATTATGTATCAAAGGTCATTATGTCAAAATCTGCATGTTTTGTAAATATTTCCTTTTCTATTTTTTTCTACACGCCAATATTGTCAACACTAGAAAGCTGCGAGTGCAAGCATTCCTTAATACTGTAAATCCTGACATGTGAAGAAATATGAATTATATACGTGTGTGTGTGTGCACTGTAAAAAGGTTTTCAAGCAGTACTTCATCCAATTAATAATTTGTCTTTCAATTCAGTTTACCATTATTTGTTTTATTTTTCAAATAATATTTTTTTCGTTCAAAACATAGTTAAATATAAATATTTTTCATCAAGAGCTCAAATAAGAAATATTTGTTTCGACGAATGTACAATTTCAAGGTTACACACAGGATTGCGCATGGGCATTAAACACAAATCTTCTCGACGACAACGACCACGTCAGCAGACCGCTGTAACCGCTCTTCTACGTTCCGTGGATCACTTTGCTGCTCCAGAGAGAATCAGATTTCATCGCGGATAAACTGAAGTAAGTGAAACAAACAACCATTTAAATGTGCTGCTGTATATTTAGAAGCCTGTACAAGACATGTTGCTCTGCCGAATTTATCTGTTAGATATCGTTATGTAACTTACGTTAGTTTAAAAATGTGTTAGCTAGCTTAGTTTACACTTGGCAAGTTAACGTTAATGTGTCGACGTTAATCAATTCCTGACCGATTACAAAAGGGAACATATACGTTTACCCCTGGCTTATTTTGATTTTACAATGGTAATTAACGTGAACGTTTAATCATTGAACATAACGTTATCTCGATGCAGCGTCATAATAACGACGTTCTCTGGTTAAAACCATAGAAACCTGATCAACAATTAAGGAGCTGAAGTACATGTAAAAGGACTGACGTTCACTTGTGATTAATGGTAACGTTATCTAACACGTATGACTGTCGACACTCACAATGGTCATTTAATTATGGATTGTATGCATAGAAAGTATTGCTGCATTGGCGCCAATCGGTTGATGTCGGTTGGTTTTCAAAAAAGTGTAGTAGCAGCTACTAGCCACCAGAGGACACTGGGGTGGCAGACATTTTTTCGTGGCGTTAGTAATAGGATTGACACACTATTGAATCATATATTATAATAATTATTATATCAACTGATAACGTATATTGTGCTAAAGTTTGTTGACCATAATGTACCCTCATGCCAAATTTGTACTATCTTGATGCAGGATACTGACACCGATACAAAGAGCACTGAAATATCTCATCCATATGGGAGAAACAGTGGAGGACCTCATCAAAGATTTCCTGGTAAGGAAAGATTACTTTAGAGATGTGAAAATGCTAGATATGGCTGTCCACTTCAAAATTAGCCATCAGACTATGTTCAGATATATGTCTGATAACAGTCTGAAGGCTAATTTCAAATATAGAAACAATTACTTTCAGCTAAAATCAGAGTCCCATGTGCTGGAAAGTTTGTGCAACTTATACTTATATGTCAACAACAAATTGGAGTAAATTTTATAATTAGTTAGAAGTATTAGTATTATGTAAACTAATTTGGGGGGAAACCCAAGCTGTATTGATTCCTTATTCTTTTTTTCTTTTTCTTTTCTCCTTCCTAAATTCTTTTCCAGGTGTTGGAGAAGGAAGAGGCTGAAAACACTCTTCAGAAGAAACCATGGAAATATTTGTCATCAGAGATGCACAAGCTGTATACCCACAAACATTGGAATCATACTTGAGGGTCAAGAGGTTCTGAGGGACTTGCTGTCTGTCGCAAATGTTGAAAAAGTTGAAAATCTGACACGAAATTGTGGATGTGTGGAAGTAATGTATATAATAATTTAATAAATATCGATTTAATGAAAATGATGTGTCTTTTTTATTTGATTTTGGACAAGATTAATTAATGTTCCTTAATGGGAAATATGTTTTATTGAATCCATATCTTTTTGTTTGTTTAAAATAAATAATTTCTATTAACTTGTATTTTTAAAAATGAGAAATAATTGTATTATTAAATCAATATCTATTTAATTGGAGAAAACAAATAATTTCTAATACATATTTATTAAATGAGAATTTTTGTTTTGATTAAATCTATATATTTTTGTTTAGATCAAAAATAGAATTTAAATTAATTGATTTTTTTCAACAAGAAAAATATGCTTTGTGCCAAGTTTTATAAAATAGTTTTCATAGACATAGAAAATATTGGTAAGGGCAAGTTATTTATTTTTCATTGGCTCAAGTTATAAAATATAGATGTGAACCATTACCCTAAAATTTTTTAATTGGATGAATGAAAATATTTTTTCAGTGTGTGTGTGTGTGTGTGTGTATATATATATATATATATATATATATATATATATATATATATATAAACATACATACATATACAATATAGCCTGTTAAACTGTTTTATTTATATATCTTAAAAAATATATATTTTTGTTGTTATTAAGTATCATCATATTTGATACATCAGTCCTTCATGGCTCATATAGTATGATTTAGGAAAATATGGAGGAAAAAAAAGTTTTATTCAGAGGCCCAAACTGAGCAAAAAATTCTCAATTTTGCTGATATTTATGTGGACAAAACGTCAGATGATTTAATGTAAACCAATGAGATCTTTATAATAGTATAGAAGACTACTTGAACAAAATGAAGTAAGATGATGCTTAGTTTGATGATCAAAGTGGGGGACAAAACATAATGCATACAACCCAATAATAATTTTTTTCAGCAAAGCTTTGATCATGTTGATAGTTTTGAGGCCTTAATTTTGAGAAATTTGGGTTTCAAATAAGATACAGTAGGCTTTATAGAGTTAATAACCCCCTGTGTGTGTATGACTGACCGGTATGACTGACCTATTATGAGCAATTATCGATAAAATTTAAATTAACAGGGTCTATTCTTGCTCTCACCACAACTAATGTGTTCATTGTGCTTTCACCTGATATTGGCTTAAACAAACACAGTAGTAGATCGATGGTGCTGATTCAAAGGTGAAATAGGAGGAGGATTATTCATAGTCATGACATTTCAGTAAAACATTGTTTTTACCAAAATATGTTGGCATTTTATAATCAGTACAAGCTATACAATTAGTCCAGTGAAGTGTCAGGTGGCGCATAGGGAGTTGTGTGAGATGAACACTGACCTTTTACAGGACAACTGAGATGGGAAGAGCAGAGAATGGATAACTAAATAGTTTCATGTTTTAATGAAGCGTCTAATTAACTCTGAGAGTCTTTATAAAGACCTGGAGACTCATGCACTACATAATAGCTTATGCATTATGATAAAATTACCATGTCCGTTAAGCTCGGTTGTGCTAACCTTATTATCAAAGGATGAGGTAGCATTTTTATTCTAGACCAGGCTACCTTGACAGTGCTTCAAACAAAAGAATTACATTTAAATGTAGTTGTGATTAATAATCTCCCGTATAATAATCTATCATTCGTTTTTGTTATAGAGAACTGTTTCATGAATAATGTGTGCATATATATATATACACTACCGTTTCAAACTTTGAGTTCTGTACGAATTTTAAATGTTTTTTTTTTCTTTTTCTCACCAAAGGATACATTTTTTTTTTATCAAAAATACAGTAAAAACAGTAATTTTGTGAAACAAAGTAACATTTTTTATATATATTTTAAATTAATTCCTGTTATGACAAAGCGAATTTTCAGCAGTCTCCAGTGTCACGTGATCCTTCAGAAATCATTATAATATGCTTCCAATAATAAATTGTGTCTCCTGTACACACAACTTTCTTTAAATAATGATACTTATATTAGCCACAAGGTGGCGCTCTTTGATTAGATACAAAAGTTCTCCCTTTTCTCGTATTAGCGGTATTGGTGAATTGCATGGCTAGATTCCAAACTAAATGGGTCTTACCAGGTTAACAGAAAGTCATCTCCTCCATCTCTCTCCTGAAATAAGCAGACCCCTCATAATATTCAAAAAGCTTCAAAAGCAATCAGATAACATAGCTATAAGCTATCCATGCCAAGTGTGCATTAAACTGACTGAGGCAGCAGGAATTAATCAATCGACAACAATAAATATAGAAAACTCACACCGTCTTATCTGAATGTGACAGTGTGACCGCTTGTTTAATACCAACAGCTGCTTTGCATGTCCAGTCAGATATTTTTAGGGGTGACAAGCACAGAGGAGACTTGCACACAAGATTTTAAAAGGCAAAAGGACAACAGCTCAAGCTATCACTCCACACAAATCACTGTAAAGGACACACTTTGATGGCCAGGTAGGACAAAACATGCTTGTCTATTCCTGAAATTTATGCTTGCCTAAATGCTTTTTCATTGTAACACAACAGATTTGATCACATGGCTCTTGCGATGAAGAGTGCATGGATAGCTGTGCTTTTTGTGATAATGGCAGCCAGACTGGGCGTCCCTCAGGAGGAGAACACAGAGCTGGCTGAGCAGGACAGCAGGGAACCTTGTGCCCGCTGGATGAGGGGTGTTTCTGGAACCCCAGGGTTCAATGGAATCCCCGGGCGGGATGGACGTGATGGGCATGAGGGGGACAAGGGAGATATCGGAGATCCAGGTGATTCATTGGCAGACTCCTAATAGTATTAAGTGCCCATGACAAGTACACTTAAACCACACTTCACAGGGGGGTCAGCGTCAGCGATGCCATAGAACAGGGTTCCTCAAATCTGGTCCTGGAGGGCCACCGCCCTGCGGAGTTTAGTTAGAGCCGTATCAAACACACCTAAACAAGCTAGTCAAGGTCTTCAGAGTTAAATTGCAAGTAGGTGAGTTTGATCATGGTTTGAGCTAAACTCAGCAGGACAGTGGCCCTCCAGGCCTCCACTATTTGGGTTCCCCAAAGAACCTTTCAGTGAACAGTTCTTAAAGGAACCTTTTTTTGTGGAATGTAAGGTTCCATAGATGTTAAAAGTTCTTCATGGAACCATCAATGCCACTAAAGAACCTTTATCAACACAACAAATCACAGTATCGACCATTTGCAAGGCATGTTCATGACCCGAAAAGAGAAAAAGTCACACAAGTTCAACAAAAACATCACAGGTTAACCAGTAATTATCGAAATGGGTCAAATTGACCCGCAACATAAATCGGAGAAACACACTAAAAATAATTTGTGAGTGAATATACCTTTGTGGACTCTTCTGTAAACGAGAGACAATGTTTGTCTGAAAAAAAAAAAAAACTGACGTTCACATTGTCAGATTTTGGGAATGACAACTGCATTTACGTAGTGTGCGAGTCTCGAAATGTCCCGTTCACTCTTACAGTAGCGTCTCGAATATTGTCTGTATGAATGCGCAATGGGAGTCAAGCCCACATTTTTTTTACCAGTAGCCATAGCGACAGTGACCAATCAGTGGAGTTTATATCTGGCTGGAGAGTGGAACATTTGAGTCACGCGTAGAAAACAAAACTGACGGGAGCAGCTCTGGTGGACAACAGTGACTGGATTTAAAACTCTCATATTTCTGTCACTGTATGTTACCGAAAAGAAAACCACATGAAAACTCGCAACACACGTTAGACATGCATTTGTGCTGTGCAGAGTGGCTCTCTCACTGTATGACGTGACACACAGATAGTTTTCCAGTCCAGTGTTCCGTTCACACAGTGCATGTTTTCCTACAATGTGGATGTGTATGAGTCCTGAAAATTTACAGGTGTGAGTTTGGTTATAGAATGTAGTTATCACTTCCATATAACTGAACTGTGTGTGAACGTAAGGCCTCAAATTCAGGACTGACAACGTATTTTACTGCTGTGTGAACGTGGCCTAAGTCTCTTCAATTATCTTTGTCAAGGCTCCAAGGGACCAAATGGAGAGCCAGGTGAACCAGGGGATGAGGGATGTGCAGGCAAAAGAGGATTTCCTGGAAACCCAGGTCTGAAAGGAGAAAGTGGAGAGGGTTCCTTCCCCTACCACTCTGCTTTTAGCATGGGACTTATAGGTAAAATCAGCCCCACTAGTGGAGCTCCAATCCGCTTTACAAAGACGTTCTACAATGAGCAGCACCACTACGATGACATCTCCGGAAAGTTTCGTTGTGCAATCCCTGGGATCTACTACTTCACATATCACCTCACTATCAACGGGAAGGAGACCAAGGTAGCAATGTTCCAAAATGGCCGGACTGTGGCCTTCACTCTTGACCAGTTCCACAACGGAAATCTAGATCAGGCCTCCGGAGGGACGATTTTAAATCTGTCTGCTGGAGATGAGGTTTGGCTTCAGTTGTATGATGACATATTTGATGAAGGGATTTATGCTGATATCAACAATGACTCCACCTTCACTGGTTTCCTTTTGACTCCTAAAATCTTAAGCAACCCATTTGACAACCGCAGACGATGACACCATCTGTATTTGTATCCATATTTTCACTTAATCTCATTGAACAGTTTAATGCAGTATGCAAAGATTATTTGCAGTGTGTTTTTTTTTAAACTGTCATAAGCCCTGTCTTTTTTAGATTTATAGGCCAGATTACAGGGAGTCTGTCTGCCCACCCACTAAATGTCACATCTAGCCAACTGGCTTCCTTTCAACACAGCAGTGTAGTTTAGCACACATCATCCTAGCAGATATTTTAATCAATGTTCAAGGTCAGTATATGTCATCATACATGCTGAGCTATGACCTTATAATTATAGTTTTGTTTAGAATGTGAGTTGGGGTGTAAAATACTTGCAATCTTGTACGTTGTAGAACTATTTAATTGCTGTTAGGATTGTTTTTAATTAACCAAAATAGCTTCACAGCTGATGAGAATTTATATTTATTAATGTTAATTAGGCGGTTTCTGTGCCACAACTTTAACTGTGTTCTAGAATTTGAAGAAACCTCTTCATTATGGAATGATTTAGCATCTCTCTAAACTCCCAAAGCGGTTAACTGAAAAATCCTGCAAATTATAAGACTGCTAAAGTTTAAACTGTGAAAGCAGTATATGTACTGGTGGGGTGCTTATTAAATATGGATTTGTATGCTAATTTAGTGCAGGCTATTTCATTATTTTTGAGTGTGTGCATGTCAATTTCCATTCAATTCAGTTGACGTTTTTTTGTATAGCGCTTTCCACATTTCACAATCGTTTCAAAGCAGCTTTACAGAAAATGAATGAAAGTGTCCATAATTAGTTTATTGCATTGCTCTGTGAATGACAATAGGAGTTGTGGCATACTAGTTCACTTGTATGATAGTCCAATCAAAATAAAAAAAATTCTGCCAAAAGCCTTTTAAAAAAATAATGTTATTTCATTTATTTGTATTAAATTGAAAAACTCTTTGTTTGTTAAATTAGGTAGTTTGTCAGTAGTAATCATACATTTGCAAAGAAAAATAGCTCAAGATCTTTAAAGCTTTTATTTGAAACATTCAAAGAAAAACATCTTACAAATATGCAAACAAATCACAAAGCATCAATTTGGCAATTTAAAAAAGAATACAAATAAGCAAGGTCCCAGAAGTTCATTAAATATTAATCTGAAGGGAGATTGTCTGGTGAATCTAACCAAAATGGGAGAGGTGATCATGATTACAGTATATTCAAGGACACTATTGATCTTGTATACACTTTGTTTGGCTTATTTTTCCCTCCACAAAGATATGAAGAGCTAGGAAGAGTGCTCCTCCATTAGAAAATAGAGCAGTCAATCTCCTAGAGAAGCTGCGACACACAACCAGGTTACATGGGCTTAAAGAATCAGTAAGAAACAAAAAAACAATCCCTATACAAGTGCTGTCAAACTCCAGAGCTAGGAAATTTCAGCAGCTCTCGAAAATATTGTGTGAACCAAGTGAAATCCTGTGAAACTTATGTGCACCTTTTCTACAAGTGTGCATTTCAATATTTATCTATTTATCTACACATTCTGTCCTGATCTACTATTTTTGGCATACATTGTCACAGGGATTTATTTATTTCTGTAGTCTCCATTGTAGGCACGGTGGTCATCCTGGCCAGGATACCGACCACCATATCCTCTCAGGACATCCTGAAAACTAGGCGCTCCTGGTTCCTGGGCGCCGTATCCTGCATATGGATCCTCTTGTCCACTCATGTAGTATTGCTGCTGGTCATAGCCTGGGGTCTCAGGGTAGGACTCTTCTCGATGCTGGGGGACCTCCTCATGGGATTGCTCCTGAGCTGGATGCTCCTCTCGTGGTGAAGGACTAGCGGGTTCGGCCGCCTCGTGGCGGCGCAAGCGGCAGTTTCTGTCATACTCTGGGTCGCAGTCAGGATCAGGCTCGACCACCCCATTTCTGGATCCATCAGCATTCAGGTGAGGCTCGTAGGCTTCGGCCGGGTAGGACGTCTGTCTGTGCACAGCACGACCGGGCTCGTTTTGGGAACCCAGTGGGAAACACTCTTCATCATACCCGATGAAACAGTCATATCCCTCTTTGGTCTTCCCGCGAGGTCCCAAAGGATGTTGAGATTCCTCCGGTTGGTGCCTTGGAGGCTGGAACTGTGTAGGCAGGTGTCTTCGCAGGTCAGCCCCAGCAGATGCATCTCGGTACATGGCGTAAGGGTCATGACGAGGGCTCGGAGGTGCCCGCATGGCACCGGCTTCAGAGGCGGGCTCGTCCTTCAGATCTTCAGAGGCCAAGCTTCCAAACCTTGTGGCTGTCAGAGGGTTGCAGTTATTATCATAGAGAGGGTTGCAGGATCTTTCCAAGCCAGAAGGTGGGGCTTCGTGGTTCTGCGAGGATGCCAGAGCAGCAGCATAAGCACAGTATGGGTCAACCCGAGGGTCACAATGGGGATACCGCATATACAGACTAGACGGCGCCTTCTGAGCCAGATGGGGTACGCAGTAAGGATCTGTCTTAGGGTCGCAGCCGAGATGGGCGTAGGATGGGGCCGGTGCAGTAGCGGGCTTGTATCCGTAAGCAGCACGGAGGTGGTACTGGAGACACTCAACATCTTCTGCATCACAGATGCGCAACAACTCAGCTCTCTTCTCAGCTGACAGGAAGGGTTGCACCAGTGGAGAGTAGTAGTAGTAATTGGAACGTGGATCCTTCACCACAGGAGTGTGGAGGTAAGCTGGGGCTTTCACTGGAGCAGGGGCTTTCACTGGAGCAGGGGCTTTGACAGGAGCTGGGGCCGGAGCCAAGTAGGGGTAATATGAGTTTCCCTTTGAGTACATGCAATACGGGTCTCTGTAAGGGTCACAAGACTTGACTGGGGCAGGCGCTGGTGCCTCAGCCTTGGGCTTGGATCTGCTGGTGTACGAGGCCACGCAGTTTGGGTCATCAGACTCGGCACAAGACTTGTAGATGTCGCCTAGGTGCTGCAGGTACAACTTGTAGGAACTGCGTGACTCAGCCCGATTCTTGTTCTGCAAGTAAGCCAGATAGACACGATCCAGCTCTGCAACCTGAAAGTTGACAACGAATGATCTTGATTAAGTACTTGGATTATATAACCAACATAAAATACATAAGTAGCCTGAATCATACCCTAACTTTTTATAGTTTTAAATTTCTAGTAAGTATTTTCACGTGATGGCCAATAAGCGATAAATGGCCAATATTAAAGATTTTTGTATAAAAACAAATAAATGAAAAACAAATGATAAAATGAAAAAAAAATGGAAAAAAAAGTGAATATAGACATCCCAACATTATACTTTGCAGAATTAAAAATGGACATTATTAAATGATTTAATAGTTCAACTTTTAGTGAGCATTAGAAGATGGCAAAATGAACAATCTAAATGTAAAAATGCATGACGACCCATGGGCGTTTAAAAATCATTGGTTGTTACTGATAAATGAAAAAATATCGGCCAGTAAACAATATGGAAGGTACCGATTATATTGGGCATTCCTCAGATTAACCTATGCAAAAACTATGAACGCTTGTTGTAGATCCTGCAGGTGGACTGTGTTTTCCTGTTTAGTTCACAATATGCTGTACTCACTCCCTCTTGGTTCCCATTGTCAGTGAAGTATTTGTACCAGCTCCAGAAGTCAGAGTGCTGCTTGTACCAACTGATGTTTCTCCTGTTGCGGATTAGTCTCTTTGAGACTTCCTCAACACCTGCCTTTTCATCGCTTCCATCTGGCAGAAATATTATGTGTTAGTTAATTGTACATATCTAACATTCACACACAGATTATACTGTAGCTATACAACAGATATATGGATTGAATTTGAGACTCAATAAAGACTGACAGAACAAGCCATACTAACCGTCTCCTTTTAAACGCTGGGTCACAGGGCCAGCCAACAGAAGCTCTGATAAAGAAGAAGAGTAGAGAGAGAAAAAAATGAGGGGGTCCAAGTCTCAACCAGATGTTGCCTTTGTCAAAAGACAGAGTAGAAAATGCTTACAGACAGTAAAGACCCAATGAGCTGAGGGCAGCAGGATGCAGTTTTACAAGTTGTGTGGGGGAAGGGAAGTTGGTAATATACAGGGGTTTGTAGGAAATTAATCTTCAAACAGTGCACATCAGCACTTTGATGCCTGGCAGGGGGCTGCAGTAACTTGGCTCATACAAGCAAAAGCTATAAAATCTACAAAGGGAAGGAGCCTATATACCTACAGGTGAACCTAATTATCCTAGCATCAGAAAATGGCTGAACTTACACCTTTTCCATCTTATCTCTCTGAAGGTAACGTTCATCTCTGCTGGAATGGAGACGAGGGGATCACGGATGTGTAGTTTACCATGAGGTGATCTCAGTGTCTTATTTGATGTAGGTAAAGGAAATGTTACTCTTTCAGAGGATCAGCAAGTTTATTTTTATGAGCTTGTAAACTGCTGCCACATCTGGAAACCTGGTGCACTTAAGAGTTTTGCTGACAACCGTTAATCATTTTATCAGTTGCAGAGCAAAGAGCAAAGGACTCAGAAACCCGACACCCCCTCGTTTGATACAGGACTTTTTGGGGAATTTCAATCAGAAGATACAAAGTCATAAAGCTTCTAAAACAGATCTGGTATTTTATCATATAACTACTAAAAATAAGGATTTATACGTAATTTTTTTTTTTTTTTTTTTTTTACTATCAGGAAAACCACAGAACAGATTTTATTAACATGAAAAAATTATTCAGATATCTCACCTGGTAATAATAACGTTGCTAACAGCAACACATTGAAGATGGAAGATCGAGCCATTCTTAACCTTCCTGATTCCTTTGGATAAACAACATTAATTATAGCATTTATTTGCATTTTCATAAGCTTTCATATCCATACTTTAACATGATGAACCTCAATCAAGATGATTATGAAAGTTGTTATGAGAAAAAGCTTCCTTTTGCTCCTTGATATTTTATGATCTACATTTGAAAATTTGGAGATGGAGAATTTATCAAGTAGGAAAAGAAAACTTTTAAATTTTGCATTTAGACATAATTTGACAAATAATTTACTCTGTATGGTCGATTACCAGTTCATTATTTGTTGTTACATGTAACAAATGCCTGTATACAAAGAAAATGAAGTTTTTTTCCAGTGGGACCTGTGTGACATTCAAGGTAAGTTCAACAAACATTGCATTTACACATTCAAGCTCTTTACACTATCTCATCATATTCCTGTCAATGTCAGTATTTTTGCTGGCGCAGCTTTCAAGATGAACAGAAACAATACATTTGAAATGTTTTCTTATCAATATGTTCAATGCGTTTTCTTAATCGCATAATAAGTAAAAGGATTTTCTTATTAGAAGAATTTGGTGCATTCTGTTAGCATAGTAAAAATTGGAGCACGTCTGCATATTGTTAATGTACAATTGCTTTATAATCAGATATATAAGAGTCTGTGTCTTACCCGTGTTAGGATGTGGCGACGTGAACCGCTGAAGAGACAGCCGACTGGGCCTGGAAGTTCAGCTCCACAGCTGACTGACTGGAAGAGGAAGGTGAGTCAATCCCCTCGTGTACTAGTCTCAACACACCCCTGTACACCGACTGTGCCACCGTTAGAACCTGGCCACAATTTAAACCCAACCTTGATCATTAAAAACAAAAAAGGTGTATCCCATGGGGCCAAGAACACACTGCTTCCAACACTACCATTGGCTTTCTCTGGCCAAGCAAGTCAACCAATCAGATGTTGTAATTATAGACCGACACAGCAGGAGAGAAAAGAACATCAACTGTTTCTCATTTAGAAGGTTCTATTCCTAAACTAGATGCTTTCAAAATTGAGAATGCAAAGAAAGCATATTTGGTAACTTTACATTAGCTTTCAGTTACTAAATAATTTTATTTTATTTTTTATTTATGAGAACCAATAACAAATCTAAATTTGTTTTTGAGTATAATCAGGCTAATATGCTTGCAGTTTACATTTTGTCATTAGCAACTGGGAACGTCCTATACATGTCTTAACATTGTTGAGTATATGGAGGAGGACACTCCCATTAAGGTTTCATCAAGCAACGATTCTTGTTATCTTCAGCTAACAGAATAACAGACATTAAACAAATCTCTATATACTGAATATTGTCACAGACGAAATGCACTGAACCGTCAAGTGCAGCAAACTTTGTAAAACCCCTCATGGGGAATTTTTCATACGCACATCTGCCAAGCTCCAGCTCAATCCATCATCCCATAATTAACTGCACAGAATGACATTAAAAGTGATCTTTCACAATTAAAACCCTGTTTGTGATGCAGATTAAGAGTTAAAGGGATAGTTCACCCAAAAATTGAACATTTTGTCATCATTTACTCAACCTCACGACCACTTTTTGGGTGAACTATCCCTTTAAAGTATGCTCTTTTTTTAAATCATCTAACATGAATATAAACCGATTATCAAGCGAGTTCGGATATACACAAGCAGAAAAATATTTTCATGTCAATGTCAGAGCGTAAAACATCTGTGCTTTATGTTAACAGTGAATCGCACATGTAATTATGCACACTTACAGGTGTTCAGGAATGTGCAAAAACCTACAATCAGGGCTAGAAACAGATTTCAGCCTAGGGAAAAAAACGTTTATAATAATTCCAACTTTTGACTTGGAATGTCTGGGATTTTTTAAATGTGGAAACATCTGGAAAAGGGAAGACTTTGTATTGCACACAAGTTTATTAATGAACTGAAGAATTAACAAATGCTACATCACTCACTTAAATGCAAAACAATGAACATTTTATACAATGGAGAAAATCGTCCTTTTTCGTCCTCTTCATCACAGAATATCATCGTCATCAAATAGATCTTCAAAATCTGTGGAGAAAGAGAAGTGTTAAGGAGTAGCACAACACCGAAAAAAGATATGAATACAGTACTTTTAATTGTCAAATTAACCTGAATATGAAGAGCTTTTTTTTTTTTTTTACGTGTTTATCAAATAGTCTGCACAAATATCCATCTCTGACATGGTGTTCCTAAAATAAGGATATGAGCTCATTTTGGGATCTCTGGGTTATTTTCCGTGAAGCTTTCAAAAATAATAGCTTGCCTGATAAAAACGCCCCTGACTGACACGTGTTCAGCTACTTCAAGCGCTGCAGATGGATACAGGGGCCATAAGAGGGAAAACCTGCTGCGCTGGAGCCAATGAACCCCAATAAAAGCACTTTACATGGGCTCAGTTTCATACCTGCTTTACTCTTTAACTGCCTGCTTTTTTGGGTCATCCTGTGCCAAGCTGAAACTACCTTTACTATCAGCATATAGAGGAGGCGGAAACGTATAAAGAAAATTGTAGAGTATGCATGCTAAAGCACTTTGCAATATTCTGTTGCCAAGCAAACAAAAAAAAAACATACATACATATATACATCAGGGTTATTATCGTTAAGTAAGACTATTGAAAACATTTATAATTGAAATAAAATGAAATAAAATATAAATATTAGTTGAATATATAACATATACTCTCACACATGCATATATAGTCCATAAACACAAACACACTATACATGTGTGTGTGCACTGTGCATATATACAGGACTGTGCAAAAGTCTTAGGCATGTTAATACACCCCCCCCTTCCCCCTTCCCCCTTCCCCCCTTCCCCAAAAATGGTTTTAAGTCAGTTATTTATATCTTTTGCAGTAGTGTGTCAGTAGGAAATATCAGTTTACATTTCCAAACATTCTTTTTGCCATTAATTGTAATAATCCAGTGAGATTTGTGTATGCACAAGGAATCTGACAACAGCCTGTATGATCTCATCTCACCATCATCGAGTCCGTCTGTGATTACATGAAGAAACAGAAAAAACGGAGACAAACTAAATCCAGAAGAACTGCGGGAACGTCTCCGAGATGCTTGAAGAAACCTTCCTGCAAAGCTACAGGACTGTGAAAAGTACTGGCACTTGTGTTAAAATGCTGTAAAGTGAGAATGCTTTCAAAAATAACATCACAAATTGAATTTATTTTGGATTTAACTTCTATTAACTAATTCAAATCAATATATGGTGTAACGACCCTTTGCGTTTAAAACGGCTTTTGTCCAGGTACACTTGCGCATAGTTTTTCAGGTAGCTTTGCAGGAAGGTTTCTTCAAGCATCTTGGAGACGTTCCCGCTGTTCTTCTGGATTTAGTCTGTCTCAGTTTTTTCTGTTTCTTCATTTAATCCCAGACGGACTCGATGATGGTGAGATCAGATCATACAGGCTGTTGTCAGACTCCTTGTGCATACACAAATCTCACTGGATTATTACAATTAATGGCAAAAAGAATGTTTTATTAACATGCCTAAGACTTTTGCACAGTACTGTATTTATGAGGGTTTTCTGTTAATTGACAAAGTTGCAATAAAATAAAATATGAATATTATTTGAAAGACAAACTACACAGAAATTAGAAATGTTGCCTTGGCAAAAAGCTTAAATAAGTTTAAGTTGAAGCACTACAAGTATGACCTGGACATAAATAAAAACTAAACTTAAACTGAAAATAAATAAATAAATAAATAATATTTAAATCAATTTAAAAAAAACTAATAAAATGACAAAAGCACATAACGAAATTGCTCAAATTAACATGAAAACTAAAAATATAAAAATAAAAGCCAATTCAAAATGTCAATAAAACTTTAATCAAACTAACATAAAACGGATACACATACCACCTGATTTAACCCATAAATATCATAAACATAAAAAATTGAGCCATACTAAAGATCATATGGAGATACAAATAAAATTGTAAGCAGACAAAACACCTGATTTCAATGTAGAATTTAAAAATAGTCATTTCCAGGCCTGAAAAAAGTAAATAAATATTGAACATTTGTAGGTTTTGTACATAAAACAAAATCTTGCCCAGGAATTTCCATTAAAATAATTTCTAGTAATGACAAACCATTGGACATGTAAAATAAAGTAACTGATCAACGTATTCATTGTCAGATAATTGAGTAATAAATGGAGTTTGTGAGTCTCACCATTAAAAAAGTCTGAGTGTACAGCCTTCTCATTGGCGGCCAGATCCATCAGCAGTCCAGTGCTGCCCCCTGCCTGTCAACACACACACAGCACTACTACACACTGGCCTCACATTTACTCAATAATGTACTTTAAACGAACAAGGTCATACTTTTTAGAACAAATAATACTCCATAAACATCTACAAAACATGTATTGAATAAATACTAATGAGACAGTGGAAATTGGGGAAATTGGACTTATGTACTAGCTGGAAGAAAGATTGGCTACACATAATAGCTACGTTACGCTGTGGTTTATACAGATTTAAATGAAATGACACATAAATCTGTTCGATCACATATATTTGAGTTTTTTTTAGCGTATGTAAACTTAAAGATACACGTCTTATCATAGAATTTCGTACTGAGAACCATGTGTAAACACCAACCTCATCCAGGTCCACATACGGTCCAGCTCCCTCGGGGAACATTTCATCAACTGCTGGCTTCATAACTTCAGCGCGAGTATTTAAAAAAACAAAACAGCGATGAATAAATGTTAAAATGGTGTGTTTTTCAGCTCGCTGTCAAATTCACCAAAAACAACCCGTTCGTTGTGTCCCTCTGTTTCCGGTGGTGTTTCGATTCGCGATGTCCGATTCGTGAATGAATCTTTCTTTTGAGTCGGATCTTTTTTAATAACCTGTTTCAAAAGTCGATTTGAATGATTTCTTCACACAAAACGTTTTCAATACATGTGCATGAATGCAAACTGTATTTCTAATTGACTGGCATAATTATATATTTTTTTAAATAGCTTAATTATGGCCCCAAGTACACATGACAATAAAAATCTTATTAATACACTACCTAATCGAAAATAAATAGCATTATAATAAAAAATCAACAGCCATATGAGGCTACATGTGGTTTTACATGACTAGCAATATTTCATCTAGAGCATGAAATATGCCAGTCGCTAGGGTCCACATGATGCCGTAAAACGCATCGAACCACTTCTTTAAAACGAACGGTTCAAAGGAATCGATTCGTGGATTTTTTAATATTTTTTTTTAGGCTTCATATTACTAGTTGTGTTACATCAAAATGTAACCGGCTGGAAAACGGGTCCTACTGGCTCGGTTGGAGAACTGGTCCCCACAGTTTATTGTAGACTTTGTAGTGTTTAAAAAAAGGTATTAAAATAGTTTCTGTAAATCGGGATGACACTTTTGTTTTATTTCTTACATTTCCTATAGGCCTATATGATATGCAAAATACATCACAATCATGCACTCTGAAGCTGTTAATGAAACATTACAATGAAACGGTGAATCCTAAATATGCCTTTTTATTAATAGTAATGGCACAAGTTTCATCATTATAAGGCTATACGTGTTTTTAGTAATATTTCAATAACCATCTTTAGTTTCTAGTGACAGAAACTAAACTATGATTGATAAACAAATGACATCCACTTAGTGCTCATGTTACTCTGCCACTTCATATCCCAGCGTGTCTCCCAGATGCTGATGGGCGAAGAATGTTCTGGCCATGTCATTGATCTGCTCGTAGGCTCCAATGCTGCGGAAGTATTCCACATAGTTCCAGAAATCTGAGGTGGAATATGACCAGTAGGGCACAGCCGGGGGGTTTTCATAGGGTACTATGTGAGAGAAAGAAAAATAGAGCTTGTGTATTTCTGCTGAATTCTTGCATTCCAGAATTCCTGATGATGTGTAACTGCAGAAGTTATGTCTAAATGTGCCTCTTTGTGTCCTCAGACTGGCAAACACGACAATACACTTAATATAGTGAATATATAATTATAAAACAGCATCAACATTTCATACAATCCAATTATGTGTTCAAACAAAAGCTTCATTGTGCATTTTTTAAATGCTACTATTAATACATACTGGCTAAAAGTGTGTAAACAAAATGATAAATAGTCTGTTTACCCCCTTCAGGAATGAATCTGGCACCTGTGGAAGGAGAAAGTAGAGGAAGTGTGAATGAAATCCCTTACAAAGAGCTGATTCAGGCATAGAGAACTGAGGATCTCCTGAGGGATTCAAGAAATGTGTGCATTTCCTCCTCAAATATTATTCCTAACTATGCCCACACTTGTCCTGGTGAACACATGCAGCTCAAGTCTTTAGTGCTTTTAATATTAACATGGTATTGCATTGTTTTCCTTTAAACATGTATTCCAGTTTGCTTATTTGACAAATAGCAAGTGTATGTCTAATAAAATCGGTCTTTTTTCATTCTCATATTCTGAAAATCATGAAGTAGTGTTCAAAGCAAATATCTAGCCTACAATGTCCAGAGATAGTTATATGAGGAATATACACTACTTACTGCTGAGATTATTAGCAAGAAAACACAGCAAGAAAACCCAAAAAAGCACACTCCACTTCATCTTTCCCTGAAAAAAAAAACTTTTACTAATTACAATTAAGGTTAAAATATAACATTGAAAAATAGGTAAACTTTTGCTATACTGCATTCACGCATTCCTCATAATTGGGTTGGAAATAAACAGCATTACCTCCTTTGCTGCACTGATTGCACGAGGTCCGGCAGTTTCTGCGAGCTAAAAGATTTTGTGCTTCCCAGGTTCTGCACGGACTGGACCCTGAGTTCAGGAAAGTTTTGTCCCCTCCCAAACTAGATCTACATCATTGAAACCACCCTAAGACCGTCTATGATATGCATTTCAAATCAAATAGGTTTATGCATCATTCCATATAAAAAAAATTAAAAAAAACGTTAGATTCCAAGAACATAATTCAGTTTTTAATTAATTAATATTCCAATAGAAATCTAAACACCAAGCATTCCAAAAGGCATAGAAAATACACTTTTGAGGACCAATGAACATGTGCAGAACAGACAGGACTTTAGTATATTCACAAAATAAACACCTGTTTATTAAAATCATTAATGACATGCAAAACTGGAAACTTCATTGGCAAAAGGTTATGCTTTTATTTATTTTTCAAGAGGTGCAAAAATATGTATAGAGCAATATATAGCATTCTGGGTTCAGCAGTTTTATGCAACAGGAGTAGTTTTATAATGATAATTTAAGTCGTTTTCATTCATAATAGAGATAGTGAAGGCACAAACTTTTCTGAACCAAAATGATATATTTCAGTTTTCACTGTTTAAAAAGGACCATCGCATCCTTGCTGATCTGTGGGTATCATTTTGCTCACGTCGATGTTGTCACGTGAGAAGATCTCTTTGGCGTGGTAGACGGCCTCTGCGGGCAGAATGCGTGAGCGTGAGAGGATCCAGGCATAGTCCACGTGAAACAGCCTGAGAACATCAGTGCACGAATAAACAAGAGAAATGCTGTTGTAGTCGGTGGACAGGATCCAGTATGGGGCGTAGGGTGTGACTGAAAAAGAATTTCACAGAAAGTGAATTTTACAAAATGAGCAATTCACACTTGAAAACAATAAGAGATTCTAATGTTCTAGATTTGAAAACATTGATAGACTTACAGTAGGAGAAACTGACTCCAAGCTTTGCTGGCTCCCTCATGTCCTGAACGACTGCTGTGCCCTCTGCTTTTCTTATTTTTCCTTTGCTGTTTTATATAAATACATGGATAAATGATTGTGACGAAAACTTTATTTAGAAGTCAAAAGACTTGATTTAGTCAGTAAATTACTCACTATGTCTGAACATTGAGAACTTCGATGGTGTTGTCAGGTCTTAGCGAGTAGTTTGCCTCAATGCACTTGCCTTTCTCAAAGGATGCTGGGAGCTTTTCGATCTCATACCACTTTCCAAGGTACTTGAAATGAAAGGTAGAGCTCATATAAGCAGACAGTACAATGTTAAGAACACAAGTACACTCAAAAATAAAAATTCAGTAATTTTTTCACCCTCATGTCATTCCAAACCAAACAAAAGAAGAGCATTCGGATTTGGAAGTACAAGAGGATGAGTAAAAAATGAAAGTTTTGGGGGGTGAACTATATATTTAAAATTCTATATGTTTATATGAAGAGTTCAGATGCAAAAGCCTCTAAATGCCATTTGAAATTTTCTCATAGAATGATCATTTTTATCAACCTCGTATATTTAAGTTCAGTAATTTCACTTAAATGACAATTAATAGGTAATCTTTATTGCCATTTAAGTGAAAATATTGAATTTAAATATACGAACTTGATAAAAATGATCATTCTATGAGAAAATTTCAGATGGCATTTAGAGGCTTTTGCATCTGAACTCTTCATATATTCCTACCTTGTTTATTTCAAAGTTTGGCTGTACCATTGGTGTTGGGCAGGGGCCCCAACGAAAAGTCTGAGCAGAAGCCAAGGGAAGCAGAAGAGGTATGAGCAACACAATCATGGCCTTCATCATGTCAAGAACTGCTGTCTCAGCTGTGACGAGAAAGTTATGGAGTCATGAGCTCAAGTGCATCATGTTGTGACATTGACAGTGTTAAAGGGATATTTGTATGAATTCTGCACAATGGCTTGTTATAGAAAATGCATAACGTACGTGCTATTGTCTAATTCCAGTAAGGGCTGGTGAGCCAATAGGCCTATTGCCTAATCCTAGTCACCCTACCATCATAATGCTATCTCACGACCAATTCGTACGAATTAGAATTCGTACGAGTGATAAAAAGGTGGCTAATTCGTACGACCTCACTCGTACGAATTTGTACGATTTGTCTAAACCCACGTGATGGGTAGGTTTAGGGGCGGGGTCAGGGGTAGGTCATTCGTATGAATTCATACGAATTGGGCAATTCGTAAAATATGTACGATTTGGCAAAAATCGTACTAGTTCGTACGAGTGAGGTATGAATTCGTACGAATTAGCCACCTCGTAGAATTCGTACGAATCGCCGTGAGATCAGGCTGAGCTAGCCTATGTGTACCGGTGGGTCATAGATGTTGTAGGCTATAGGTATAACACTGGTAAACACTGTAAAAACAACTTGCATTTGGGAGAGAAAAAAAAAGAAAAGAAAAAAACTCGCTTATCGTTAATTGTTTCTCCCGGTGTCTCTCGCGTTTTTAAATTGGCGTTTCAAGTTAACAGAAATTCTTTTAAAGTCGCACCTGGAGATTTCGCTGCTCTACGTCTCACGTTTCTCCGTGTGAACCTGAGAAATGTAGCATGTGGAGATTTTTAGACGCCTTTTGTTTTGAATGGCATGTTTTTTTTTTCTAAAGCTGTCAAACCTGCTGGACCCGTTTGCAAAAACACAAATCAGTGGCGTACACGTGCACTATGTAATGTTATAGAACTCTGTGGTTACGAATTTTTTTGAATAGCTATCACATATTGATTAAATTACTGAGGAATATAGGCCTGTATATACATTTTACTGTAATGTTTTTGTTAAACAGGCTACATTAAATCATATAAATGAAGTTTGTTGGATAAAATCAATACTGTTTATTTTTTTATATATTTTTTTTTTATGAAGGTGGTAGCCCTACAATTCCTTACCAAACACAGGTTCACAATACACAGAACACAATACAAGTATAGACAGAAAATAATAAAATGTAAAGAATTATGATAACATATCATGATATAAATATTTAAAAAATCACAAAAGATATCACAAAACAGGCATAATAACAATGCAAAGTAAATGGATACCTGTCTCAGAGAAAGATGTTGTTGGTCACAGAGCTGAAGGTGTTGAGTGTGCGCTGGAACACTAACAATGTGCTGATAAGAGAGGAGGAGACACTCATAATAGACTGAGATTGTGTTGTAACAAGAAGCAGCTGATTATGTAAATAGATATCATGGGAGTAGTAGTGCAGAGACAATGTGTGTGCTGTTTGTGTCTCTTTATTTGTCATTTTTACATAAACCTTTCCTATTCAAACAATGACAGAATGGTTTAGTAATGTGGATCAGGTGACCTTATTTATCAAGGTAATTTTCAGCAGTTTCATTCCCTTATTCGTTCATCAAACTGACAATCAGACTTTCCCAAGGGCTGTGACATTAAATTATGTAATTCTTGAGTCCTCCACTGCTCGTGATGAACAAATGGCAGCATAACCTGTTTTAGAGTGATATAACCATGGTAGGCTTAAGTATTATTACAAAACAAATATTACTAATAATGTTATATAAGTAGTAAACGTATATTATATCTCAGTATAGCTTCACCACATTTTTTGGTTTAATGTCCACTTGGTGATGTAAATGCCACTGCTGGTTAATTGCTTGATCAAAATCAATAGCAAATTTACAAAAGGTGTTTTCACAAAACCTTGTGTTAAAATCTTGTTAAACCCTATAGGTTTTAACCCCGGGTTAACAATAATAAATCTCCCTGACGGCCACAAATTATACAATATCAAAAGATTTTTGGATAGTGAGCGAAATTAGTTTTTTGCTGGGTACGATGTCTGGTAAAGGCCAAGATTTTTGCAATCTCTAAGCATACACTTAAAAATAAAGGTTCTTTATTGGCATCTATGGTGAAGAACATTTTCATTCACTAAATCTTTCCATTCTACTAAAGGATCTTTATTGTGGTTCTTTAGATTATTAGAATGTTCATCACACAGAAAAAAAGGGTTCTTTGGAGAACCCAAAATGGTTCTTCTATACATTGCTGTGAAAACCCCTTTTCGGAACCGTTATTTTTAAAAGTTTAGCAACTAAAATCTGTTGAAAGGGTCCAGTAGGAAATAAAGACCATTCCACATCGACCATCAACATTTATGAAGGTTTACCTGAAATAATAGATGAATAATTAACCTAACAATATTTGAAATCTAATATTCAGAATGGCTGATGAGATACCTTCACAAGGCAGATTTAGATACCGAAATGAATTAAATTACCTGTAAAATTACTCTTAAGCCCAGTATAATGGAGAAAAAAGAGAAAAGCTTTTTGTCTTGGAATTGTAATTAAATAAAAATATGCCATTTCAAAAGAACTTGATTAAAAATTGAAGTAGGCCTACAATTAATTCTGTGCTTCTCCTTGAATGCACCAGTGGTCCATTCATGTGCCTGCTGTGTCTCTTTGGCTCCACCTAATGGTTACAGCTGTTTTTTCCCTATGGTTTTTTCTACTTCATTTTTTTTTGGTTCAACTTCAAACACCGGAAAGAATTCAGACAGGAGGATATGACGTCACCGACCAATCCCCTTGAAGACTTCGAAAATGGCCGTCAAAGCAAAGAGATTTTAATCTACTGTCGAAATAACGTGAGACCCGAATTTTTTATTAAAAAATCGAATTCAACTTTATATTTAATAATCACACAATTTAAATAATTATTGCACGTCTCTGTGTTGTGTTTGTAATACATAGACCGAACCTGTGAATTGCGGCTCGCGCTCTACCGGATCGAGCATTTTCGAAATAAGAGCCCTTTGTTTTGCATGTTAAAATTACAATCATTCGTGTCTGCATTTATCCCGTAACTAATGCATTTAGCTATTTTTAATGCATATTTACAACTACAATTATTGGGTGCATTCTAATATTATGAGTAGTGTTTTAACAATGATAGTTTGTCATCAAGCTTGTTATTTCAGCCAACTTTTGAGTTATGGGCGGGAACTTTTATTTTCCCTTACTGATGATGTCAAGTCTGAACAATCGCAAATTTTATTTAGCGTTATGGGTTATTTTATATATGCACCTGTTCTTTAATTTTTTCATGCACGTGTGTTTCATTTAAACAGGTTTCTTGGGTGTGGTTTAAACCATCATAAATTTACGTGAGGTAAGTGAATTATTTTGCTTACAAAACGATTACATATAAAATTGCATCATAGGTATAGGTCTCTAGTTCACCTAAAATTATATAATCATTTATTCATCCTCATGTTTGTTCCAAACATTTATTATGTGGCATAATTCACCACTTTTATTATATGGAAAAAAAGATGCAATGCAAGTGAATAATGACAGACTTTCTCTTTAAGGAGTTTAATAGTGGCTGATATTATAAGATGCTCTTGACATTGCAGGTTGGCAGTCTTACACGTCATGCCACATATCACTCACAGTGAGTTTCTTCTGGAGCAGCTTAAGAGGCAACGTGAGAGAAGCTTTCTGTGTGACTGCACAGTAGCAATAGGACAGGCTCAATATCAAGCCCATCACAATGTTCTGGCAGCCTTTAGTGAGTATTTCTCCACACAGTCTATTGATGCTGGAAGAGAGGATGCCACCATAACTTTGGACCCAGAGTCAGTGAGCAGTGCTGTGTTTGAAAAACTACTGACATATATTTACACCGGGGAATTGAATATGGACGGGTGAGTTCATGGGTATCTAATTCTTCATCTATATAGTCTTCCTACTGACATAGAAAACCTGACATTTATATATATATGTAATATATTTTAGCATAATTTTAAGGTCTCAGAAAATAATATATCATTTTGGGCTAAATATTATGTCAGCTAAATCTTTACCTCTGTACATTAAAACTATATATATATATATATATAGTTAGCCAATTAAATATTTTATAGCAGAGTAAAATAAAATAAAAATCATATTCATTACTGACTTTTTTTTTTTTTACTTTTTAAATGTTATATATATATATATATAGTGCTGGCCATCCAACATAAAAGTTTGTGTTTACATAATATGTGTGTGTGTACTGTGTATAATTATTTTGTATATATAAATACACGCATATGCATGTAATGTATATATTTAAGAGAAATGTGTTATTTATATATAAAATATTTATATATAATATAAATTATGTATAAATATATATACAGTATATACATGCAGATCTTTCTTAATTATATACATGCATATGTGTGTATATATACAAAATAATTATACACAATACACACATATATATTATGTAAACACAAACTTTTATTTTAATTGTTGCCCAGCACTAATATATATATATTAGAGAGAAAGATTGCATATTTGTTGTCCTTTGTTGTCTACAGAGAAGAAATTGAAAGTGTTCAGAAAGCTGCATCTTATCTTGGTATGCCTGAGGTTGTGGCTCGCTGTACCCTATCCCAAGATGATCTCAAAACTGGTGGCTCGCCCACTAGACAAATGCAGTATGAAGATCCACATTCCCCCCTGAGCCCAGATGACTACGAACCTTTAGAGCCGATCTCACAGGTGGAGGAACGGATGTGGTTAAGGGAAGGGAAAGAAGATGGGTCTCAGGATGATCCCGCCTCTACAGATGAAGCCCAGTCGTCCAGCGAACAAACTCCCCAGAGAAGCGGCAAGAGAGGGAGGAAACCCAAAACCAGGTTGTATGAGGATGATGTTGAGAGGGAGGCCATCGCTGCTCAAAGAGGCAGAGGAAGAGGCCGGGGGAGACCGAGAGGTCGCCCACGGGTGAGGCCGTTGAGTTTCGATTCAACTGATCAATCACCAGCACAGCAAAGCATGAATCCAAATAGCAGCTCTGTAGGGAGAGGATCCGGAAGACCGAGAGGTCGCCCGCGGATTAGGCCTTTGACCACTGATAGAGATGATTCTGGTAACGCTGAAGACGATTCTGTAGCAAATAAAGATCAAGAAGGGGAGAACTCTACCCGCAAAAGAGGACGTCCACGAATTAGACCCCTACCATCTGAAGCAGAAGGAGATGAAGAACAAGGAGACACCCAAGAAACAGAGGTTGTTGAAGACGATGCTGTGAATGCTGGTGAGGAAGATGACGGTAAGGAAAAGACTGATACAGAGAACCCTGGTGAAGCTGCGGCTTCCAAACGAGGGAGAGGAAGACCACGGACTAAGCCGTTATCCACTGAGAACCAAACTACAAATGCTGAGACCGCAACTACAAACACAGAAGACGGTTCAGAAACTGCAAAAACAAAAGAGAACGAAGGGACCGGTCGTAAAAGAGGAAGACCTCGTTCTAAGCCCCTTTCTTCTGAGGCACCCGAATCTTCAAATCCTATAGAGAACAGTGGAGAAGATGCTGGTGAAGAAGCAAACCAAGACTTTGAGAAACACACCGAAGAAGGCTCATCTCAAGGCACAGAAGATTCAGAGTCAAGTGCTGCGAAGAAAATCCGCGCCAGCACCAGAAAGAGAAGCTTGAGTAGAAAGCTGAAAGAAAGCCAAGCTAGTAACGACGAAGATGATGACGACGAAGAGGATGACGAATTTGGCAATGACAACGAGGACTGGGCAGGAGAGGAGGAAGTGAAACCTTTGCAGGACAAACACAGGCCTATTTGTAACATCTGCGGAAACCTCTTCTCTGAGATGAGCAGTCTGCGCAGACACATGCGCATACACAAGGGCCTCAAACCCTATCAGTGCCAGCTCTGTACCCGCTCCTTCAGACAGGGAAACCAGCTGAAGACCCATATGCGCATACACACAGGTACACCTCTCACATGAAGTTGTTACACTGCATTAATACACTAAATCTCTTGGATTAATCCATAGTATTGATGACAAAAAAATGTCAAATATAAAAAGTATAATTTTTGGTGATCAATACATGATACTATTCAAAAGTTTGGGGTCGGTAAGATTTTTTGACTCTCTTATGCTCACTAAGCCTGCATGTTTTGATAAAAAATACTGTAAAAACAGTAATATTGTGAATTACAATATCTTAATTTTCAGCATCATTGCTCCAGTCTTCAGTGTCACATGATCCTTCAGAAATCATTCTAATATGCTGATTTGGTGCTCAAGAAACCGTTCTTATCATCAATGTTGAAAACAGTTGCTTAGTATTTTTGTGGAATCCTTGATGATTTTTTGGGATATTATAATTGTATTTACTGTTACATTTGATCATTTTAATGCATCCATGCTGAAGAGAATTTTCTTCCAAATAAAACAAATCTTACTGACCCCAAACTTTTGAACTGCAGTGTCTGTGTCATAATTTTGTTTGTAGGTTTATGTGTTGTGATGCATGTTCTGTGCTGTTTTCAGGAGAGAAGCCCTTCAATTGTACGTCCTGCGACGCACGTTTTGCTCAGAAGTGTCAGCTGGTCTATCATTGCCGCATGCATCACGGAGAAGAAAAGCCACATAAGTGTGATTTCTGTGGAGCGGCTTTTGCCACATCTAGCAATTTAAAAATTCACATAAGGTATTCATGAGAACAATTCCAGTTCATTTTCATTGATACAATTACACTTAAACATGATTGTGAGTGAGTCGTAGTGTTGTAAAGTAAAAGTTTACGTAAATCAAAACTAAAACTAGACTAAATGTTACAATGATAAAATATTCACAATGAATGTTTTATTGTTTTATCTGGTTAAATACATTTTTGGACACTAAAACGTAAAAATAATTATTTCCAATAATGGTCGATAAGTTTCCATCAACTTCTCTTTCTTACCCGTTTGCTCTCAGAAAGCACAGTGGTGAGAAGCCGTATGAATGTGGAGAATGTGGGAAGCGCTTCACACAGGCCAGCACTCTAATGTACCACAAGCGACGACACACGGGAGAGAAACCGTACATCTGCGACACCTGTGGCATGGCCTTCGCTGTGTCCAGCTCTCTCATCGCTCACACCAGGAAACACACCGGTGGGTTTATAATGCATTCATAAAAGCTGTCAGCATTTTCTGGAGTGATTTGCTAACATGTAGACGCCACTTGGAGTCTATTTAATAAATTACTTTTTTTAATCAATGCTCTCCATTTTTAGGTGTGACTCCATATATATGCTTGGATTGCGGCAAACCTTGCTTAACCGCTGGTGAACTTCGAAAACATATGGACATCCACAACGGTAAATTTAACAAGTTGGGCGTTTTCAGAATGGAAACCTTGTATTTCCAAATATGGATTTATTTAGGTCCTTTTTGCCTTTAGGCTCGAGAAAAGTGAGGTGTAACCTGTGTGGGAACATGTTTTCAGACATATATAGCTTGAAGAAGCACAGCATTTTGAAGCATAATGGTGTGTTTATTTCTTGTTTAATTATATATTATTGCTCAATTGATCTGTCCATTCATCTAAATGTCTATTTTAAAACATACTTTTCAGTTCTTCCTGAACAAGAGCAGACTCAGACTGTGAAATCCGACCCGACGCAGTGTCCTCTCAACATCCCCATCGACCACCAGGGCCTGATTGCACGGGTGCGCTCTGCCCTTGTCGATTCCCAAGACCATGAAATTCAGATGGAGTCCCAGTTGCCAATTTTGCCCCCCGAAGCCCAGCTCATCATCCAACAGTCGGCAGAGCCGCAGATGATCATACAGCACGCAGACGGCTCAGAGCCCTCCATGATCTTCCAGCACGCGGACTCATCCGAGGCGCCGGTTCTCATCCAACATGGAGAATCTGGCGAGCAAGTCAGCTACGTTGTGGAACAGTACGAAATCCCAGCGACTGCTGAGATGGAGCACACGCAGATTGTCATCGTTCAGACCATTGATTAAAATACCAGGTTTTACTTCCATTTTAAGTGTATTTTCTCCATGAAGTGAAGACTGAAGGTAGGATCAGTCAGGCCAGTGCGAAAGCAATTTCTGATTGTTTTCTAATCATCTGAATTACAAACTCTTAGCAGATATCAGTTATACAAAGCTATTGTGTGAGCGTGTGAGGCTTCCCTCTCTTTTTCCCTTATTAAAGTCTGCAGAATCTGGATCATTAAAGGCATATTTTCTGAAATGAAGGGAAGGCCAAACGTAGGTTTAGCTGTAATATAAAATGCTGTGCTTAGAAAAGGCATTTTGGTTCATATGTTTAAAAAAAAAGATTTTTCTATTTAATTGAAAGGACAAGTGCGGCTATACATTACAACTGACTTGGTCATTCTGATGTTTTTGAACTATGCGTTTGTCTTTTAGAAGTATGAAATGTAAATACCTAAAATGTTATATTACCCAGTCTCTGAAACATTTCATATATTATGTGAAATAATCCTCTAACAAACTGGGCAGCTTTTATAATAAATCATCTCACGTCTGAATATGTGTTGTGGTTGATATATATTTTTGAGTAATGCATTCATGAAATTCATTGGTAAAGACCACAGGGAAACACTTTAGTTTAGGGTCCAATTCTCAGTATTAATTAGTTGCTTATTAGCATGCATATTACTAGGATATTTGCTGTTTATTAGTATTTATAAAGCACATATTAATAGCTTATTCGGCATGACCATATTCTACATTCCTTAATCCTACCCAATAACTAAACTTAACAACTACCTTACTAACTATTAATAAGCAGTAATTAGGAGTTTATTGAGGCAAAAGTCATAGTTAATAGTGAGAATTGGACCCTAAACTAAAGTGTAACCGACCACAGACATATTTTCAATATTTCAATATTACTTCCACTGTTTCTATGTAAGGTTGATTCTTTAACTAGTGGAAATTTTCTGTCCCCTAGGATGATTTTAAAGAGAAAAAAGACAAAATTTACAAAAACATTCTAGTTATATCTTTTTATTGTGTCTCTTTATTTACATTTGATTTTAAATTTAAAAACTCTTACGTTTACAAGACTTTTACTATATTTTAGCTTTTTATTCGATGCCATTACCTAACAGCATTTGTGAATTTTTATTTAGAAGCAGTCCTTTTTTTATTTATATATATGCTAATATAATTTACAGGTGGATAACATTTTTATTATAGGACCATTTGAGCATTGTCCTTTTTTTTGTAGATCATTCATATATTTTGAATAGGCCTACTTGTTTGTGTAAATGCATTCATGAAGAAGATAATCAGTGACCAAAGATTGAATAGGCATATTTCACTTATTCTCAGTGACTTAAAACATTTGCCCCCGGTTTCACAGACAACCAGAGCCATTGTTTTTTTCTAAGGCAATTTTATTAAAGCTACTTAGATGTCCTAATTAAACTTTAAAAAAAGGCCCAATCCTGGCTTATTCTAAGCCCTGTCTGTGAAGCTTTTTTGTTTCTTTTATATAATGAATAGAGAGCAGTCATCTAAACGCAGACGACCTGAAGATGTCGCTCTTGCGCAGGCGCAATCCATGTTGGCATAGCAACTTCAAAGTTAGCCTCTCTCAGAGCGTTAAGCATGGTGGACATTATGAATGATCGATATTTAACTGTATGTGCTGAAGATCAGCAGCCCCCAAATATGTGTGTTTTGAAAGTTTTGGAAGACAGCAGGTTGGTTTGAAAAGTAAATTATAAAGTTATTTCTCATTTTGGCGGTTTCATGTTCATTTATGTTGTTGGTGTTTCTATTCAGCGATGGCTCACTCAAACTAACAGGTAATGATCAACTGAAGAATGGAGACAGACTGACAGATGACGATGTGCTGGTCTTGTCAAAAACACTCGTGGGAAATTCAGCTATAAAGGGTAAATATTAACTCGTCCTACCCAGAACAGTTTTCAGGTTAGACATGCAAATCATAAACCACTGCAAATATTAGAAAGTGTATTGTAACCCATACCTGGTCATTTGTCTGGTGCCGTGCGTCATGTCACCAAATCAATCACAAGAATACAATATTTTTGATTTAAAATGATTTCATGATGAACTGAAAGTAATCTTCATTGCAGGTTTAGATCTCAGATACAACTGTATCACAGATAAAGGAGCTGTTTATGTTGCACACCTCATTCAGGTATGTTAAATCATCAGTTTTCCTAAAGTTTTTCCAATTTTCAACCTAACTGAAAACTTGAGAACCTTAAAGAAATGTTGTCATTTTAACAGGAGAGTAAGTCCCTTCAATCTCTTGATCTGATGTGTAATAACATTGAGGCAGATGGTACAGAAGTGATAGCAAAAAGTTTGCATGTAAGTGTGGCTAATTTGGATTTACAATTAATGTTAAAATGTAACATTTATTTATGCATTAATTATAGATTTAAAATTAATGCCAATGATATGATCAGTAAGTCATGGCAAAATACTGTACACTGTAAAAAAAAAAAAAATCTGTTAAATTTACGGTAAAATACCGGCAGCTGTGGTTGCCAGAACTTTACCGTCAAAAATACGGTAGCAACATTTTAGATTTTACAGACTTTACTTAAATTTACAGTAATAAACCGTATTTAATTATATGATATAATGTTAATTTATTGACCTATTGATGTATTTATTTCTGTTCTGTACCATAGTAACACACTGACAACCACCAATCACAGTGGAGATAAAAAGTCACATGATGAATTAAAGATCATCACAAGCAGCTCTTTCACAAGAAAGTTAATAATAATTTATAGAAGCTGCACAGTGTCATTCATACAAACACTAAACACCATCATGGTAACACACCTGAAATTTTAGAAATGCAATAAGCATTAATTTAACAACATTAAATGTAACATAAAACCCTAATGTACATAACTGATTAGAAAAAACTAAGAAAACTATGAAGAAACAGTTATTTCAACAAAAATACATCAAATGTGAAGTGTCACGCAGGGAATTGTGGGAATGTCAATTTACGCTTTTTCACTGTAAATTATACAATGACTTGTTCTTTTTCACTTCCAAAAACTGTAAATTTAACAGTATTTTACAGTAAAATTACATTAAATGTACCGTTAGATCTATCACAGTTGTTTACCGTATAAAGTAAGGAAACTTTCTCTTAACCATTTAACAGTTTTTCACTGTAGCATTTTTACAGTCTTTGACCGTTAGAAATCACGATAATTTTTTACAGTGTATGTTTTTACATTTCTTTAACTTGTCAGAATATTTTTTTTTATAAGTTATATGAGATAAGTTATATGAGATTCAACTCATTTCTTCAGTCAGTTTAATATAATTTAATTGAAATTACTTTTTAAAAAAGTAATTTAAAGCAGCAAATGAACTTAAGTTTTTAAGTTGAAAGTTAATTTTTTTCTGTTAATTTTACAGACAAATAAACGTTTGAAGACACTCAGAATGACGGGAAATAAGATTGGAAATAAAGGTGGCATGCAACTGGCTGCTATGTTGCAGATTAATGCCACTTTAGAAGAAGTAGATGTCTCAGACTGTGATCTGGTAAATTTCCCGAACACAAATATAATCACAAAATAAATGTCATTTGCATTTAAAGTATTGTGCTTGTTTTCTAGGCTACACAAAATGTAATAGCATTTGCCATCGTCCTGAAGAACAACAAGGGAATCCGTGCCATTAATGTTAGTCGACCTCTTATTTTCAGTCTTCAGGTATGTTTTCAGGAAAATTGTGCTTCAATATACTCATTTTATGATTAATATATCTGGTAAAAGTCTTTTTTTTTATTGGTTAAAGTGATCTTAACTTAATTGACAGGAGGAAACAACAGTCCATATGGCACAGATGCTGGTGGTGAATAAGACACTGAGGGAGCTGCACATGGGAAAGCATGGGATGACTGATACTGGTGTAGAGAGGCTGTGTGAAGCTCTGAAGTTAAACACCTCTCTATGCTACTTGGATCTTCGCTGGTATACACTCATGCACATAATTATCTAATTCATGATCTTAAAGGCATAGCTTTAAAAAAAAAAATTATGTCACTGTTTTCTCACTCTCATGTTTTCAAAATCTGTATGACTTATTTTTTTCTGCCAATAGCAAAGGTTTTAATAGTTATAATAGTAGCTGTTTTTTATTTTATTTTAAAGTGACCAGGGCTATCGAGCAAAACTTTTAAGTGAAAAACGACAAAATTGTCTGGAATTGTATGATTCTTCAATGATGTTTTCTTACTGTCGTTGGATGGCAGAGAACAACTCATTTTGTGCTTCACCGAAAAAAAACATTTCTGCTTCTTTCTTTGTTTAACAGTAACAGAATTACACGGGATGGAGCTAAATGCTTATCGGAGGTTTTGAAACAAAGTCGCTCTTTGGAGATTCTAGATCTTTCTTCCAATCGCATTGAGGATGATGGTGCGGTGTATCTAAGTGAAGCTGTCAAGCTGCCACACAGCAAACTCAAAGCGTAAGTGTCCTCCTATTTATCAAACTATGCTAACGACACTATTTCCATTCTTCATGCTGTCCAACTTATCTGGTATCGTTTTTGCCTCCTAGATTGTCTGTTACCAGCAACAACATTGGAAAAAAAGGTATTTTGTCCCTCAACAAGGCAATGAGTGTGAATTCCTGTCTCACACACATTTACATATGGGGGAACAAACTTGAGGAGCCAGTTTGCATGGTGAGATTCCATAGATTTTCCCATTATGATATACAGTGTTCAACATTCAAATGTCTTGATGTTCTCTCTGCCTGTAAAATCAGGCTTTCTCGCGGCTGATAAACAGCGGGCGGCTGTTGGAGGAACACACAGATGTTTCTCCCTATGAGGTGGATGGTCATGTTTTCTTGGCAGAAGTGTCTCATGGTTTATGCAGACATTACTATTGGAGATCCAGATATGGGGATGGAGACTCGAGTAATTCAGCACGGGCCCTGATGGCGTCAGATTCATTGGCTCTGCAGATCTACCCAGACTCACATTCATGAAACAATTCACGATTTCTGGGTTTGTCCGAAAGTATGTGTTGCTGCTTCAGAGTAAGACACATTTAGATTGAACTTAAAGGGATAGTTCACCCCAAAATGAAAATTTTGTCATCATTTACTCACCCTCATGTTGTTACAAACCTTTATGAGTTTCTTTCTTCTGTTGAACACAAAAGAAGATATTTTAAAGAGTGTCGGTAAGCAGACAGTTGACGTTAGCCATTGACTTCCATAGAATTTTTTTTCCTACTATGGAAGTCAATGGGTGCTGTCAACTGTTCGATTACCAGCATTCTTTAAAATATCTTCTTTTGTGTTCAACAAACAGGTTGACAAAATTTTCATTTTTGGGTAAACTATCCCTTTAATTGTGACTTTTTTTTTCTTTTTTTTTCAGTAGTTAGTTGACAGGCAAAATAATCAACAGTTGGTTACATTTGAATTTATTACAGTTAAATCACATGGTTAGTGTTTTAGATAACAGCCTACATCTTTGTGTCCATGTGTCCAGTGTTTGCAAATGTCACAGGCTGCCATGATGTTCGCGAAAACACGTCATTTATGTAAATGGCTTGCTCTGACACTTAGTCTTCGCTGTATTGGGTGTCACATGCAAATTTTTACACAGTTTTGTCAGGACAGATAAAAGCCAGAGAGATTTTGTTGATTTAGCAAGTTCAGTCTAAAACAATCTCTTTTTCTATGTAAATGAGAAAGGACACAAAATAATATAACAATGATTACTTCATTTAAAACTGTCAGTTCAAATACTTTGTGCAACTATGTTAACGAGTTTCAATGCTATGCTGATAAAACATCCTCTTTTTTTAATATGATCATTTGTGAGATGATAATCTTGAAATACATAAAATAAAAATGGGTTTAAAAAAAAAAGTACAAAATAGCTGAATGCCTTTCGATCAACACATCATTCTCAGTAACATCTTGATTTGCAACTTCAGTAACTTGGAAAACCGTAATTGCCAAATCGGCAATTAACCTGCTGCCTTTGGTGTGGGCGAAGCCATTCTGTCACATTCCAGGATGACGTTCTTCTTGCTAAGAACTTTTTCCAGCTTCTCCCTCTCAGCTGAACTCAGAGCCCAATGCTGCAGAGATAGACGGGTGAGGGAGGAGAGATGCGGAAGGGCTTCCAACAAGGCGGGCAGCCAGGGGGAGACGGAGAGGAATGCAGAAGGACGCAGACTGACATCCAGCTCCTCCAGTCCCTTTAGACCAGCAGCCTTCCCAAAAAGAGACGTCCAACCGCCATCTCCGACGCTGCCATTGTAGGACAGATCCAGCTGCTTCAGCTGGGACAGAACTCCACGCTGGCAAGCAGATTCTGCAAGATCACAACAGTTTGCGAAAAATCCTCATAGATTACACTTCACGACTTTTCAAATCTGAACAGATTAGGCATCATACCATTGCAGACTTTGTAAATAGTTACAGAGAAAAACTGGGAATCATATACTAAATGACTGAGGATCACACACTACCAGACTTAGAAGTTGTTCCGAACACAACAAACTCTCACAGAAACATGCATTTCAGTGCTAGGAGATGCTTGACAAATTAAAATAATATTTCATGGTTTCACATACTGGGTGTAGATTAAGCCAGGATTAGGCCTTAATTCAATTAGGACATTTAAG
The DNA here is from genome assembly GCF_965113295.1 of Leuciscus leuciscus. Taxonomy (NCBI): domain Eukaryota; kingdom Metazoa; phylum Chordata; class Actinopteri; order Cypriniformes; family Leuciscidae; genus Leuciscus; species Leuciscus leuciscus. Next base: position 23,044,353 of record NC_138735.1, read on the forward strand.
TGGCTTTTATAAACATGCCTTAGAAAAAAAAAAACTGCACTAGTGTGCATCTTGAGACAAAACAATGGCACTGACATATTTTAAGATATGTAAGTGCAAGTTGCTTTCAGTTAAAACAGCTCAAACGTGCATTTTAGTCTGGGACTAGGCTTAAGCCTTAAAAAAATCTGAGTCTTTGTGATTTAGATTTAGAATAGTCTAGATTAGTCTGTGATTTTCTGTGAAATTTTCCAACTCATATCTGCAAAATGGCTCTGATTTAGGCAACTAGCATCGACTCGTCAGAGCAAAAATCTGTAAAAAGTTGTGTAGTTAGTGTATTCCAGCCTTAATGTTATAATTGAACACTCTTTGACCAAAACTGACCTAGATGTAGCAAATCTTCAGTGGTTAAATTACAGCTACTCAGTCTGAGTTCCTGTAGTTTGCAATCAGACTGCAAAGGCTCCAGAAATTGCCTCAGATTTTCCCCCACACACTTGTTCCACGACAGGTTCAGACTTTCCAGCTGTTGTAGCTTCTTCATTGCGGTAGCTGTTAGGAATTCCAGAAACATACATGCATATCTTCATTTAAAACAAAAACAAGTTCAGTGTTTTCTGAATTCGCATTGGCTTCATACCAAGATCATGGCATGCAGGTGTGCTCAAAGCACAGTTGTTTAGTGGAAGTTTGGTCATCTGAGAAAGAGGGAGGGTTTGCAGAAGATTCTGGAGTGTATCTCCAACACTTTTATTGGACGACAAATCCAGCTCTCTGAGCTCTTTGAGAGATGGAGCTACCTGGACTGAGAAAGCAAGTTCAAAAGAGAATACAGACAAGTTCACGTAACTTTAAATCAACAGTAGCTATGTTTCCATCCAAAGTTGTGAATTTAACACAGAATTTAACACAGAATTGTGATATAAACTCACAATTCAAACTTTTTTTTCTCAGAATTAAGAATTTATTACTCGTGAATGTGAGTTTATATCCCACAATTCTTAGAAAATAAGTTAGAATTCCGAAATATAAACTCGCAATTGAGAAAAGAAGTCAGTTTACTCTTTTAAAAAGTTTATATCTCACAATTCTGACTTTTTTCCCCTCACAATTCTGTCAGAAGTGCGAGATGTAAACTCACAATTGTGAGAAAAAAGTTTTTTAAAATCTTTTTTCTAATTAACATTTTTTTAAAAATATTCTGTGGAGGAAACAAGCTTCCATACATCTTTGCGTTTCATAGAGCATTTTTTGTGCAATATCCCAAAATCGCATAAAAATGGCTGAAAGGAAAAATAGCTAGTGTCAACTAGTCTTACCTAAAGCCAACACATCCTCCTTTGTTAGACAGCACAGATGCATACTCAAACTTCTCAAGTGTGTGAGGAGAGTTAGGTTAGTGACCAGTGTGGCAAGACCTCCACCTGCTTCCTTATTGCACGACAGGTCGAAGTGCTCTAGTGCAGGGATGAACTTGAGTGCCTGGCCTTTTAACATTTCACAAAACAAATTAATTGAATTATTCTTCAAAATTATAATTAAAATGGTTACTCAGTTATCAGAGAAATCACAGTCTGCATTTGGAGCTTCCTGGTAGGTAATGTAAGTGTGTGCTAATGGTGTTGCAAATAGTTATGCTTGACTGCTTAGTCCATTGAAGGCTTTTTTTTCATCATCACTCTTACCCAGGACACTGAGATTGTCTTTATTGAGTCCACACATGCTCAGTTTTAGGGTCTTCAGCCGTGGAGTCGAGCCTAAAGAGGAGCTGAGGTTCTCCATTCCCTTCATCGATAGCTTGTTATTGGACAGATCGAACTCCTCCAAACTAGATAACATGGGAAGAGCCTCACCTGAAGAAAAATGTCAGTGCTTTTAAAAGGAAATTGGTGAAATATCCTGTTGTAAACAAATCATGACTCATTATAGGCTTATTCTGAATTCCCAGTTTATAAGATCTCAAAAGCAAAGGTGAACATTAAAAACAGTAAATGTTCAAGTGTCTATAGCACTGTATCAGTATTTTCATTTTATAAACTAATATCTGATGTTTTACTATAGAAACCAAATGAAAATGACGTCAGATTTGGGAACAAACCATTCTTTTGAGCCGATTATTTTCTATGAACAAGTTCGCAAATAAAATTGAATGAATAATTTGTTCAATTGTCTGAAACGATTGCAGCTGTTAACAACTGATTTAGTGATCCGGTCAGAGCGAATCTCAACTTTACAAATCAATGAATCAATCTAGTCCGACTTAAAATGAGCCAAGAACCAGGAGTAATAAGATCCCGATCCTCAGAGTCGAATACGCTGACTCCTTATAATTCATAATAATGTCCGACTTTCCTCTCTGGCTGGCCTCGCTCTTTATAGGTATTTTGAGCAGCAGGAATAATAAACAAAAAAAGATTTAAATTGTAATAGAAAGCTGCCAAGAACATGTCTGGGTTATTGGTTATATATATCTATTAAATAAAAAATGAAGGACCTTTAAGATGTTTGCCATTGTGACTACATTTATGATAATTAAGCACATTTCCCCTATTTTTCAAAACTTTACTCAGGTAGACATTTAAAAGAAGTGAAGTTTTACTGGAGTTATATTTCATCGAAGTATGTATATTTAGTTCAGTCGCTGGATTTGTGTACCTAGTCCATCGCTGCCACACAAAAATAAACTTCATAGTCTTTGATGACACATGAAATCCTTATATGAGGTTTATAGAAAGCAAGTCTTACTCAGAGCTGTAACGTCTGTCTCAGAGAGCTGACAGTCCACCAGGCGGAGTTCTTTCAGTGTGCTTTCAGGTTGGAGGTGTTCTGTGAAGTGTCTGAAATTTCCTGAACCAACGCCAGTATTCCAGGACAAATCTAGCACCTCTATTAGAGGAATGCAGTCAAGAGCCTCACCTGGAATATCATTTTAGGAGAGGTTTGCCAGTTGTTCAAAATTGTTTCAGCCTTAAATCAGGTCAATTTCAAGATTTCAGATTTGATTTTGCAAAGAAAAGTCTTTATATTTGGTGTGTATATTTAGTATTTTTGCTCATGTATGTGGTTTCAGCTTTAATTGTGCATTTTTTTGTAAGG